>NW_012152019.1:299015-310610 GCF_000956105.1 Propithecus coquereli | reverse complement strand
TTGACTGAGACAAGTGGTCAGGAGTGAAGCAGGAACTGTCTGTCCTTGAGGCTAATTGGCTTTAGCTGCAAGTGTCTGTTGGGTGGGCATTCTTTGATCAGTCCTTAAACTGTGACCTCATGCCGAGCTCTGTCTTACACAAGCGTCAGGTGCAGGCCTCCAGGTCTCAAGATAGGTGTTGCCTTGCATACACCCCTGATCGGTGAGATGCCCACCTGTGGCAAGGCAGCTTTTGATCTGTGAATTAACACATTCACAGATTCCTTCAAGGCAAAGCCCTGCAAAACTCTGAAACGTTTTATGTCTCTATCTGCCAACACTTTTTATGCCTGAATCACATTCTATTGTGTGTGTGGGTGTGTGTATCCAGCACAATTTCTTTTTTATTTCAAAATATTAGAACATCAAATGCTTTTGTTACGTGAATATATTTTGTAATGCTTGAGTAAGGGCTGTAAGTGAGCCCATTGCTCAAATAGTGTTCATTGTACCTGTTAGGTAGGTTTTTGCCCTTCCCCTCTTCCCCCCACCACGATTGATTTCCTATCACTTTTACTTCCCTCTGTGCACATGTGTGCCCCTCGGTTAGTTCAAATTTATTACAGAGTACATGTGGTGTTTGTTTTTCCATTCTTGAGATGACTTCACATAGGATAATGGTCTCCAGATCCATCCAAATTGCTGCAAAAGGCATTAATTCATCCTTTCTTATGGCTGAGTACTACACCGTGGTGTACGTATACCACATTTTATTAATCCACTGATGCACCAATGAGCACGTGGGTTGATTCTGTATCATTGCAATTGTGAATGGTGCTGCAATAAACATTTGTGTGCAGGTGTCTGTTGGACAAAATGACTTCTTTTCCTTCGGGTAGATACATAGCAGTGGGATTACTAGATCAAACAGTAGGTCTCATTTTTCTTCATTGAGGACTCCATACTGTTTTCCATGGAGGTTGTACTAATTTGCAGTGCCCACAACAGTGTATAAGCATTTGTTTCTCTCTGAATCTATTATTTTTGGACTTTTTAATAAAAGCCATTCTAACAGGGGTATGGTGATATTTCATTGTGGTTTTAATTTGCATTTCTCTGACGATTAGTGACATTGAGCATTTTTTAACATGTTTGTTGGCCATGTGTTTATCTTCTTTTGAAAAATTGTGTTCATGTCTCTTGCCCAGTCCTAATGGGGTTGTTTGATTTTTCTTGCTGATTTCTCTGAGTTCTTTGTATATCTTGGGTATTAGCACATTATGGGATGTAGAACTTGTAAACATTTTCTCCCATTCTGTAGGTTGTGTATTTGCTCTGTTGATTAGTTCTGTAGCTGTGCATAAGGTTTTAATTGAATCAAGTCCCATTTATTTATTTTTGTTGTTGTAATTGCCTTTGGAGTCTTAGTCATAAATTCTTTGCCCAGGCTGACATCCAAAAGAGTTTTTCCTACATTTTTTTCAGGAATTCTGATGGCTTCATGCCTTACATTTAAGCCCTTTGTCCATAATGAATTAATTTGTGTGGGTGGTGAGAAATGGGAGACCTGTTTCAGTCTTCTGCATGTGGGTATCCAATTTTCCCAGCACCAGTTATTGAATAGGGCTTCTTTTTCCCCTGTGTATATTGTCTGCTTTGTCAAAGGTCATTTGTTGTAGGTGGATGGTTTTTATATCTGAGTTCTCTGTTCTGTTCCATTGGTTTATGTCGCTATTTTTATACCAATACCATGCTGTTTTGGTTACTGTATCATGTAATATAGTTTGAAGTCTGGTCATGTGATGCCTCTAGATTTGTTCTTTTTGCTTAAGATTGCTTCAGCTATTTGGGTTCTTTTCTTGTTCCAAAGAATAGACTTATTTTTTTTAGATCTGTGGAATATGACATTGGTATTTTGATGGCGATGGCATTGAATCTGTAAATCTCCTTGGGTTGTATGGTGATTTTCACAATATTTATTCTACCATATATCCACCACATTTTCTTCATTCATCTGCTCAGGGACACTCGGGTTGACTCCAGATTTTGGCTGCTGTGAATAGTGCTGCAATAAACAAGGGGCTGCAGTTATGTCTTCAACATTTTGATTTCGTTTGCTTTGAATATGTATCCCGAAGTGGGATTGGTGGATCACATAATAATTCTCTTTTGTATTTTTCAAGGATCCTCCATAGTGTTTTCCATAATGGCTATAATAACTCACATTTCTCCCTAAAATATATGATTTTCTTTTTCTCCACATGCACGCTGGCTTTTTTGGTTGGTTTTGTTTTGTTTTTCTCTTTTTGGTAATATTAATTGGAAGTAAGGTTAGATGGTATATCATTGTCATTTTGATTTTCATTTTCCTGATTAGTGTCCATATTTTCATATTGACAGTATACATTTGTATGTCTTCCTTTGAGAAATGTCTATTTAGATGTTTTGCCCATTTTAAAATTGGGGTGTTATTTGTCTCTGTGTCTGATTCTATGCCAGTACCTTGCTGTTCCAGATAGTATACGATTGCAGTATAATTTGAGGCTGAGTAGTAAGATGTGTCCAGTGTTGGGAGTTCTTTTGTTCAGAGTAGCTTTGCCTATATATATTTTCTCATTCCATAGGAATTTTAGGCCTGTTTTTCCTATTCGTGTGAAACAAATTATTGGTACTTTGGCGATGATTGCATTGAATCTGTAGATCACTGTGGGCAGTATGAAAATTTTAACAATATGAATTCTTCCAATCTGCGAATACAGGCTCTCTCTGTATTACTTGTGTCTTCTTCAACATCCATATTCAATGTTTTATGGTTTTCATTGGAAATATCTTTTGTTCCCTTGATTAAATTTATTAGTAGGTATTTATGGTTTTTTGGTAACTATTGTCAATGAAATTGGTTTCTTGATTTTTTGTTTTCAGATAGTCTGCTATTAAAATATAAAACTGTCACTAATTTTTTTTAAATTCACTTTGTATTCTGCAACTTTACTGTATTTATCAGGTCTACTGGTACTTTTGGTGGAGTCATTAGGGAGTTTTACATAAAAAATCATGTCATGAGTGAAGAGGAACAATTTGACTTTCTCCCTTACATTTTGAGTGCCCTTTATTTCTTTCTGTTGCCTAATTGCTCTGGCCAAGCTGTAGGTGATGCCTCCAACTTTGTTAGTTGGCATGCTTTGCATTGCATATTGGGGGCATTTTGTTGTTGTATATGAATTTTAGCATTGATTATTTGTATTTCTTTCTTTCTTTTCTTTTCTTTTCTTTTTTTTTTTAGCAAATTGGGCATAGCTCAGGGAAGTACAGAACATTCTTGGCTCTGTGGGCAATGGGACGGTGTCAGGGTGCGAAGCACACAGTGTAGTGTTGTCCAGACAGGAGCTGGGTGCTGTGCTGAGCAGGAGCTGAGCCAGATGTCAGGCCAAGCAGGGAGCAGCCATGAAGAACCAGCAGAGTGCTGGGGCCATGCAGCTGCGGGCAAGGAGTTGAGCCTGGGCAGTCACCACAGGCGCCAGTGCACTGGTACCTCTTCCCCACACTGGACCTGCCCTGGGAGAGACGGTCCACCTTCCCAGTGTGGGAGCTGGAGCGCTTGCTGGGCTGCGACATGAAGAGCCACGAATACGCAGTCTTCTTCCTGCACATCCAGAGGATGGGCGGCACCACCTTCAGATGCCACATCATGCAGAAGGTATTGTCACTTATTTCTGTCTACTTGATAGCAGCCATCTTGTCAGATATAAAGTGATATCTTAGTGTCTTTTATGTTATTTTCTGCCAGCATTTCCTCCCTGGGTTGGATTGAGCAGGTAGTTGCAGTCGTGTCCTTGAGCTGGCTCACTTTCTTGTAGTCAGCTGGGACCTGGGCTGGTTCTCATTGTGGTTTGGATTGATTATTAGGATATTGAGCACCTTTCTTTTACCTGTTGGCCAGTTTTATGTCTTCTCAGGGTAAATATTCAGGTTGTTTATTCATTTGTTTGCTTAGGTTGTTTATTCAGGTTATTCATTTGTTTTCTTTTTGCTTTATTAGCATTAGAACATAGTAGTGTTAGTTTCTTGGATGTTTTTCATAATAACCTCTTATCAGATATAGGATTCCCAAGTATTTTCTGGGAAACTGTAGGATGCCTGCTTATCTGGCTGGTTGTTTCCTTTGCTGTGCAGAAGCTTTTCTG
Organism: Propithecus coquereli; assembly: GCF_000956105.1. NCBI lineage: Eukaryota > Metazoa > Chordata > Mammalia > Primates > Indriidae > Propithecus > Propithecus coquereli. The sequence goes on along the minus strand of NW_012152019.1, from coordinate 306,447 downwards.
TGTGATGTTGTTTCTCATGTTTATTTGTGCTTTGGTTGCCAGTGATACTGGGGTCTGAAATAAAAATCATTGCCAAATCACTGTCAGTGAGATTTTCCCCCAATGTTTCCTTTCTTTCTTTCTCCCCTTCTTTCCCTCCCTCTTTATATATTATGAAAACTATATCACAGTTTGCATTGTAAATATCTTTCATTGCCTTGGTCAAATTTATTCCTAGGAATTTTAGGGTTTTTTGTAGCCATTGTAAATGAAATTGGTTTCTTGACTTTCTTTTTTCGGATAGTGTGTTATTAAAATATAGAACTGTGACTAATTTTTTAAAGTTTACTTTGTATTCTTCAACTTTACTGAATTTATCAGTTTTACTGGTATTTGTGGAAAAAAGAGAGTGCAGACACTCTGCATTCAAGGTGTAGTAGACTTAATCTGTGAGAGGCTCCAAGGTAAATTTACCTTCTCATTAAGGATATATAAAAATATACAGGAAAAGTTATCTCATTAAAATAATAAACCTATCTAGTAGTAGAAAACAGGAGGTCTTCTCTGATCTCCTTCCTTTTCCCCTACAGTATTACCTCTTCATTCTCTTTGAAAAAGCCATTCTGGATTCATGGTTTCATTTTTAGCTTGATTCTGACATGTGAACTAGAAAGATACTGCTTTTCATTATTATATACTGACTTCACATTAACTCTATTTTATCTAACACTGCTTTTGTAAAAAAGATATCAGAAATGAGTGTTAAAAGAATTTTGAAGATTTTAAAAGTTACATGCTTTCAGATAATGAGGAAAGAAGAAAGGAACGTCAGGAGTCTATAGCACATGTAGAAAATAATCAGTAACTCCTCAGGTACAGGTTACTGACGAAATAATCTCAAGTGTGCATCCCAGGCAGCTGAGTGTTCCCGAGAGAAGTAGCTGCTCCCACTGCCAATCTGTTGAGCTGAGTCACTGTTGGAACTAAAGCAGCTGCTCACATTAGATGGCATGAACCCTCCTGATGCAACGTGAGCATTTCCTGCATTTACTGTAGATTATCGAGCTCCATGTTAGGGTTACAAAGATTCTTGTGTACCAGGACCTCACCACATGGATAAATCGATAAGAATTCTACACAGGAAATATGATGATCTATGCAAATATACTGAAACTCCAGCTGGAGTAGTGTGGACAAGTACAGGAGATGTGCTGTGGACAGCTAGCAGGGAGAAACAGTGGTCCCTGCTGGTGAAACTGGAGGCCATCTTCATGGAGGGGGCATTTAAACAGTCCCCAGGACAGAAAAGTTAGGAAAGGCAGAGGGAAGCAGAAGAGCCCACGAATGACAGTGGCTCTATGCTTGCATGTTCCACAAGTGGGTCAGGTTTATGGTCTCCCAGTTACGTGCTAGCTCTGACATCTACACCTTTATGGTTCTAAAGAGCATGAACAAGGTGCTGGGGCAGAATGACAAGGAACCATGGAGACCCCTGAGGGATGTAGCACCTTGGAGGGGAGGGTTCCTGGTGGTGGGGAGCGGATGGAATGTTGGTGAGCCATGTCAGAGTCAGGTGGGAAGGCCAAGGGTGCGTCTGTGTTGGTGCGGGGTTTGTAGTCAGCTGAAAAGGTACAGCAGCAGGAGTCTGTTCTTGCCCGCTAGGTTATGTTTTAGATGAACTCAGTAATAATCAATCATAGACAAGACCTTTGGTATTTACACCCTGATAACAGAGTCTGTCCTGGTTCCTTATTAAAGAAAACAGATCACTGGTAGGAAGTAGGACAGTTTTCACAGTCCTCCTCTGCCCCAGGTTTCAAAAAGTTCATCTTGTTCATTGGTTCTCAACCTCTGATTACAACTACATTGAGAAGCAGTTGTAGATATGACTCCCCTTTACTCCCAAATATTTCAGTTTGTATTTCCTGAAAGCTTTGGCACTTTTAGAAAACCACAGTGCAAAGTTTATAATCAGCAGTTAACCGTGATAAAAACTATTACCTCATCTACAGACTTTATTCAGGTATTGACAGCTGTCCCAGTAACATCCTTTACATAGCAAAAGAAAATCTTGGATTATGCAATGCGTCTTTGTGGGAGAAACACTTTATAATGCTTCCTTGCCTATCCTGAAGTCATTGACAATGTTATATATACATGATTTCAAAACCATCAAGGCAGTGCCCCAATTGTACTATGTAAGAGAAAGAAAAGTCAAGGGATTTGTTATTAAATAATGTGTGCATAGGTGAATCGAGGGGTGTGGCTGCACTGCTTTTATTTCAGGAGATTGAGAACCTCCTTGATCTAGAAAATTTAGGCTGGAACCCCTCATCTGCACCACACAGATAATCTACATTTGCCCCATTCTTCTGTCCTTCCCACCACCTGAGCATGAGCTGTCTTCCTTTTTGTCAAAAACCAATTCCTCAACCTGTGCCTGTCGTTGATCCTCTCTCTTCTCAACTTCTCTGGATACTTCATGGGTACCCTCCCTCCTTATGTTACACCTTCTTTTCCATTACCCACCCCAGCAAATGGCTCATGGTTCTTCCTTCCTAACAACCATTGCTCTGCTCTGCTGTGTCCCCTCTTTTCTCACTGGCAGTCATGAAAGAGTTGTACACACAGCTGTAGTGTAGACATCACTGTCATTCACTGCTCTTCTGTATGGCCAGTCTGATAAAAGATCCTGTGTGACCTCCTTACAAGGAGTTCCTAGTTGGGTTACAGAGATGACATGTGTCGCCACAGTCAACATTAGCGGGTGTCACAGGTGAAGAGATGAGCAATGCAGATACAGTTTTAGAATCTTCAAATTGGTTCTTTCCTGCAATTCACTCTTGAGATTTTTAAATTTTATCTCTTGGAATATTGTGTTGATAACTCAGACAATTTGAGCCCCTGTAGTTCAGTTTCTATTGTCTGTTTTCCTCAGCTTTGTCTTCTTGTCCTCTTAATATTGGCGATTTTTGGTTCAATACTATACATTGCATAAGTATTAGAGATTGGTGTCAAATAGTTTATCATCCTACAAAGTGGACTGTGGGGGATTAACAATCCAGGCGATTTAAAGGTGGGGCTCTGTTCCCGGAATGCTCGTGTACTTGAAGCTCCTCTGAGGGTGTGCGCCCAAAGTTCTCAAATCAAGGAGTGTGCAGGTTAGCTGCAACGCCCCACACAGGTGCTGGACTTGAGCTTTTTCCAACACGGACTGCAAATCCGTCAAAATAAATCCAACTTCTTGCTCAACTGCCTCTTCTGGAATGTATGCCATAAAAAGTAGTCCCATACACGAGGGTCGTGTTTCTAGATTTCCTTCTGCCAGATGTTGGTACTATGTTTTTGTTTTTTCCTTTGTCCTCTTTAATGCTATTCAACGTTGTCTTGTAGTATTTTGTCCATCTTTGAGATGTACTCGGTGAATACATGTCGATCCTCCCCCTATTGACAGTCCTGAAGTTCATTTAAGTTGTTGTACTGCTGCATAGGTCAAATGCATTCCTGACAGACCTTTAATTAGCACTGTCCAACCCCCATGCAATGAGGCGAAACTTACGTACTGTGATACATTATGGAGAATTTTATCTATAAGCCTTTAAGACAGTAAGACTTTCTCCTGGAAATATCAGATACCAAGCTTCCTTCATCTAATTTATAAAAACTAATAGGCTAATGGAATTAGATAATCCCCTGGTCACAGCAATATTTCCTTTTATTTAAAAAAAAATTTTCTCTAGTCAGTGGACTAAGAAGGCTAAGAACAACATTTTTAAAATCATGAGATCTAATTCAGTGATTTTAACATGAATACCTTTATTCGGTCACATTTTAAACTTAATTCTGTTAAGAACATGTGATATGTGTACATACTGTATTTATAGGAAATATTCAGAAAGTTTTACTTTCAGTTTGTTCCTTCCAAATAGTTTTTTTAGATCTTTAAAATGTATTATCACAAATCAAATTCTAAATTCAGAAAAGAACAATTTCAACTTAGCTTTTCTTAAATTATGAACCCATATCCTATATCAGATCATGTTTTTCACTGCTGGCAGCACTGTGACAACTACATTACAGTGTTTTCCTAAATGTTTTAATTTTCTTAAGACAGGTTCAAATTACAAACCTAAATTAATGTAAAGCAATTATATTGTTTTTAAACATACCATTTTGGACATATTTGAAGTTAATCTCCACCCACACTCCCAAAGTACCACTATTTAGGAGTGTAAGAAAACAAGGTTCTCACGGATTGTTTCCCGAGTCTATTTAAAGATAGTTATAAGCAGAGAAAAAAAATGTTCAGGAAAAACACAGTAGCTTCACTTAAACAACTTAAGACTCTTATTATGGTACAGATAACATAATAATGTTACTGGGAACATGCACAATAGAATAAATTAAACAGAAATGCTAACAGCTCTTGATTTCCCTTCTTCGTGGAAAAAGTGACATAATGTCTTCCTGTTCCTAAGGTGCCAACTTTTATATCACCAGGATATATCACTATATTCAATCCTTCATCTGTAACTTATCAATAATAGGTCACTTCTTCTAAGGACTAAACATTAGGTAACAAATCCCCATCCAATTTTATTATTTTTATAACTTCCTTTCTTCTTTAAAAACAAATGTTTCAAACAGTTTTCCAAGTAGGATTTACTTATTCACAGATGCACTCCCTATGTGACTAATGTCCAAACTTTTCATTATTAAAATGGCACTGGTTGGGATGCAAAATGCTCAGGTGTGTATAATTATGAAGTCTCTGTGACATATTCGAAGGGTAAATTGCTTAGCCAAACCTTGCCAGTTTCCCTCCTAGAAAATTCATCTTGTGTAAAGTCAGTGATAGTACTGAAAGCAGAATATACTACTCAGAACTTCTCTCATATCCAGTCAAGGATTAGGCTAGGAAAATATTTTGGACACCCAGCTTCAAAAGCTAAAATAGATTTATAAGTTGTAGTTTCAGCATCACCTCAGGCCTTCTTCTGTAAGTCAAAGGTAGTAGAGAAGGGTCGACAGTGAACTATCTGGTTGTTGGTGAATACTCTGGCCCACAAGGTAAGCCAGCTTATGGGCATAGTGGCAAGGAGCAGGAACCCGAATGACACCCTTTGGTAGAAAGGAAAAGTAAAACTGAGGATTTTTTCCATTTTACATCTATTTTCCCTAAATTTAAATTTTCATAGAAGTCAATACAAAGGTTCAAAATTGTTCGGTCTTGAACAGTACATTTTATAGATCTGAAAGGAAATCAAAACCAAAAAATACTTACTGTCCAATTATAATACATGTGGCATAGTCTGTAAGTTAAACGCTGTACTGTATCTGGACTCAAGCGAACCGTGTCATAGATGACATTATAGTGAGTGGGGGTAACAGTCCCTTCTTTCGCAGACTGACTCACAATAAAAAAATCATACCTGGAATTATAGAACATGTGGATATCAGCTTATTTTAGAACAATATCATGAACTTAGTACATGAAGACGTTTAGTATATTAATTTACAGAAATCCATTCTACAGAATTTCCTTTACATTTAGAAACCTAACAGGTGATCACTGACTTGATAAAGCAAGTCTACAAAGGACACTTAAGTCATTGACACTCATAAGAATAACTGGTGAGATTTATAGTTAAAGTACACGTACAGAGGCTAGAGGAACAAACGAAATTGGCACATTTGATATGGCCTTAAGTAACTAGATTCAGAAATCCCTGGAGGAAGCCTCCTGCGAGAATCACTGGAATATACTCAAATCCTCTAAATGATCTAACTGGCAACTTTGAGCTACTCATATTATAAATACTGGAATTTTATGTTATGCTCTGTTTCATACTTTTCACTTGCTTTGTTCTTTAATCCTTTCCTGCTTTCTGTAGTACGCGATTGATGTTTCTGCCTTTTACTTTACTTTTCCCTACGTATTGGGATGTTTTATTTTCCCACTGTGGTTTCACATAACTCTTTCATTTGCATAATTGACTTCAGCCTAAAGTTATCAGAAGTTCTACCACTGTTCCTAACTGAAGAATCTCAAAATACTTTAACTCCATAACTTGTTTCCTATGTAAATGTTATGTCCGGTATTTTAGATCTATCTTGTTTTAGTATACCCTATAAATTAGTCAGTATTTCTGAAGTCAAGGAATTTTTATACTCCTCAATATCATTGAACAGCATTGCTTTTTGCATCTCAGTTCCTTAATTGGTCAGTTTTCTTCCTAACATACAAATTTTAGGTAGTTCTCAGTGAGGGTCTGGTGGCTCTGTTAATGTATGTGCTGTGTATGTTTAACTGAGCGTGTTTGTATTTCACCCTCACCCTTGACAGGTTATTTGGGTATCAAATTCTAGTGTAATCGCTATATTTTAGCATTTTAAAGATTTCATTGTATTCTTGTTTCTACTGTTAAATAATTTTTGTTTGTAAAAATATATTACTTTTTCTGGCTGCTTTTAAGATTTCTGAAGTTTCACTATAATTTGTCTAAGTGTGAACATTTTTTTTTTTATTGCTCCTGCTCAAGTTCTATTATTCTTCAGTCTGAGGGTTCAGAATCTCAGGCGTTCTCTCAGAATATTGGTCCACCCCCACCACATCTTATCTCCTACGGGAGCTGCTATTCGATATATAGCAAATCTTATCTTGCCTTACATTTTTCATAAACTTTTTTCTTCTACATTTTTGTGGCTCTCCACTGCATTATGGGAATGTTCTGAATGTATTTCCAGTTAATTGTTTTCTTTTGTGTCTAATCTGCTCTTTAGCCCTTCTGTTGATTTTCTTCCTTTTGACTATATCAGTAGATATTCAGTGTTTTAGTTTTCTTTATGACCTTTATTCCATTGTTATATCTTTTCTCATTTAAGAATACTGTACATAGAATGTCTTCAAACATTTCATATTTTGAAAGTTTTTGGGTGTCTAATCCTAATGTTTTGTCTGCTCGTTCTCATTCATGGTAGATTACTTTCTCCTGAGAAAAAAATCCCAAATCACTGTTTGGAATTACTATATTATGTCGATGAATAACAGGGCTGACCACATAAAACTGAATGCTGTATTTTTGCTTATAAAATACATTTACAAAATCTTTTACAGAAGAGAAACTGGTCTCATTTTACATGTTGCCCCCTTTAAAAACAGAAAAACCATTTCAAAAATTAACATCTCTCTCAGCTATTATATAAAACATTTTGATGGTTAGGGGATTTTCAGTATAACTGGATTTGTGATGACTCTAAATTGTCACTATAAACATAACTTGATATCTTATATATTCATAATTAAAGGGGTTTTAGGACCACAGGAAAACAACTTTTATTTAGTCCTAGATATTTATAAAAATTTTTATTAAGAAACTTAAACCACCAGAAGACCAATCATAATTTCCAGATCCAAATGAAGAAACTCTGGCCAGTAGTAAAATATATAGAC
>NW_012152019.1:294264-298965 GCF_000956105.1 Propithecus coquereli | reverse complement strand
ATTTCCAGATCCAAATGAAGAAACTCGGCCAGTAGTAAAATATATAGACCTAATTAGTTGTAAACAATCAGAAATGCTTTAAGGTGAAGCTATTGGAATTATTGGTGAAGCTATTCAGTGATTGTGCTGAAGTGGACTGAGAACATCACAGATCCAGATGCGAACATGGAAAGTGGCTTACCATTCCTTCCTGGTCAACTCCACATCAATAACTGTTCCTGGCAGTGGATTGCGAAGACCTTCTTGAGACACAGAAAAAAATCTGGTGTTTATTCGTTTCTTCACCACAATGAAAGTTAGAGCTAAACTTTAAAAGTGAGGATAAGTGTCGCTATGTTTACTCAGTCCTATTTCAGAAGCATTCAAGGTATCAAAACATCACACACTTAAGACCTGTTCAAGGATCTGCAGACAACATCCCTCCATACACACTAGTCTTACAGTCTTGGCTCCATGTACCTGATCAAAGCAGTAAATGAGGAGGGATCTATTCACAGCCACCCACAGCCTAGGGGAAGAGTCCCTTCCTCACCACCCCAGGATCCTTCCTGCCATCCCTGCTGGCCTCAAGCAGATGAGGCTGGAGGAACAGCTGGGAGGGATCCCCAGCCCTGAGAGTTACAACTCCAGCATAAAGGAGGGGGTAAGTGCAAACCACTGGCAGCCATGGTCATGGATTTCTGTGAATATCTGAGGTGAGCAAGCCTCCACAGTGAGACTTGGAAGGAAATGGGGAAAGGATTCATTGGGGTTCCTTGGGGGAGCAATCTGCTGTTCATGCATTGCAGTTCTGCTTCACACTCTGCCTTGGGTGTGGGACACGAAGCCAGAGGGGAAGGGCCTTTTTCCTCCCCACCCGTCCATGGAAGGCAGCGTTTGTATGAAGTACCTTCCTTCATCGCACGTCATATTGCGTTTTCCCACCAAACAGATTGTTTACAAAGACTAAAATGTAGAGTTTATAAAACCCACACATCACAATTTATGTACCTACTTCTCACGGGAGGGGATGTCTTGTAGGCAGGCCAGCATCTGTGGGATTTCGTAGTCAAGCAGCGCTTGCAGCTGACCGTCACCCACTCCGTCCCGATACACGATAACAGAGCGTGGCATGGATGGTTCGTTTTTACACCAGACCTCCAGGGTACCTGAAAGGAAACCAGAAACGTGTGAATAAACTCAGAATAAAGCAGCCTCTGCTGTCTTTGGCAACTTTCACGTTCACCTTTCACTGTAGCTTTCAGGGCAGTTTCACTGCTCACCCCCTCAGTCTAGCCCCCAGTTTCTCAACAACAGCACTGTCGAAATTCTGAGCCAGGTAAGTATCTGTGGTGGTGTGTGTGGCGGGGTACCCTACCTACAGTAGGATGTTCAGCAGCATCCCTGGCTTCTACGCACTAGACTAAATGCCAGTAGCACCTCCGCCCCAGTTGTGACACACAAAAAAGGTTGTCAGTCATGACCAAGTATCCTCTGGGGGCCGTATCTCCATTGGTGGAGAACCACTGGTCTATAGAGTCAGGGTCCCCGACCTCCACACCACACTGACCTCTCAAGCACTCGTTCAACCCGCTCACAATCTCCTCTCCTGCTTCCTGGATGATGCATTGAGAGTACCACCTGTCCCCAGAAAAGCATACCACCCATTTGGAAAAAAGGTATTCTTAAAATTTCATCATCTGGATTCTGAATTAGTCTATGTCCAAAAAAAAAATTGCTAACAGTAGGTTAGGATTCAATTAAGGACACTTCTTTCATGTCCCCACAGAGGTCAGAGTAGAGGCCTCTTCTGATGTCATAGGCATTGCGTATAGTTTTGAATGCACATGGATGGCAGTGGTGTAATGGAAGCATTTGTTGACATTAATACCAATTAATCATGCTTTAATGTGCGTGACTGCTGTGGTTTCCCTGCTGGAGAATGCGATACAGTGAAAACCCAGTGCTCCCGAGGGTTCCTGCTTTGGGGTCAACATCTTTAACAGTGGATCATCCATAGTCATCATCATTGAGGAAGCAGCTTACTTTAGGACAGTGACGGCTATTGTGACAACTTCAGTATATCAAGTAAAGGTAAATGTTATCTCAAGTTTCTCTCCCCTTACTGTGTTTTTGTCTCTTTAGAGTAACCCCGTCTGAGCACCTGACACACTGATGTGTTTGTCTGTTTTCCTCTTCCCTGGGACGTAAGCCCCATGGGATACAATCGGGCATGGTGGCTCTACACTTCCTTTGCTGTAGACTCAGCATTGGAATGTGATAAGCGCTCAAGTATCTGTTGGATGAATGAAAGCTTGATTTTTCCCTGTTATTGCAGCATAATTTTCTAATTCTAAAGAAAAAAGTGGAACAAAGCAATGCATTATATTGGAATGAAGCATGACTCGAAGGAGCGATATCATCTGTGGAGATAAAGATGGACCTTCCTTTAAGACGACTCTGGAATTACACCTGGTGGGCCACGAACATCATTAAACCTAGTGGTGATTTGCGATGACTGTACATCATGTAATGTACAAGGGACTGCGAACTCAAGACTGCAGATGCATTTCCATTTGAAGCGTAGCTTCTACTCTAAAGACAGAAAACAAAAGGGCCCAGGAGGAAGGGAGAGACCTGGGATAGAGAAGCAAATCTCCATTCGCAAGTACATTATGTACAAGCACGTGAAGAGACAAGATCCCACACAGGCCTCTGGCCACTGGTTCAGTTTCAATGTTTCTTTACCCACGTACATCTGAGGTACTGCCCTACATGTTAGTGATCCCCGTACAGGCACTTACTGATCAGAGCCTACGTTGGACAGAATCTACCTGTTCTACCCTAGAGCCTGTGACCATGGGGAGATACCATCCCCGTGGTTATGGTGTGCTCCGTGGCTCAGTGGGATGTATGAAAAGGAGATTTTCCAGACGAGGCCTGTGTAACCACATGAGCTCCATTAAAAGCAGGGCATTTTTTCTAGCTGAAGGCAGAAAAGGAAGAGAGATTAAAAGCAGAACAAGGACCCAGTGTACCCTGGCTGGTTGAGAGATGGAAGGGAGCCACGTGGAAAGAAATGTGGACAACCTCTGGGAGCTGAGACTGGTCCATGGCTGACAGCCAGGAAGCAAACAGGGACTTTGGTCCTCCAACCACAAAGAAATTGATTCCACCATCCATGACTACATGAGCTTGGAAGAGGACCACCAATCTGCCAGATGAGAATGTGCTTTGGCGGACACCTAATTTCTGCCTCAGAAGGCCCCGAGAGCCATGCAGTGCCACATGTCTGACCCAGAGAACTATGCAGAAACAAGTGGAGGTTGTTGTAAACTACCACGTTTGTGGCATTTAGGCAGCTACAGAAAATGGTATAGAGCCAGTCTCCATACAAACATGTTTTGGGAGCAATCACTTTGCCAGAAAAAAATCAGGAGAGCACATGACTAACAATAACTCATCCATAGAACTCCTAACCTCTCGAGTTAACAGGTGTTACTTGGTTCTCCTCTCCCATTTGGTCCACAGACAGTCAACTAAACAACATCTGCCAGAGCTTACTTACTTTGTTAATTCATCGTTGGCGCTTGCCACAAATCCTGCAATTAACTTCTGTCGATTTACAGTATCGTGGAAACAATCAATAACAACGAACATCGCTTTCTTTACCTTAATGTTTTTAAAAAGGTAAATTGAGTTAGAATAGAATATGAGCAAAACTTAACCATAAATTAAAAGATAGACTCTTAAGTTTTATCAAACATGAATCAAGTAAAGAAAAGACAATGAAATCCAACATACACCTGTAGCCACCTTCCAGAGGGCTCCTCCCATCTTGCAAATCATCTGCTGGGCAAGCTTTTCAGAAACAGCTGTGAATATCTTGGGGCACCTTAAGGTTTTTGCCACCACACACTGGCTTGGAGTTGGGCATGTAGTACATAGGTATTTTTTTATGTTATCATACCTGTCTATCTCCTCATTAGACAGTACACAAACCACCTAGAAGCGAGCAAACATGAAGTTCCCTAAGATAGAATAAGAGCAATATGGCAAATGAAAACCATCTCAAGGAGGCAATTTAGGTGGAAGACTGACAAACTGGGGCCTGCTTATTAAGCAAATATCTGAATCCAAAAGGGTGAAGGGTCTAGAATCATACCACATCAGGCGATGGTAAGGATATGTTGAGGAAACAGGCTACAAGATAGGCAAAAATTAGCAATATGCATCAATGGCCTAGTTATTCAGTTTCTAGGCATTTATCACAGTGTTAACAAGGATGGGTTAAAAAAATAGACTAAAGGATACCATGGTCAGGATAGCCACCATTTATGGGATCATGTGTAGGGCACTTGCCAGATACTTCACTTGGCTCAGTTAATTCACCAACCCATCGACATAAGTACTATTAATACCATCCCCATTTTACTGCTGAACAAAAACACTTGGGAGTTACCAAAACTGCCTGATTCACGAAGTTTCAAACATTGGGTAGGACCTCCGGTAGGACAGTAAGTGGGTAGGAAGAATGGTTACCAATTGGCCTGCTCCTGACGGTAATAGGAAAATCAATATATTTAACATGATGTTACTTACAGGATGTTCTTGACAGACATCCTTTACCAGAGTAAAGAAGTTCCTGTTCCATATTCCTTCCTTTCACGTGGAATTTTGAATTCATTGTCTGTACTGATTAAGAAACATTTTCTTATAGTT
>NW_012152019.1:284598-289178 GCF_000956105.1 Propithecus coquereli | reverse complement strand
AGAAGAGTGAGAATGGGGCCCCAGGCTCTCCTTGCTTCTAGGGTTTCAGTTGAGAAGTCTGAAGTTATTCTGATAGGCTTCCCTTTGTATGTTACTTGCTTCTTTCGCCTGACAGCTCGTAGTAGGGTCTCTTTAGTGGCTATCATGGTCAGTCTGATTACTGCGTGACGTGGTATCTTTCTATTTCCATTGAATCTCCCTGGGGTCCGCTGCGCTTCTTGTATCTGTATATCTAGATTTTTAGCAAGGCCTGGGAAGTTCTCCTCTATTAAATCTTCAAATAGGTTATCCAGCCCTTGCGTGGCTTCCTCTTCATTTTCCGGCACACCGATCAAACCCAAGTTTGGTTTTTTCACATAATCCCACAATTCTTGTAAGCTTGTTTCTTTTTTCTTTATTTTCTGCTCAATCTCTGTGACTGACTTATTCATTTGGAAGGAGCTGTCTTCAATCTCTGAGATTCTTTCTTCTGTTTGATCTACCCTGTTCTTGGGGCTTTCCACAGTGTTTTAAAGTTCCCTGAATGAGTCCTGTATTTCCAGGAGTTCGGTTTGATTTTTATTTAATATTTCAATTTCTTTAGTGAATTTTTCTTCCAATTCCTGGATTTTTTTTGTGGTTTCCTTGTGATGGTTATCCATTTTTCCTTGGATATCATTGAGCTTACTTATAATCCATGTTTGGAATTCTTCTTCTGTCATTTTAGTATTCTGGACCTGATTAGTGTTCATTGCTAGAGAGCAGGTGTTCCTCTTTGGGAGTGTGCTTTCCATTCGATTTTTCATACTTCCAGAAATCTTTCGCTGGGTCCTTCCCATCTGGATCCGCTGTTACTTTTGTTTTGTGCTGCCGCTAGAGGGAGCCGCTAGTATGTTGTCCACAGCTCTCTTGATGGGAGGGGTTACTTGGGGAGCTTGTTTTGGTCCCTTGCTGGGCTTTCTCTGTTGGTAGCTGACCGGAGGCGGAAATACAGTGGTAACGGGTGACCTGAACCGGTCTGGTGAGGAAAGTCACTGGGCTGTCAGCTATTGGTCAGTGCCAAATCCCCAGGGACTGGCGCTTGTCGCAGAGGGGGAGTGGCTCTTTATGTCTCTCTGCTGCAGACTCGGAGGCCAGGCAGAAGGAGCTGGCCAGGGGGAAGGGGCGCTCCACCAGACTGCCCAACTCCTCAGCGCTTTCAGCAAGGAGGCACTCAGAATTCAGAGGAGGCACTCAGCATTCACCGCTCAGAGAAACGGGCCCAGCCAAGTGGCCCCAGGTCCCGGCAGGGCAGAGTTAGCTGCGAGAGTTCCCAGGCTAGGGGAAGGGAGCTGTTCAGCACCCGCGACCTGCTGTGGGCCCCGAGCTGGCGCTCACCGGCCCCCAGTGCGCTGGCTCCAGAGGGAGCCGGTCAGGGGCTGGGAGGTACCCGACCGGGGAGTCAATCAAGTCACCAGGGTGCTCCGCCGTCTCCTTTGTGTCTCCCTTCCCCAATCTCACGCCAGTCCCGCAATAGCTCTCGCTTCTACTGGCCCACCCTGAGCAGTCCCAGTCGCCAGCTGCAGTTTCCAGGTTAGAGTCCTCTACTCAGTAATCACCTCCTCGTTCCGGACCCGCTGGGTGCCAGAGACCAGCTTCCTGAGTCCTAACTGCCTCCAGCGGTAGCCCAGCCCAGCTCCTCCCCTGTCCAGTGCAGTCCTGACACGGAACTCCGGGAAGTTCAAGATGCTTCCCGCTCGTGTCTCCTCTCCGCTGAGTCCCACGTTTCCAGACCCAGTTCTACATCCACTTCACACAAGCCCCTGCCTCTCGGTGGGCTTGTAAGTCAGCGGGGGAGCTAGACTGTCTGGTGAGGGACTTGTCCCCGTGCACTTACTGGCCAGGCTGGCGCCGCCGTCTCGCGCTCCACTCTCTATTGTCTGTCGGCGCTTTCCAGGTTTTGTATTCCTGTCTCCCATTCGCTTTGTTCTTTTTCCTGATTTGCGTGTCCCCCGCTGAATCTCCACCGATTCACCTCGCTGTTTTCGCAGGAGAGTGATCCGATCGTGTGTAGCGGACCGAGATCTACCTCTCCCTCTCTGGAAGCAGGGATTCGGGAGGCTACCCTAACTCTGCCATTTTTTTCTCCCCCCGATTTCATTTCTGATTTTACTGTTTTCATTCTATTTTATTTTGGTTTACTCTGTCTTGTGTGTATTAAAACTCAGTGTTCTTAGCGCATTAAGTTCCAGCCTTCATGCAGGGTGTGTTCGACGGCTGCAAGGCTCCTTCCTCCCATCACTGGTTTGCTGCATCATGCAGGTTTTAACTCATAGTACTTCCATGTTCTCACAGTTCTAAAGAGTTTTTCTTCATTGATATTACTTCTCTTTAACATAGTTGTGACTTAGAAGTAGTCCTTTGGTCCTTGAGTGTATATGGTTTTATGGTTTCTAACTGTAATGTATTGTGGTGTGTGTGGTATGACACTGAGCACATCAACTGCCAAGGATTTCTCCAAGTACAATGTAATCATTTAAAGAGAGAGTTCCTGCCAACACTTGCACATCTGATTTTCAAAAGCACCTAATCATTTGGGTACAAATTGCACACACATACACTATAGACACATGCATCTCTACGTATGTGCGTATGTATGTATTTGGGGAGAGGCTCCTGAGGACAGGCCCATGGATGTAAGTAGGTTAATAGGTCAAGTTTTTAAATATGTGTCAAATCTTTGAGATTCTAATTTTTTATCTGCTGTTCCCTGAGTTTCCCAAGAGTGGCGAACTAACATTTTCTCCCAAGATTTTAGCCTCTGAAATAGCATGGACCTGTCTCCTCCTGCGAAGAGCTATAGTCAAGCAGAAGGAAAGCATAAGGGCATGTCTGGTTAAGGCCCAAACAGGTCTAGTAAGACAATAAAGAATTACAGGGTTGCTTACTATAGGAGAGAAGTGGGGACCTAGAGAGTTGATCCCAGCAATTAAGGCTGCATTCCCCTGAGGTATCTGCCACCCCAGTAAATATAGCTGGGAGGCTGTTAAAGAGACTGTGACAGCCATATAGAGGGAGAGGGACAGAAATTAGAGACCATGTCCTGCCAAGGAAAGTGTGCATAAGTTTCACATGTCCACCACTCAAAACTAAATACAGTGGGTTTAGCACACAGCGTTGGGAAAGACATTTAGCTATCAGAATGTCCAAGCTGACAGTGGGTGTGAACATTGGTACACCTGTTTTGGAAAACTGATTAGTAGTACATAGTAACATTGAACATTCCACTCCCAGGTACGTCACCACCAGAATTGCATACATGTATGCATAAGACACGTGTACAAGAGTATTTACAGCAGCAGTATAAGTAATAGCACAACTAGAAACATCCCACGTGGTCACAAACAACAGGAAGAGTTAACTTAAAAACAATGGGATACTGCACAGAGCAAGAGAACGAGTAAACCATGGCTGCACCCAAAGCTGAACCTCAACACCAAGCAAAAGACAAGTCTGCAAAATTTTGTTTAGGTAAAGTTCAAAACCAGGCATCACTGAGCTACGATTATAGAAGTCGGGCATCAGTTGTATTTGCAAGGTACTAGATGTGAAGGGAACAAACTGAGCACGAGTGAAAGATTATAATCCACTAAATGTGAGAAATCCATGAGTCCATGTTTATACAAGTGAGTAAAAAATTGAATGAAGAGCTCTTCCTTACAACAGAATACCAGCTAATAAATATACGGAAGGGATACTGAAAGCAGAAAAAAAAATCACCATTTGGTGATTATTACTATTACCATAGTAATAATTGTTTCAGGTAAGTATCAATGGATGCTAAAGCTCGGGAGTGAAATTTCGATGAGAACAGGAAATTTGCATAATCTTCACATGTTTTAAACCCACAAAAGACAATTACAAAGAAAATAATAACTTTAAAATAGTGGAATCTACCAGACCACACCTTAACCAAATGATCAAAATTTAAATTAGCAGTTGAATCAACGCCATGTGCTTCCTGGTGCGATGGACTGAGAAGAACCCAGCATTGCTTCCATGGTGTTATGTAAGAACACACGGCCTGACTCTAATCACAAGGAAGTGGGCGAACCCAAACGGAGGGACGTTCTACACGGCAGCTGGCCAGTGCGCTGGCAAAACATCAAGGCCATACGACCCGAGAGAAGACCAAGGACATTTTCCGGATTAAAGGTAACTAAAAAAGGATGTCTGCCAGATGTTTCATGTTATCTTGGATGGATTCTGAGTGAGACAACTTATTTTGCTATAAAGGAGATAATTGGAAGAATTTGAATTAGGTGTGTATATTGGAAGATAGTATTACATCAATATTAATTTTTTAAATCCAGGTAACCCCTGGTTACGTGAGAGTACGTCCTTATATTTGTTCTTTTCAAAATACTTATTTAGGGCTAAGTGGAGCAGCATGTCACATACATATACACACATACAGAGTGACTCCTATGAAAACCAGTCATATATACATACGGCAAGGGAGAAAAGGAGAAAACGGATGTGGTAAAATGTAATATTTGGGGAATCTGGATGATGCCATAGAGGGAATATTTGTATTATCTTTGCAATTCTCCCTCTAAGTC
>NW_012152019.1:278670-281098 GCF_000956105.1 Propithecus coquereli | reverse complement strand
TGCCACTATCATATTGAATGGGGAAAAATTGAAACCATTCCCACTTAGAACCGGAACCAGACAAGGCTGCCCACTATCTCCACTTCTATTCAACACAGTGCTCGAAATCCTCGCCACAGCAATTAGGCAAGAGAGGGATATTAAGGGTGTCCAAATGGGGACAGACGAGACTTCTAGGATTCTTAAGAGGTGAGGACACAGGGCAAATCCCTGCCCCAAGCCTGGAGAGACAGGCGAGAACAGGGAGTCGTAGCTAAGCAGCACAGACTCAAGAAAGCTCCCCGGGAAACAGGTCTGGGGTAAGAACGCTGGACTGCAATTGAGAGAGGCTGGAGGCTCAGTGTGGGCAACTGTGAGGGTTAGGAGCTCCAGGTGTGCCCGGTCACAGGGGACCCCAGAGTTCTGCGAGCTTGACCTCCAGGAACTTGACCAGGTTCTTACAGTGAAGATCAGAGAAGAATTCCCTCCTGTTGCCAGCAGAGGGCGAGAAAGAGCCACCCTTTTGAAGTGCCCCAGGGCAATGTGCTGTCAACACCGCCTGCCCGCAGAAGAAACTAGTTACTGCCACAGAAGCCTGGGCTCTGGTCACTAGAGACTAACTGACTTAAGGGAAATACCAACTTTGCTCAGCTCTAGCCTTCCATCTGGGAAAAGGGAACTGCCCTACTCTACCCATCCTGACCCACCTGAGAGAGGAGGGGAACAAACAACAAAAAAAACTTAAACACTTGTAAAGTTCAGTCCAGAGGCAAAGGCTCATTAAGAGAATGAGATCGCATCACAAGGACTGTAGAACCCCTCCCCTCTCCCCACGCCTTCCCACCACTTCACTGAAGGCCTCTTCTCAGCAGAGCCTTTTACCCAATACCTCGTGTCTGGCCATGAGGAGAATATTATGAGACCTCCAAAGGCAAAAATTACAATTTGAAGAAAGAGTGCTAACATCAGAACCAGACATGGCAGGAATGTTGGAATTATCAGCCCAGAAATTTAAAACAACTATGACTACTATGCAAAGAGCTCTAATGGATTGCTAAGAAAAATGTCAGACAAACAGTTTATTTGAGCAAAGAATGATTTGCAAATTTGCCAGTTCTCGAAACCAGGAGAAGCATGGGGAGCTGTCTCTGCAGTGTGGGCAGGCAGCGTTCATGGGTGGAAACGAAAGTGAGGTAAGAATCACCTCGATGGGTTACAGCTTGGTTTGCCGTATTCGAAGGTGGTCTGACCAGTTCGCTGCCTGCGACCGACAGAAGCTGCTCTGCTGTGATTGTCTGAGACTCAGCTATTTGTTACAAAAATACACCCTTTGGTTAGGTTTTCAGTTTGTTTCTGTCACAAGTTAGGTTACGGTTCTTCCTGTAGGGACCCAAAGTTCAGAGGCAGCCTCAGACCAAATTTAGTTTAACTGAACAACTGCCCCATTTGGTGAGACAGTCGATTTAGAGAGGTTGACCAAAACCTTGGGCACTGACACCACTCTGTCACCATATTAGACTTATCTGGTCTTAACATGAAAGTTAGCAGCCACAAGGTCATAACGCTTTGTGTTTTTACTGATGTAGTCGAAGTCATGTTATTCACCTCTTGATGGGGGCTGCATATGAACGTCTAAGACTTGAGAGGGTACAGTGCCCAAGGGGGAGCACGATGACCACTGTCCAGGAGGATGATGCCAAGAGACTGTAGTTTACTCCTTACCAGGAGCCTCCACGAACAAAACCAATCAAAAATCAAACAAGTCAAAGTTCGGCCAATAAAGGAAGGTTGACACTATTTGAGTCCAGTTGGTCATAATCTTTGCTGAGGGTGTGATGGCAGCTAAGGACCACAGTTTGCGGTAGAGTGGTCTGTTGTAAAGGCGTACACTATTTGTCATTAGCCTGGTCACAGCAGTCATAGCAGCCTGGAGACCCACTGCAGGAAACGTGAAGATCAAAAAGCCTTGAACGACTCAGCCTCCTTCACTGAGGACGCCTGCAAGTCAGCTGTCAGTGGCTGCTGTTAGCACACCATGAGTTCCTTTCCCTTGAGAGCTTCTTTAGGTATTTAGTGGCAGTGTGTAAAGAAACAGTGGTATCAGCCACCATTAAAATCAAGCTTAAAGTAGCAGCAAAATGAAGGGAAAGATAGGTAAACGCTGTTTTGTTCAGCACCACGTCCGAGCTCCCAACATGAGCAAACAGGAGATCGAAAGCTGCACAGTGTCCTATTAGTGTTTGTATTGTACATGTATGTGGGTCCCCCACCTTTTGAAGAGTGGCTTCTACCAGTCTGATCCCGAGAGGACTAGCTGAGATAAATTCCAATATTTTCCTCAATTTAGAGATTACTTTCAAATTCCATACAACCAGCACTCCACTACTGCCAAGAGTGAGCCACCAGGAACCCCACTGGAATTTTTCCTCAGTGGAAACTAGTTTATTTT
>NW_012152019.1:261745-266245 GCF_000956105.1 Propithecus coquereli | reverse complement strand
GTGAGCTAGGATGACGCCACGGCACTCTAGCCCAGGCAACAGAGTGAGACTCTGTCTCAAAAAAAACAAAACAAAACATGGAAGGCAGAAAAAGAGTGGAAGACAAAAATAGCAACTAAGAATATGGTCAACAACTACAAAACAGTAACAGTGTTGGGGAATTTCCATGCCAGTTCTGCTTAAAACCTCAAAGCAGCTAAGTAGAGCAAGTAGGTAGAATATGCACCAGCTAGGTGAAACCACAAAACAGTTAAGCAGAGTTATAAGCCTGTCATGACTGTATTGCTTGTTATAAACCTATCATAAATATACTGTTTGTTATAAGCCTATCATAACTGTACTGCATGTAAAAACTGCTATTAATTGGCTAACTTTTAATCCTTTTACTAATTGGTTAACTTTTATACTTATGTGTGTTATTGGATAAGACTAACCCCCCCCCAAAAAAGTATAAAACCTGACAAAAACCCGGAAGAGGTGCTCAAATTTTGGAGGCTTGACCCCATCTGGGCCGCCGGCAATAAAACTTGCTGACCCTCCAACTCTCTGCGTGCCGCTTGGTTATTCCTCTGGGACTGGTCGCTGACACTTGCTGTAACAACAGCAGTGGTAGATATTAGCCGACTATATCAATACTCACTTTGAATGTCAATAGTCCAAATATACCAATTAAGAGAGATTAGAGTGAATAAAAGACCCAACTATATGTTGTCTATGAGAAACCCTCTTTAAACTTAAACACAGATTAAAAGGAAAGGGATGGAGAAAAAATACCATGCTAACACTAATCAAAGAAAGCAGAAGTACTCTATTAATTTCAAACAAAGCTGACATCAAAGCAAGGAAAGTTATCAGAGATTAAAGGTCAATTCTGCAAGAATCCTTAACTTGTGTGCACTTAACAACAGAGCAAGCTACATAAGTCAAACACTGATAAAACTGCAAGGAGAACTAGATGAATCACTATCATACTTGGAGACTTCAGCACCCCTCTGTCAGAAATGGACAGCTGAAGCAGTCAGAAAAATCACTAAAGACACCGTTCAACTCAACAAACCATAAGTTAACTAGATATATAACATCTATAGACTATTTATTCAACAACAGCAGAGTAGATATTCTTCAAGCTCACATGGAATATTCACAATGAGTTAGACCACATTCCAGGCCATAAAACACACAAACTTAACACATTAACTACCATATGAGTTGTATTTAACTCACACTAGTTTTGAGCTGGGGGCCTTGTGAAGCATATGTAACTCACATGTCTTTTCACCTTGGGAGCCATGAAAACGATTTTTCAAGTTCTATATAACTCACGCACAGAAATTTTAAAAAATGACCAATTTTTCATTAAATTACAAAGGATCATTTTGTTTTTAAAGTTTATATTCTGTTTTCATCATAAAACACCATGGCCCCAAGGCAAAAAAGTTTTCTGGTTTGGCAATGTGTTAAAGTATAGAAGTCATGCAGTTCCCCTCTGGGATAAAGGGATTAAATGAGAAAGGAATAACAGAATGTTAACTGGAAAATGCCCAAACACATGGGGGCAAAGAAGAAATCTAGAGAAACTTAATATTTTAAACTAAATGAATGTGAAAACAACTTACATCTGTGTGAGATGTAGTAAAAGCAGGGCTTAGAAAAATTTATTGCACTGAATAAATATGTTCAATAAGAAGACAGACCTAAAATTGATAATCTGAGTTTCCACCTTAGGAAGCTAGAAAAGAGCATATAAATCCACAGTAAGCAGAGGAAAGGAGTATAAAGACTAGAGCAGAAGTCAATAGAGACAGAACCAGCTGGGGGCACTTCGCTGTCAGCACCAACACAGGTGCGGCACCAGCCTGGCGAGTGCTGAGTACTTGGCAGAGCTGAAGGCAGGGAGGTGGAAGGGCTGAGTGGTCTGGCCGTCTGTCTACCTGTTCCAGCTCTGTTTGTACCATTTGTGAAATACCATGAGAGACAAAGAGTACTTTAACAAACAAAATCCTATCAAGAAGCTTTTCTTACTAGAGAAAAATAAAACTTGTTCTCTGCTACCCTCACCCTGCCTCCCAGGTATGTGCATCATACATGTGACGTGCAAAATTAAGTGGTTATATTTTTAAATGTTATATTTGATCTCAGTGGCAATAATAATGGGTATGATTTATCAGGGGCATGTTTTGGGCCAGGTATTAGGCTAAGGACTTCACGACCTAATCTTGTCTAAGCCTAACAACTGCACCGTGAGACACGACTGTCTCCCTGCTGTGCAGAGGGCCTTGGTGTCCAGAAGTCTCATGGTAATGGAGATGACTGAGGCACGCTGTGCCCAGAGCAGGGAGAGTAGATTCCTACCATGAGCATGGCTGCGCTCACGTTTAGGAAACTAACAGATCTTGCTTGATTATCTTTCTGGGTATAAAAAGTCCTTTAAGATAAAACATGAAATACCACTGAGCAGTCTGTGGACGGCCGACTGTGTGGACAAAGCAGGGAAAGGCCACACTTGTGCCGGAAGGTCCTTTGTCTTGGGCTGGCCGACAGAGAACTTTGTGGCCACCGTGCAGTGAGACCCACAGCGGGGCCCGTGTTAACGTGTGTTAGCCAGGAAAGGACATGGCCAACTTTATATGGTCTAGGACACATAGAAACATGTAATTAATTTTTTCCTTGAATTTTCTCAAGAAGGAAAACATTTTAATATAATGTGTATTAAGCCAGTAACTCACTTTTTGGCCTTCCCTTTGACACTTTTATGCTGTGTGCTTTCCCCAAAGAGGTTTTTCTGTGCCAATACGTGCAAATGGATAGTTAGGTAGTGGAAACTAATGGAGTAATTGCCTTCAGTTGTGATTAGTGGTTTTCCAGCAGGGCTCTTTGAGCTACTCGGCAAGTGGGTGTTCAGGGCTGAGGAAGGAGACTTGGAGGAGCAAGACTCTAGGGCTGCGGTCCCCGGGCTGTGGACCAGTGCCAGCCCATGGCTTACCAATCGGGCTGCAGAACTGGGCCTCCCACAACCCCACACCCCGGTCTGTGGAAAATTGTTTTCCATGACACCAGTCCTTGGTGCCAAAAAGGTTGGGGACTCCTGCTCTAGGGCTTCCTCTTCAACACCCTCCCCTCTGTGCCCAGGTGTTATCTGCGTTTTTAAACTATTGGAATAGATAGTTCTTCATCAAGTATTATTCACTAGTCCAATTATGTTTGAAAAGTTGCTTTTATTTTCCCAAATTAATTCCCTAAAGAAATAGTATTTAATTATACAAATAAAATTCATCATACCATCAAATACTAGGTTGCCTTCATTGTTGTGTAGCAGATCACCCTATTTGGTATCTATAGAGAGGCGACAATCTGAAACAAAGGTGCAATCCATGGAATGCAGGTCAGTTTCCCAATACACATTCCTAGGCTGGCATGAGGATGGGCAGTGTGGCTTCCTGCCCTGAACACCCTGAGTCAGCACTCCTGGCTTCACAGAGATCGTGCAGCACGTGTCTGCTGCTCTGAGCAACCACACAGCTTGTCTCATACTTGTTTTACTCATTGAGAGTTCATCGCACACACTCAACACCCTTCTTGCCTCTCCTCCTCACTTCATTCTGCCAAAGTCCTCCGCATAGAGTTGAGACAACTGAAATGTTTCCAAGTTGCTAATTTACTAAATTGCAATAATGCAATTGTTGACTTAAGGAAAACATTTCCAAAGCATATTGGGAAGAAATACATGTTCGTGTCATTCCCTGCATGTCTTCTTTTCCACGACAGATTTCTCCAAAGGTTTTCAGTTCCTATTGCTTTACGTCTTCTCCGTGTTGCAGGTGAAAGGAAGCAGTTTAAATTGGGAACGTATGAAGTCTTGGATGAGGGAGTTTCCAAGAAACATTTTGTTTTAATGAGAGGGAAGTGTGGAAACTAGGTCTACACATGTTATATTGGCTAGATGGCTATGTGCATATGTGTAAGGCATTTACAATAATGCCTGGCACCTTTTACTAATTGCTATTATTATTCTTCTATAAATTGGCATGAGTAATTAAAAGTGGTGTCCATGTATGTATGTAGGTTTGGGGCTAAGTGGGTGGTCCACTGTCCTGAGAAACAGGTCCTGAGGTGGCATGGAGGTGGGAATTGGGGAGCTGTTGCTGGTAGATATATAAAAGGTGGCAGCCCATGCGGAAAAGTTTGCTAGTTCTATAACAAGTTAAACAGTAAATTACCATTTGACTCAGCAATTTCATTTCTGGGTATAGATCCTCCAGAAAAGAAAACATAGAACCACTCCAAAATTTGCAAACAGATGCTCATAGCAGCATTGCTCATAGTAGCCAAAAAACAGAAACAAACCAAATATTCACCAACTGATGAATGGATAAACAAAATGTGTGTAAGGGCTGGGGACACCGAGGAATGGAGAGTGACTGCTTAATGGTCCAGGGTTTGCTTTTGTTCTCAGAAAATGTTCTGAAAGAAGATCATGTTGATGTGGCACAATATTTTGAA
>NW_012152019.1:254899-261250 GCF_000956105.1 Propithecus coquereli | reverse complement strand
TTTAACTTCATTTTTCACATCATATTTGAGTTCTGTGGGTGTCCACTGATGCTATTTATTTGTCCTCTTTAAGTACTGTTTCTCAAAGGACACAACCCGCATTGGGGATTTTTCAAGTATTTTAACACTTATATGCATATAGTAAATGTTTTTCATTGCATATGGTCTTCTTTTAAAATGATGTCTTTTGAAATTCAGGGAGCTCAATAGATATTACCTCAGAATCCTATCAATTCTTACATTTTCTACAATTTGTCTTCCTATTTTTATGGAGCAGTTTCTTAATGTGAGGTGCAGTAGACAGCTATTTTAGAATCCCTATTCCCTGGCAGAGCTGAGAATGGAACCTAAATTTCTAAAATTTTCAGTCTTGAGTCCTAGATTCATTGGTTTTATTTAATAGTCTCAATAGATTTCAACAGTGAAAATCTTAGTAACTGTGATGACTGACACAGAGAGCTTGACCTGCCACAACTGGCTGAGACGATGTCGCACCCTCTTCTGCCTCGACAAAATCTCCCCAGATGGCACCAGCACCATCGTGCCTCAGCCAGATAACTGGAAACCAGCAAGGAGCCGTCTAGACACTCCGTGACCAGGTCATAAAAAGCCAGGGCGCCAGTGCCTCTGGCGGGCCAGGAAGCAGGTCACACCTTGGCTGGAGCCCCACACCCCCAGCCTCCCCATAACCCCTGGAAGGAAAGTTGGTTTTTAGACACGGTTTCCGGAATTATTTATGTGTGTGTATATATATACGTATAGACACACACACATATATATAACTACTGACTTAACACCTTTTTTTTACAAAGTCCAAAGTCTTGGTTCCCCAGGGATAATTTCTTTTCATTCCTCTTCTTCCTGATTATGGTCCTATGTTGATTGTTCCTGAGACCAGTACCAGGCTTGGTGATCTCTAGGAAGACTCACAGGACTCACCTAATAGTCTTTAACATGTCCACTATTTATGACAATAAAAGGATACAAAGTAAAATCAACAGAGAAACACTGCATGGGGTGAAGTCCAGAGAAAACCTATTGAAACATACCAAGGCTGCTCTCCCAGGAGATGTTTCCTAAGTTCTCCAACAGTGAGTGTAGAACATGCGAGGTGTGGTCTACCAGGCAGTCTGATTAGACACTCATCATTTCCAGATTGATTGGATATTTGTCCTGTACGTGGCCCCAGCTAGCATGTACCAAAGTCCCTCATTCTCAGACAACAGATGTTCTGCGTGAGCCATGCTATCTTCACAAATCATTTAGGCACACGGTCTGCCACTATTACTAATGCTGGTGATTGCGGGAACCCTCCAGATACCCATTCTCAGATGTCACACATGGACCAAACTTGGAATCACCCCTTTTGAAGGACAGCACATTAAAATTTGCTTTAGTAACCCTTCCTGCATGGGCCCACACTTTGTTTTCTCCTATGCATGCCTTGTATAGTTTCGTGGTTAACTGGATATATTAAATCCAATAAAGTGGTGACTGGAAACAAGAATCTCTACCTACACCAGCATTTTTTGTTGTTGCTTTATATTTTGCTTGTTTTTATTTGCTTCTTAGTGAGTCTTCTGAAATCAAGACCTAGGAATGATCAAATCCTGAAAGCTACATACTTTAGAAATAATGAGAAATAACCAAGGGAAGGACCACTTGGTTATTATTTCATCACATTTGTTGCAATTCATCACATTGCAGAGTTAAAATGCACCAGCTTTCACGCCACGTCTCCTCTCTTGAAATAATCTCACACAGACTGGCCAGTACAAGTAAAGATATCCTCCACACTCCGTTAATGTACATGGCAAGTCTCCTGTAATTGGATATAACAGATTAGTCAGTGAACACCATAGACTGTTTGGCTAAGAAAGATACCATCTGTTTGTTAAACTTTGCTTTTATTCAAGTGCAAAATCCTATTTTAAAAAACACAACAAGTACAGAGACACAGATGTGGAACCACATAGGGAAAAATAATTGGGAAGGTTTCAAGAAGACTTGGCATCAGTCTCAGCTGGAGGCCTTTATATTTATTATAAACATATCACACAAGCTAGTATTGTTTCAGGAGGTTTAAAATACCATTTACCTGTGATTCAAAGCCAACAGTGTGAGTGCTGGGACCCTCTCATCAGGTTATAGCATGCAGTTTGGCGTTATTTTAGACTAGTTTGTGTTGCCTTCGATTTCCATTAGCAAAATGCCTAACACTCACTTTCTCATTGCTCTTGTGCTCCTCTTTCTTGCCTGTCCTCCCATGAGGGAGGAAAGTCCAGCAGCAGCTCCATCTGTGCTGCTTTTGTTTTGTTGTGTTTGCAGCAGAGTGTCACTCTTTTGCCCGGGCTACAGTGCCATGGTATTGTCCTAGGTCATGGCAACCTTTAACTCCTGAGCTCAAGTGATCCTCCTTCCTCAGCCTCCTGAATAGCTGGGACTCCAGGCAAACACCACCACGCCCAGCTAAGTTTTTTCATTTTTAATAGAGACGGGGTCTCACTCTTGCTCAGGCTTGTCTCAAACTCCTGAGCTCAAGTGATCCTCTTGTCTCGGCCTCCCAGAGTGCTAGGATTACAGGCGTGAGCCACCTCACCCGGCCCATCCGTGCTTTTGACCCAAACTCATGCACACACACTGTCCCACTGTCTACATGGAGCAGAGCTCCTGAGAAAGCCATGAGCAACAGCACTGATGGCTGACAGTATCCTGTGTCCTCCTAGCGTCACAGAAGGACCTAATGTAAAAACAGTTGAGTACAAGCGTAGGTCAAAAGAGACCATGGACTGTCAGGGTGAAGTTGCCTGGTTTCACTCCAAACAGAACTGTTGCTTTCTCGGTTTCCCTCTCTTTCAATGCATTTCAAATATGAAAACATGACGATGCACGTTATAGATATTGACTCCTCTTTTCTGGGATGGGGGACAAGAGACCATTAGCCACTGATGTCTGATCCCAAAGGACATTGACACGTGGCAGTTCTAGGTTGTAAACTGTTGTCCCAAGGGTCTTTTTCCTTGGAAGCAACGCCTTCTCCTTGGATGAAGCATTTTGCACTTGCCGACCTAAGTGGACATGAGACATCCTTCCTCAAGGAAAATCTCAGGTCTTTCGAGTGGTGGGCCCTGTCCTTGTTGTGGAGGCCTTTGCCCTGACTCCAGCGTGCCCTCTAGTTTTCCACACCATGGAGAGAAACAGTGCCACGTGCCAACCTTCCACACCACACGACGTCATCCACAAAACGTTTTCTTTCTCTATTGCAGTGGTGCAAGTGGCCTCAGTAACATATGATGACAGTATGTATTCTGGGATCACCTGATGAAGAGAAAAACCTAGATGTTAAGAAAGCTGTGGCATTTTTGTGGGCTTCAGTTTCAAGAGCCACCCTGATGCCAGGTTTCACATGGGAATAAGGACAGTAGAAGATTTGTTTTTGTTTTTGTTTTAGTAATGTTCTAGGAGAAAAACCATAGCCAAGTTTCTACATTTCATGTAAGCAACTATGCTCTCTGTAGGTTGGCATGGGGTGTGTGCTTGAGGAAGCCTGGTGTCTTTTGTGATGCTACATAATCTGATGAGCGTTTGTGCTTTTTCAGGAGCTACTTCCTATTTACACAGCACGATCACCAGGGTCCCCTTTCTAAAATAAAATCCATTGCCATCACACACTTCACATGCATTAACTCATTCAGCCCTCACCAGAGCCATATCTGGGGTTTGGTTTATTATCCCCACAGCTCAGGTGGAGAAACTGCAATGTGGAAATGAGTGACCCAACCTCTGCAGTTCCTGAGTTGGTAACCCAGGCAGGTGGCTGCGTGCTGACACTCTCAACTACTGACATGCACCTAAGCCTCCGTCATGGGGATAGGACAGGACACAGCGAGTTCAGCATTCCCATGTGAGAGATTAAGCACTGAGCCAAAGAGATCCCAGACACTTCCCATGGTTATAAGACAGATTCAGTAGTTGCAGAAAGCAGGGTAATTATAGCTACATTTTGGCACACACTGGCACAGTCATTACTATGAAAGAAAAAAGAGACCCAGATGTTTCCAATCAGAGTCTAACAAGTGTGTGGGACCACATAGGACAGCATGGCCCACTTCTGCCAGTTTTGACTTCATTGTGCTCAACAGCTGCCCAAAGCATACAGGAATCAGGGATATATGTTAGTATATTTTGTATTATTATCTCCACAAGTGCTAAATGCTCAACTCCTGCCAGCCAAAATCGATAAGGACAGTGACAATTAGGAACTCGATGCACCACATGGGAACTACCCTGGTTCCCCGTGGCCTAAACACCATCAGCACTGCCAATGCACTGGCATAGATGGGTTCCTAACCTCCACCTGTTGTCTATTGTTTACTCTGTGCCACCTCGGTGCTTAACTTCCTACTGATTTCTAAGAGGAATTTTTGTGATTTCTCTTGTTTACTTGGTAAGTGTCCCAAAAGACTTCTGTCGTATACAGTTCTCAGAGAAGCAGCTGTGGGCCGTCTTACTTCTCCCTATTGCTATCCTTGCTTTCTATTTCATCAATTTCTCTTCCCTCTCTGTTAGCGCAGGGACCTCCTCAGGAGCTCACGGTGTGGGTTGGAGAAAGAATTCTCACACAGGGATTAGGATATAGAGAAGTAAAAGTTTATGCATTTCTCCAAGAAAGGAAGAAAAGGGGAGAGAGAGACACAGGCAGGGCAGGTCCAGAGCACACAGAGGAAGGAGAGAAAGTCCCGGGCAGCTGGAAGAAAGCTGCTTGGAGTTTTAGAGGGTACAAGTGGGTTTTTTCCCCTCGACTTCAGCAGACTGATAACAGAAGCAGCTGCGGGATGTCAGGGAGTTCTTTTGCTCTTTCCTCTGTGACACCAGCTCATTGAGGCCTTGGAATCTGGCTTTTTGGCTGGAACTCAGGGGGAGGGCTGGAGCAGGGAACTCACATCCCTACTGTCCCTGTTGGGCTCTTCAAGGCTGAGAAAAGGAAACTCTTGGAGCCAATGAGTTAGGCCACAGGCGTTTTAATTCCACTAAACAAAGGGCAGTTGTGCTGTCAGTTCTTTCTTCAAAGGGACAATTATATGTCTTGACTTTATTCCTCTTTCTGTTTGATAGTTTATTTTTCTCTATTAGCTAGGTGGTGAGGAAGGCCACCTTTTAATCTATGTAGCCTTCCATTACACTCTTTGGGTTTATTCTGATGTTATTTTCTCCAACTTAAGTCGGATATTCATTCATTTCCAGCCTTTCTGCTTTTCTAATGTAAATTCCTGCACATTGTTCTCACATCATGCTCTTTGCTGCATCTCACAATTATAAATGTTGCACAATTTTCATGCTTAGTAAATATTACCTAATTTTCATTATGATTTATGGACATTTCAGATTAGAAGTATGCTTTAACTTTTCTCCCAATACAACCAATGGCTTTGTGATGGAGCTTTCTGGTATTTTTTATTGCCAGTCTACCTTTGGGACAGATTTTGAGACGCATAGGTTGTGCGTCAAAGGGTTAACACCTATGCAGTTTTGCTAATTACTGCTCAATTTCTCTCTATGGGTGTTGAATCATACTTTCTTAGCAAGTGTGTGCACAACCACACGGTTAGATCTGAAACTTTTGACCTTTAGTCACTGAACTGCTATCTCAGCATAGTTTCAATTTGAAGTTTTCTTTTTTGCATGAGATTAAGAGTTATTTGTCTCTTTTTTTTTTTCTTTGAACTGTTGGTTCGTGTCTCTAACATGCTTCTACGGGATCGGTGGCAGTCTTATCTTCCTTATTTTTAGAGACTTCGGTATATTAAAATCTTTGTGATATGCTGTCGAGATTTTTTTTCCTATTCACCATTTATCTTTTTGGTTTTTTTTATTGAACTTTATGTCATGCACAAGTATTCTAAGTTGATATAACAAAGTTTGATTTTGTGTTCCCATGTGTTCTTCTAACACTTTGACCAGCTTGTGATCACTCTCTACAGAAATCCGTGCTCACGGCAGACAGCTAGTTTCAGTTGAACTAAGAGTTCTATTCCCCTTGTATTTGATAATCCCTTTACCTCAGTTAGTTTCAGAAGATATTCTGGAGGATGACCTACCGCTCACCGTCGAGCCCCAAGCAGAGAGCGTGACCTACCAGAACTTGCTGAGATGATGTCGTACCCTCTTCCGCCTCGACAAAATCTCCCCAGATGGCAGCAGCACCGTCGTGCCTCAGCCAGGTAACTGGAATCCAGCCAGGGGCAGTCTAGGCACCCCGTGACAGGCCGTAAAATGCCAGGGCGCCCACGTGTCTGTCAGGCCAGGAAGCAGGTCCAGCCTTGGCTGGAGCCCAGCACCTCTAGCCTCCCC
>NW_012152019.1:249474-253336 GCF_000956105.1 Propithecus coquereli | reverse complement strand
TTGATCATGGTGGATGGCAGTATGTCCTGGAACTTTCCACCAATGTTCCCATGTGAGAGAAATATGATGAGGGAGGGACATAGGAGAGGGAAGGCAGTGCCCTGCCCAGGAGGCCATGGGGACGGTGTCTGCCTCTGGGAGGGACAGGATCACACAGGCATCCCTTCCTGGTTACAGTTATAGGATTTGACTTGGAAATCCTAGATCCTTACTCATTGCAGAGATGAAGGAATGAGGTTCTGAGAAAGGACTCCAGAGATGAGGAAGAATTGGGTTCTGTAGTCAGACTTTAAAATATCAGGAGCAGCAGGGCCCAAGTTTCCCCTCACATCTAACCCTGTCCTTCCTTTTTCTGAGGCCACCTGGTCACCATCACTGCTCTGGTCCATGCGGAGGCAGGCTTTTCAGGTGAGAAGGAGGACGTTAATCAGCATGCAATCTATTTCTCAATTGCATCTCTTTTTATTCTATTTCCTACCCATCGACTCCTCTTGGCGGCTCTTCCCCATGCCCTCTTTCCCTCTTTCCATGACTCTCTCCCTGGAGGGTCTGGTCTCAGCGATGTGCAGGTGTTGGCCTGGGTTCCGGGGCAGCTGCAGCTGGCACAGGGTTGGGAACCTTGAATCGGACACGAGGCCACAGAACAGGGGCCTGTTCACTCTTGTCCTGCCCAAGTCAGCTCATGTTGCTCCAGCTATTTCATTTGTGACTTGTATGTATTTAGAATTATTTTTAGAGATATTTGACACTTTGTTACATTAAACAATGTCTATTACAGTTGTCCTTAAAAACCTTTTTATATAGAAAATAAAATGCATATGCAGAATAGCATCACAGCACAGGTAGGACGTTATAAGTTATTAGGAGACGATCTCCCTAGTGACCGTCACCCTGGTCACACCTGCTCATGGCACACTCATTTAGTTTTAGTTGTACAAGTAACTGCAAACTTAGGGCCCACGATCTGTCCTACGTCATTGTTTTTCTAGGCACTTTGTTGTCTGAAATTTGTTCATCTCTCTGGAAGAGACCTACGCCTCACCCAAATCCAAAATACTGGGAGTAGGAATAAAACCTTTGTTTGCTTCCATCTGAGAGCCCCGTGTCCAGCTTCCCTGGTCACCCTCCAAGGCTGGCAGGAGTCCCAGGGGACGGGTGTGAAGGGGCTGCCGGGCTTGCTGCACACACTGGCTCTCAGTCCCACTGGCCTCAGCTCCAGGAAAGAACCCAAGACGGGTCCCCTGGACAACAACAGCTGTCACGGCTTCTCTCAGACCCAGTGCTCCAGCCAGACAGCGCTGCCCTGGTCCCCACAAACTTGTTGGACCCTGGCCTGTTCCTTGTCCTTGGGTCTGCCGGGTCTCCTCCCTCCCAGCCCTCCCCTGGCTCCGTGCAAACCCTGGAGGTCCCTTTATTATGTGCCCCAAACCCCCCGCTGTAGAGCCCCAGTTGCCTCCCTCGCGGTGGATTTGGACAAGCTGCTCTACCTCTCCTTTCATAGCCACCCTCTCTGATGAGCTAGAAAACTTAATGGGGTGGTTGTAAGGATTATGTATTTCCCAAGGACATAAGAACATGTCAGGGACACGACAGTCACTAGACATGTGCAGTTGCTTGTCCTTCTCTTCTCAGAGCTCACCATGAGCCTGGGACCATGACGGTTGCTCCCTGGTTGCATGGCATGGATAATTCATCACTCAATTGATTGGAGGAGGTGGCCTCATGCCCAGAATCCAGTGTTCCCATATTGGACAATAGGATTGTGGAGGGTGACAAGGAGAAAGGACATTAGGACAGAGGAAAAGGACAAGAGTCATGAGAGGGAGGAGAGAAGAGGGAGGGGAGTCCATGGCGTGCCCAGGGAGACACGGTGACAGTGGCTGCCTCTTGGGGAACAGGACGATGCAGCCATTCCTGCCTCCACACGCGGCACAGCACTGGAGGGCTGGAAGGGGCACCTGGGGGTCCTAGACCACCTTCTTCATTGCAGGGCTCTGGAGGCGGTGGGAGAGGACTGAGATGGGGACAGAATGGGCTCCAAGGTCAGGCTTTCTCCTGCCACGAGCTCAGGGCCCAAGTTCTCACCCTGCTCTCTCGCCCCCCTCTCCTCGCCCGAGGCCACCGCAGCACATCGCTGCAATTGCACGCGCGGAACTTTACTTTGCAGATTTTGAGGACTCTGACAGAGAAACAACAATCCGCCTGGAATTTTTCACCTCTTTTGTGTCTTTTGTATACGTTGTGATCCTTAATCATAAGCTCCTCTGGGTACCCCTTCCCCAGTCCCTCTTTCCTTCTGTTCATGATTGTCAGCCTGAAGGTCCTGGTCACATCCAGGCAGTGGGTCCTCGGGCCTTCACTGTCTGCAAGGCTCTCTCCAGCCTCCTCCCCTCTTTCTCTGCATTGCCCTGGTTGCTGCCCCGCAGGCTGCAGCTGGGACCCCTGCTGAGCAACAAGGAATGTTCCAGACATGGGGCTGGGCTGGGGTCAGGGGAGCTGGGCTCACCCTGCTGGAAGGGCCCCCAATAAGGGTGGGTCCACTCTGGGCCCCCTCCCCTGGCAGGGCTGTTCCTGCACTGGGGGGCTCTGGGCGTGCACAGCTGTTCTCCTCCTTCCGGGTGTCAAGAATTTCTTCAGTCCTGCCTCCAAGAAAACAAAAGCAATCACTCCCCTTTGATTGCCTGACTTTCTTGTTGGCCAAGCAGGAAAACCAGCATGACTGGGGAGGGCACCGGAGTGGCTGGTCTTGGCTGTGGCTGCACACGTGCTTCTAAAATGGTGCTAACATCCACGCGGGCATGGGAAGCCTTCCCTGAGGACATCCTGCCAAAGAATGGAGACTTACTGCATAGAAGCCCCCAAGGATGCTCAGCTAAGTGCCCCCCAACAGGATGCTTTAGTCAGGGGAGAGGTGGTGGGTGCTGGCAGGGCCAGAAAACAGGCCTCAGTACCCCGTGGACCTGACCCTGGGAATGTCAGGGCCCAAGGTCCCCTTTCTGGGCCTGAGGAGCTCTCTGGGTCCTGCACACCCACCCCAGTGAGCCTCTCCTCCCTCTCTGCCTCCCCAGGGATCCCTGCACCTCTGTCTCTGTTGCACATTCCTGTGGTGACATCTGGGAAGGCCGTGATGTGTATATCTCACCCTGGCCCAGAGAGGACCTGGAGCTTGACAAGTTTTGGGAAGATTAAATCAGACAGGAATCTCCTGTCCTCCCCCATATTAGCTAATTTAGTGACAGGATCTGTCCCCAGGCTGTCAGACACCTGCCCTTGCTCTCTGTCACTGTGCTCTGCTGCCCTTCTGTATAGCCTCCTGGCAATAGAGTTATGTCCCCGAGCAATCAGTGCCTTGGGTAATATACGTGCACATACTGTAGGGTCCCTCGTTTGACTCAGGTGGCTCTCCTAGGCAGCTGGTGAATCAAAGTGTGACCTGGGGAAAGATTTATTAACACTTTCCTGTGGTCTTCTGCCAATAAGATGTCAATAGTTATATCTATTTTGAATGTGTTTTCCAGGACCGTGGCTCAGGGATACAACAAGGAAAGGTCATGAAAGGTTAAAATACAGGATACACCGGAAAAGTGATCTGTGGTCAAGGAAATTTACTGCCCTGCCCCAGAAGTGCGTTGACATCCCCTTCTGGCCACACGACAGGGTAGAGCCACAAACATCATCCCCTACCAGCTACTCCATGGAAGGGACTATGGAAATGAAGCCCTTAAGTAGACTGCAGAATGAGGACTGTAGTTTCTACAGCAGGGACTAAGTTTTGGTGAGGAGGGATGTGAGCAGGAAGGTGACACTCAGAGCTGGTGCAGCCACTGCCCCCTCTCAGCCCGGCCTGTGTCCAGGCTGCTCT
>NW_012152019.1:246944-248854 GCF_000956105.1 Propithecus coquereli | reverse complement strand
TCAGGGGTTCAGGGGTCTCTGTCTCCCAGGAACCAACTGTACTCCTGCCTCAAGTCCATCACTCCTGTGTTGGGGCTCTGGGCAAGTCATTGAACCCCTCTAAATTTTAGTGCCCTCAACTGTAGAATATGGGCCACAGCCCTGCTCAGCACGCCCCACATGTGGGGATCGCAGGACATGACAACAGATACCCCTATGAGCTATAAAGCCTTGCCCAGGTAAAAGCTGGAAAGTGACCTCCCATCTTCCATGACTTGCAGCCATCCCAGCTTCCTCCCTGGAGGAAATCACGACTACATGTCCGGCTTATGCTTCCAGACATTTATTATTTGAACAGTTTTGTAACACTTAGGAAGTACCAGTCATTTTTATTCATTCTAAACTGGCATATGCTTTTCATAAGCTTCATAACACAATATTTATAGGTGTATTAGCATTTCCATATCACACGACAGGGAACTGAGGACAGAGGGATGAAGTCACTTTCCCAGATTCACATGGCTTCGAGGTGAGATCTGACCCCAGGCCACCAGGCACCAGCTGCTTGCTCTCAGTCCCTGTGCTCTGCTACCCTTCACCCAGCATATCTGTCTCCTCTCAATAACGTCCCCACACTGTCAGCCCATTAGGTTTCTTTGAAAAGCATACAATTCAGGGGTGTCTGTTACATCCATATGCTGTGTAAGCTCTCCCTTCCTTTAGTGCTGAAACATTTTCATCATCCCAAAAGAAAGCGCTGCAACCAGTAAGCAGTCATTCTCTATTCCCTCCTCTTCCCAGCCCCTGACAAAACTCCAACTTTCTGCATCTGTGGATTTACCTATTTTCCATAGGTTCTATTTTTATTGTGGCAAAATATATGTGACATAAAATTTGGGGTGTGTTAAGCGCACACCACACTGCAGGGTCCCTCTTCCTAAGCCCGACTTTGACTCAGGTGGCTCCCCTAGGCAGCTGGGGAACTGACGTTTGACCTGGGGTAAGATTATTAACACTTTCCTTTTCTGCCAGTAAGATATCAATAGTTATATCTATTTTGAATGTACTTTCCAGGACCGTGGCTCAGGGATACAACAAGGAAAGGTCATGAAAGATTAAATACAGGATACACCACAAAAGTGATCTGTGGTCAAGGAAATCTATTGCTCTGCCCCAGAAGTGCATTGAAATTCTCTTCTGGCCACACGACAGGGTAGAGCCACAAATATCATCCCCTGCCAGCTACTCCATGGAAGGGACTATGGAAATGAAGCCCTTAAGTAGACTGCAGAATGAGGACTGTAGTTTCTACAGCAGGGACTAAGTGTTGGTGAGGAGGGATGTGAGCAGGAAGGTGACACTCAGAGCTGGTGCAGCCACTGCCCCCTCTCAGCCTGGCCTGAGTCCAGGCTGCTCTGACAGTTGGCAGAACTTGAGTCAGAGGGACACTGGGAGCTTGTTGGCTTTATCCGTTGACCCACCCAAGCACCAGCCCAACAGGCCGGTTTTTCAGTTAGACAGTCGTAACTGCTCATCTTCCCAGTTTGGCCAGTTGAAGGCACCGCTCATGTTTTGTGCAACTGTCACGTGGGCAGTTGGTTTGGAATGTCCTGGGTTCTGCGTCAGTTGGGAGTGGAGGAGACACTAGTCATTCAGGGAGGTCACCTTATCACAGGGAAGTCTCACCACATGGCTCATAGAGTCAAGTGCTGGGGGGATGGACACAAATTCAGACTCCTGGTCCCGCAACAGGGCCGCATTTGGGGGAAAGCAGTGCATTTGGGGTCAGGGATGAAATGTCAAGCCAGGAGTTGAGACAAGATTTGGGCCACTCTCTTGGGCCAGGCACCTCGTCCTGGGCATCACCCGTCTCCCCGCAGCATCCTCGGGGGAAGGAGGATGTGGGAAAGGGAGTGAGGAGGGTTCTGGGT
>NW_012152019.1:244141-246894 GCF_000956105.1 Propithecus coquereli | reverse complement strand
TATAATTATTGATTTAAAACCTTTGTTTGTACCTGGTTGGGCAGCAATGTTACTAGAGCTTGCACATTGGCAAAAGGGAAAACTGCCACTGTTGACACCAACTCCATTTGTAGTCTGCCAACTGTTGGTACAATCTGGGAACCCTGAGAATTCATAAACTTTGCTGGTACTCCTATTGCTAATGGCCATATAATTTTTCCCCTATTACAGGATATTCACCTCCATAGTAAAATAACTACTGTTCACTGTTAAGCCCATACGAAGGAGACCTGGTACTATATCTCTGGGGAATGTCCCTGCAGCTTGTGGCTGTCGGCTATGATGTGTTTGAGGGACGGCAGCGACTGGCAGCATGGCGTGGATGAGTGGGGGCTTTCCTGCGTGCCGACCTGTGCCAGAAGGCCCATGGCCTCATCTTGACCATCCTGGACAGGAGGCCAAAGAAACACTCCCTGCGCCCCCACCAGAGGCCTATCCGGGCAGGCTGTGTCGTATCAGCAGGATCACCTGAGAAGTCTGGGATGGGGGCCGGGAGATTAGCAATAAAGATTCATTCTGTTCCTTATTTCCCCCCCTTTCTTCTTGTCCATCTTGCCCCAGTCCCTTGTCTCTGGCTTCAGGAGGAGCTCTGCATAGGCAGGACTCCTGGTGTCCTTGACATTGCTACTCCTAAGGTGTGGTATATATAACCAATAGTTGTTCTTAGTCAATATGAACTTAAAACGAGCCAAGTGATGGCTTGAGTTTCCTTTGGGAGCATGCGTTCTGTAGAAAGACATTGTATTTTTACAGAATTTGATTGTCCCACAAAACAAAACCAAGACAGAGCTTGATTTTTAAATGGCAAAACCCTAATTGGTTCCATTTGAAAGCCCCGTGTCCAGTTGCCCCTGGTTACCCTCCAAGGTCAGCAGGAGTCCCAGGGGACGTGTAGGGCCACTGGGCTTGCTGCACACACTGGCTCTCACAGTCCCACTGGCCTCAGCTCCTGGAGTCAACTAGGTGCAGGACAGCTCCCCTGGGCAGCAGAGACAGAGGCCATTGCCCCTTTCAGACCTACTGCTCTGGCCAGAGAGTGCTGCCCTGGTCCCCACCCTCTTGTCAGACCCCAGCCTGTTCCCTGTCCTCAGGCCTGCCGGGTCCCCTCCCAACCCTCCTCTGGCTCAGTGCAAAGCCTGGCAGGTCCCCTTTATTTGTGTGGCAACAATTGCTTGCCTGACTTGCAGACTAAGGGAATTCAGACACCCTACTTTGTCTGAACGTGTGTTCATCCTCTTTTATTGCTGAGAGAAGTCGTGGGTTTGTTGTGAAGATCAAATACTTCTCAAGTTCCTAAGGTCATTTCAGGTCAGGGAAATTTCCTTCGCATGCCAAGTTGGTTGTACTTCTCTCCCACAGGACCCAACGCCATCCTACGCCCATGACAGGTGCTCCCTGGGTTAGGTTTGATTGGTAATTGATCAAACCATTGATCATGGTGGATGGCAGTATGTCCTGGAACTTTCCACCAATGTTCCCATGTGAGAGAAATATGATGAGGGAGGGACATAGGAGAGGGAAGGCAGTGCCCTGCCCAGGAGGCCATGGGGACGGTGTCTGCCTCTGGGAGGGACAGGATCACACAGGCATCCCTTCCTGGTTACAGTTATGGGATTTGACCTGGAAATCCTAGATCCTTACTCATTGCAGAGATGAAGGAATGAGGTTCTGAGAGAGGACTTCAGAGATGAGGAAGAACTGGGTTCTGTAGTCAGACTTTAAAATATCAGGAGCAGCAGGGCCCAAGTTTTCCCCTCAAATCTACCCTGTCCTTCCTTTTTCCAAGGCCACCTGGTCACCGTCACTGCTCTGGTCCATGCGGAGGCAGGCTTTTCAGGTGAGAAGGAGGACGTTAATCAGCATGCAATCTATTTCTCAATTGCATCTCTTTTTATTCTATTTCCTACCCATCGACTCCTCTTGGCGGCTCTTCCCCATGCCCTCTTTCCCTCTTTCCATGACTCTCTCCCTGGAGGGTCTGGTCTCAGCGATGTGCAGGTGTTGGCCTGGGTTCCGGGGCAGCTGCAGCTGGCACAGGGTTGGGAACCTTGAATCGGACACGAGGCCACAGAACAGGGGCCTGTTCACTCTTGTCCTGCCCAAGTCAGCTCATGTTGCTCCAGCTATTTCATTTGTGACTTGTATGTATTTAGAATTATTTTTAGAGATATTTGACACTTTGTTACATTAAACAATGTCTATTACAGTTGTCCTTAAAAACCTTTTTATATAGAAAATAAAATGCATATGCAGAATAGCATCACAGCACAGGTAGGACGTTATAAGTTATTAGGAGACGATCTCCCTAGTGACCGTCACCCTGGTCACACCTGCTCATGGCACACTCATTTAGTTTTAGTTGTACAAGTAACTGCAAACTTAGGGCCCACGATCTGTCCTACGTCATTGTTTTTCTAGGCACTTTGTTGTCTGAAATTTGTTCATCTCTCTGGAAGAGACCTACGCCTCACCCAAATCCAAAATACTGGGAGTAGGAATAAAACCTTTGTTTGCTTCCATCTGAGAGCCCCGTGTCCAGCTGTCCCTGGTCACCCTCCAAGGCTGGCAGGAGTCCCAGGGGACGGGTGTGAAGGGGCTGCCAGGCTTGCTGTGCACACTGGCTCTCAGTCCCACTGGCCTCAGCTCCAGGAAAGAACCCAAGACGGGTCCCCTGGACAACAACAGCTGTCACGGCTTCTCTCAGACCCAGTGCT
>NW_012152019.1:238354-239376 GCF_000956105.1 Propithecus coquereli | reverse complement strand
AATTCTAAGAATAAACATAACATATTTCAAGCCACTTTTGACCATTTAGATGTCTGTGCAGGGCATTATAGGCAAAAGGAGAATCAGTCAATAGAGCCTTTTAAGCAGGGGAGTGCCAAGACTCAATCTGAGTTTGTTTTTGTTTGTTTGTTTTGGTTTTTTGGTTTTCTTTGACACATGCTTTCGCTCTGTCACCCAGGCTGGAGTGCAGTGGCACAATCATAGCCCACTACAGCTTCCAACTCCCGGGGTCAAGGATCATCCTGCCTCAGCCTCCCACGTAGGTAGGACTACAGGTATGCACCACTACGCCAGCTAATTTTTTTACTTTTTTAGAGACAGGGTCTTGCTATGTTGCCCAGGCTGGTCTGCAACTCCTGGCCTCAAGTGACCCTCCCACCTGGTCCTCCCAAAGCGCTGGTATTACATTCATGAGCCACTGTGCCCAGCCCCCAATCTGAATTTTCGAAAGATCTCTGGGCTTACCAGGTGCAACTTCATTGCAGGGACACAAACCCCATATAAGGATGATCCTCAGGTATATATGGAGATGTTGAAGGTGTGTCAGCTTCCCTCAGGTAACAGTAGGGGATGGATACCATCTCGAGAAGACACCATCTTGGTATGACGTGGAAATGCACAGAGGTGGAAGTTACTGCAGGTGAGAGCACTGGTGGTGCCCAGGGGCAGGGCAAGGACCTGGGTAGCTGTGTCCTGTGTGAAGTCTTCAGGGAGGAAAGGAGGCAGTGCAAGGAGGTGGAGAGATGGAGCTGGGAGGGCAGGAGAGGGAGTCCTTGGCCCTGTGGAGCTGGGCTGGGAGCTTCGCCCTCATTCTCTTCTCCTTCTCCACTCATTTCTCCTCCAACTCAGGCTGCTTTTTTCTTAGTCTTCACAGCTGTGTCCAGGGTAGGAATCAGTCCTGGCCAAATCCCAAGGGTAAATGAGGGCATTTGGTGAGGCATCTCTCCATGCTGGGCAGCTTAATTCTCTTTGTAAACATATACATGCATATACAAAGATCA
>NW_012152019.1:231496-232757 GCF_000956105.1 Propithecus coquereli | reverse complement strand
TTTTTTTTTTTTGCAGAAGTAGAAAAACCCATCCTAAAATTCATACAAAATCTGAAGGGACCCTGAATAGCCAAAACAATCTTGAAAAAGAAGACCAAAGTTGGAAGACTCACACTTCTTGATTTCTTCAAAGCTACAGTAATCAAACCAGTGTGGTAATTTTTAAGGACAGAAATATAGACAAATGGAATAGAATAGAGAGTCCAGAAATAAACCCTCACATATATGGTCAAATGATTTTCTACAGGATGCCAGACCATTCAAGGAGGAAAGAACTTGGCATAATGTCTTCAAGGTTCATCCACGTTGTCACATACTGCCTGCTTTTTTAAGGAATAATAATATCCCAATGTATGTTTACATCACATTTTCTTTATCCATGCATCTGCTGATGGACATTAAGTTGTCTCTGTATTATTTCAACAAATATCACTGGGAAAACCGGATATCCACATGCAAAAGCATGAAGTTGAAACATTACCTAACACTGTATACAAAAATTAACTCAAAATGGATCAAAGATCTAAATGTAATTCTAGAAGAAAATGTTGGGAAAACTCTTATAGACATTGACCTAGGCAAATAATTTATGAAGAAGACCCCAAAAGCAATCACAGTAACAACAAAAATAAACAAATGGAAATTGATTAAATTAAAAAGCTTTTGCACATCCAAGGAAACAATAAATACAGCGAATAGACAACCTACAGAATGGGAGAAAATATTCACATGCTACACATCCGATAAAGGGCTAATAACCAGAGTCTATAAAGAACTCAAGCAAATCAGCAAGAAAAAATCAAACAATCCCATTAAAAAGTGGGCAAAAGATGTGAACAGAAGAAACTTTTCAAAAGAAGATAGACTAATGGCCAATAAACATATGAAAAAAATGCCCAACATCTCTAACCTTCAGGGAAATGCAAATCAAAACCACAATGAGATATCACCTTACTCCAGTGAGAATGGGTTTTATCCAAAAGGCCCAAAACAACAAATGCTGGCATGGATGTAGAGAGATAGAAACACTCATACACTGCTGGTGGGACTGCAAACTAGTACAACCTCTATGGAAAGTAGTATGGAGAAATCTCAAAGAACTAAAAGTAGAACTACCACTTGAACCAGCAAGCCCACTATTGGGTATTTACCCAAAGGAAAAAATGACTTTCTATCAAAAAGACACCTGCACCTGAATGTTTATAGCAGCACAATTGACAATTGCAAAGATGCAGAAACAACGCAAGTGCCCATCAATACA
>NW_012152019.1:228565-230271 GCF_000956105.1 Propithecus coquereli | reverse complement strand
GTGCAAAATGCTCAACATTATTAGTCATTGTATTAGAAATGCAAATCAAAACCTCAATGTAATAGCCACTTGACACCTACTAGAATGTCTATAATTTAAAAAAATTAAAAAAATAGCAAGAGTTGAGGAGGATGTGGAGAAACTGGCGCTGTTGTGGATCGTGTTGGGAATGCAAAACGGTCCAGTGCCGTGGAAAAAAGTTTGACAGTTCCTGAAAAAGTTAAACACATGTCTCCCTTCGTCTCTCCCTAATCCTCTCTCCACCCAATCAAATCTCCTTCAAGACCCTGTCTTTGCACTCAGTGAGCATCCCACCCCCCAACTCCACTTCGCACCCTCTTTCTGGTCCCCCACCCCCCATTCTCATACTCTGCCTAGGCCAACATCGACCACTGGCGGGCTGGTGCATCAGAGCGTCAGAAGAAAGGTTTAAAGGTGCTCTAGCAAAGGAGCTGGCTCTGATATCTCGTCCCACCTGCTTGAGGCTGATGATTAACCCAGAGCTTATATAAATACAGGGTCATCTCTGGGATGGGGAAAGCACCACCTGCAGCCATGGCCAGCACGCTGCGCCCTGGCACCGTGGCTGGGACCGCAGAGCCGCCTGCACTGTCAGAGCGCCTCCAAAACCCTGCAGACATCTCTGTCATTGTCATCTATTTTGTGGCGGTGATGGCTGTTGGGCTGTGGGTATGTGGGAAACCAGTGGGCTTTCAGGGTGGGCACAAGATTAGGGGGAAGGTGTGTTAGGGAGGGAAAGGTGTGGTGTGACAAAGCTGAGACAAGATTAACAGCTTTCACAAATGTCACTGTCTTTCAGAATCATTTTCTTGTGTGTGGCATAAATAACGCTTACACTGAGTTACTCTAACAACCCCGCTGTGTGAACAGAGCCGGGACTGGCACCTTCAGACTTAACTATGTTCACTGTCCCCAGCATCCCGGCATAATGAATAAAGACTTTATTTTTATCATCTCATTTTTTTTACTTTCTTTTGCCATTTGCTCACTATCTTAGTAGGTAGGACATTTAATTCATTCTTTGGTTCTAGGAATGAGTTTGAGGCTCCAAATTTTCTTCCAAGCACAGGTTTAGCCATCTCTCGCATTGAGTAGATGAAAATAAACAAAGCAATTGGGACAGAAGTTGAGGAATGTGATTTCTCAAGTTCTTTCCAACTCAGATTTTATGAAACTATGATTTTTAAATTCCTTCCTTTTTAATTTCAAAATATTAAGGGGGCACAAATATCTTAGGTTACATGAATGACTTGTAATGCTTAGGTCCCAGCTGAAGGTGTGGCTATCACCCAAATAGCATTCATAGTAACTGTTAGGTAGGTTTTTGCCCCCCCACCCCCTCCCCCGGTTGATTTCCACTGAGTTTTACTTCCTTCTGTGCACACCTGTGCTCACTGGTTAGTTTCAATTTAATAGTGAGCACACGTGGTGTTTGTTTCCATTCTTGAGACACTTCACTTAGGAGAATGGTCTCCAGTTCCATCCAGATTGTTGCAAAAGGTATTAATTCATCTTTTTAATGGGTGAGTAGTA
Source organism: Propithecus coquereli (assembly GCF_000956105.1). Classification (NCBI taxonomy): domain Eukaryota; kingdom Metazoa; phylum Chordata; class Mammalia; order Primates; family Indriidae; genus Propithecus; species Propithecus coquereli. The sequence continues at coordinate 228,717 of NW_012152019.1, read as the reverse complement.
CTCCATGGTATACACGTACCACATTTTATTAATCCACTCGAATTGATGAGCACTTGGGTTGATTCCACAGCTTTGCAATTGTGAATTGTGCTGCAATAAACATTGGAGTGCAGATGTCTTTTTGGTGAAAATTCTTTTTTTTTTTTCCTTTG
>NW_012152019.1:223818-228211 GCF_000956105.1 Propithecus coquereli | reverse complement strand
AAGGACTCCATCCAGGGAGTGAAAAGGGAAACCACAGAATGGGATAAAATATTTGCAAATCAAATATTGATAGGGGATTAATATCCAGAATATATAAAGAAATCCTACATCTCAACAACAAAAACAGCACATTATTTTAAAATGGGCGAAGGCCTTGAATATGCATCTCTTCAAGAAGATGTACAAACGGCCACAAGCAAGTGCAAAATGCTCAACATTATTGGTCATTGTATTAGAAATGCAAATCAAAACCTCAATGTAATAGCCACTTGACACCTACTAGAATGTCTATAATTTAAAAAAATAAAAAAAAAATAGCAAGAGTTGAGGAGGATGTGGAGAAACTGGCGCTGCTGTGGATCGTGGTGGGAATGCAAAACGGTGCAGTGCCGTGGAAAGCAGTTTGACAGTTCCTGAAAAGGTTAAACACGTCTCTCTTCATCTCTCCCTAAACCTCTCTCCACCGGGTCAAGTCTCCTTCAAGACCCTGTCTTTGCACTCAGCGGGCATCCCGCCCCCACCTCCACTTCGCACCCTCTTTCTGGTCCCCCACCCCCCATTCTCATACTCTGCCTAGGCCAACACTGACCACTGGCGGGCTGGGGCATCGGAGCGTCAAAGGAGAGGTTTAAAGGTGCTCTAGCAAAGGAGCTGGCTCTGATACCTCGCCCCACCTGCTCGAGGCTGATGATTAACCCAGAGCTTATATAAAGACGGGGTCATCTCCGAGATGGGGAAAGCGCCACCTGCAGCCATGGCCAGCACGCTGCGCCCCGGCACCGTGGCTGGGACCCCCGAGCCGCCTGCACTGTCAGAGCGCCTCCAAAACCCTGCAGACATCTCTGTCACTGTCTTCTATTTTGTGGCGGTGTTGGCTGTCGGGCTGTGGGTATGTGGGAAACCAGTGGGCTTTCAGGGTGGGCACAAGATTAGGGGGAAGGTGTGTTAGGGAGGGAAAGGTGTGGTGTGACAAGGCTGAGACAAGATTAACAGCTTTTACAAATGTCACTGTCTTTCAGAATCATTTTCTTGTGTGTGGCATAAATAACGCTTACACTGAGTTACTCTAACAACCCTGCTGTGTGAACAGAGCCGGGACTGGCACCTTCAGACTTAACTGTGTTCACTGTCCCCAGCATCCCGGCATAATGAATAAAGACTTTATTTTTATCATCTCATTTTTTTTACTTTCTTTTGCCGTTTGCTCACTATCTTAGTAGGTAGGACATTTAATCCATTCTTTAGTTCTAGGAATGAGTTTGAGGCTCCAAATTTTCTTCCAAGCACAGGTTTAGCCATCTCTCGAATTGAGTAGATGAAAATAAACAAAACAATTGGGACAGAAGTTGAGGAATGTGATTTCTCAAGTTCTTTCCAACTCAGATTTTATGAAACTATGATTTTTAAATTCCTTCCACTTTAATTTTAAACTATTAAGGGGGCACAAATGTCTTAGGTTACATGAATGACTTTTGTAATGGTTGGGTCCCAGCTGAAGGTGTGGCTATCCCCCAAATAGCATTCATAGTAACCGTTAGGTAGGTTTTTGCCCTCCTCCTCCCCCACCATCCCCTTCCCCGGTTGATTTCCACTGAGTTTTACTTCCTTCTGTGCACACCTGTGCTCACTGGTTAGTTTCAATTAAATAGTGAGCACATGTGTTTGTTTCCATTCTTGAGACACTTGACTTAGGAGAATGGTCTCCAGTTCCATCCAGATTGTTGCAAAAGGTATTAATTTATCTTTTTAATGGCTGAGTAGTACTCCACGGTATACACGTACCACATTTTATTAATCCACTCGAATTGATGAGCACTTGGGTTGATTCCACAGCTTTGCAATTGTGAATTGTGCTGCAATAAACATTGGAGTCCAGATGTCTTTTTGGTGAAAATTCTTTTTTTTTTTCCTTTGGGTAAATAACCAATAGTGGGATTGCTGGATTGAATGGTAAGTCTACTTTTAGTTCCTTGAGGGATCTCCATACTGTTTTCCATGCAGGTTGTACTAATTTGCAGTCCCACAAGGATGCCACATCACAGAATCCAGGAAAACGTTTCTCTCTGTAGAAGTGCAGGAAAAGTCAGCACCCTCAGCACCCTGCACCAATCAGCACCCTGGCCAGAGCATCATGGCTGTCTTGGGTGCTTCTGCTGTGGTTTGACCCTCACCTGTTTTCCCTTCTCCTCAGGCGATGCTGAAGACCAACAGGGGCTCGGTGGGAGGCTTCTTCTTGGCTGGTCGAGATGTGGCTTGGTGGCCAGTAAGTGGACCAGAGTTTCCTGGAGATAAATTTCCTGGGTGTGGGTTTAAGAGTGAATACCGAAAACATTAGGGATGTGGTCATTTCTGATGTACCTTGGTTGCCACTTGCTGGTGGCTCTTTTTCTAAACCCCTGACCGCATGGCTCTGTCCTGTGATTCCAGTTAATGAATTATAGTATGTCTCCAGTTATGAGAGCAAGATTAGTCTGGCAGTTAAGAACACCCTCAGTTCAACTCCATCTCACGTTCTTCTCCCCTGCTCCTCATCAAGAACTCTCTCCCTGGCTTCTCCCTAGCCCCCACATTCCTCCTTTATTCCCAGTCCTGAGCTCAGTCTGCCCCTCTGGTTTGGATTGTCCCCTGTCACCACTCTCCTTCAATGCCTGGCTCAAGCCCTTCCTCATTTGGGGAGTCTCCCAGCTCTCTCCAGCCCTGCCCTGGGTGTCTAGTCCTTCTGCCCTGTGCAGTTAGCGGTAGTGGGGGTGTTCCCTGTGATGGCACCAGTGGTGATGTCTCTCTGACTCTTGTCCAGTGGGTGTTCTCCTTGCTGAGTTTAGATGTGTGGCCCCCTCAGCCAAAGTCTCACTGCAGCAGTGGCTGCCTCTCCCTCTCTGAACCTGGAATGTGTCAGCAGTGGATTGGATACACAGTGGGAGCTCATGAAATGCTTCCTTCACAGATCTGCTAGCTCATTTTCTAAATAATATAAAGGGAAGTGGAAATTGTCTGGGATGATTGAAGCAGACCAACCACAAGCTCGAAATGAAGTTTTATTTGGGGCACCCAATCAGACATTGACCTCTTAGGGCTGTTTTGTGAAACATTCAAGGCTCAACCAATCCTAAAGCCACAAACCAGCTCAATCCTGTCCTCTGTCCCCAAATATCTGAATAGAAAAAGCTGATTTTACAGAAGATCAGAAAGGTGGGAACAGAAGCAGCAGTGCAGGGTTCCACACCCCAATTCTGTTCTGCCAGGACTGGTGTTCACCCGCAGCCACTCAAGAGATCTCTCTTGACCTTTGAGTCATAAGAACAGCTGGCAGGCCTGGCACAGGGGCTCACGTCTGTAATCCTAGCACTCTGGGAGGCTGAGGCGGGAGGATCTCTTGAGGCCAGGACTTCAAGACCAACCAGAGCAAGAGCAAGACCGTCTCTACAAAAAATAGAAAAATTAGTCAGATGTGGTGGCATGTGCCTGTAGTCCCAGCTACTCAGGAGGCTGAGGCAGGAGGATTGCTTGAGCCCAGGAGTTGGAGGTTGCAGTGAACTATGAGGACACCACTGCACTCTAGCCCGGGCAACAGAGCAGGACTCTGTTTCAGAGAAAAAAAAAAAAAAAAGCAGACAATGTGCTGGAAAGGGAGATGAATGAGAAGAGAGTCCCATGGCTGGAAGGACAGAGAGGAACTCCCTCCTACTTAGCCTTGGGATCTTTGAAGCTGATTAAAAGGGCAAGAACTGATGGGAGGTCTGGAAGTACTTGACCAAGGACAGGCTTAAATCAAAGCATTTGGGCACACTTGAAGCTCGGACTTGGGGGGCAGGGAGGGTAAGGGCATGATATGTAACCTAATCATTTGTACCCCCATAACATGCTGAAATAAAAAAAAAAGCATTTAGGTAGATAGAACAATGTTTCCTTAAGGCAGAGGTCAAAGAGCTTTTCTTTAAAAGACAAGGTTATAATTATTTTAGGGATTATGGTCCATATGGTCTATTGCAGCCACAGTACCCTGCCATTGTAGGACCAAAGCAGCCATAGTCAATATGTAGACACTGAAATTTGATTCATATAATTTCACATTTTCACAATTTCACATTTCACAAAATATTATTCTTATTTAGACTTTTAACCATCTTTTAATCCTTCAGAACTGTTAAAAAAAAAACATTCTTGGCTTATGGGCTATACAAAAATTGGTGATGGGCTGGATTTAGCCCATGGGCAGTAGTTTGCTGACTCCTGTTCTAAGAAGTAGAGATTGAAACATCTCAACATCTATCTGCTTTAAAGAAGTTTCATTTGGATCTTTTAACTCTAATCCTGATACATTCTCTTGCATTCCAGATGGGAGCCTCTCTCTGTCCCGACCCGCGGGGTAGTCAACGCGGACCCTGGAGGAGGG
>NW_012152019.1:217220-218768 GCF_000956105.1 Propithecus coquereli | reverse complement strand
TTTAATGTGATTCTCTTCCTTTCAATAAAGATAATTAAATAAATATATACCCAAATGTATCTCATCAACGTGTTCAATTATCAATTTATTGTATCATTATAATTGTGGTTCATTATTTATAATATTATTTTCACTGGACTGCAACATCATTGGTGAAAATAATAAAAATTATTTGTAGAATGTCTACCAGATATTTGATGTTATAGATACTTCACCTGTACCTTCATATTAAACTCCAATTTTACAGATGAGAAAATGGAGACTCAGAGACATTGTCATTTGCTAAAAGTCACACATCTAGTAAACACTCGAACTGGGAAGAGACCCCAGGGTCGTCTCATTCCTATACCTGTGTTCATTCCAGCATTGCCACCCTCCCAGCGGACCATGCCTGCCTCACCTCTGCATTCCAGGTGCCACGCACAGTGCTTACCTGCTCATAAGTGTTTAGTAAATGTTGAGCAATCTGAATATGTGGGGCTCTGAAGGTGAATCCCTGTTGATGTCTGTCCCTGCAGGTGGTGACCATGCCGGAATATCTCAAGAAGAGGTTTGGTGGGAAGCGACTCCAGATCTACCTTTCCGTCCTCTCCCTCTTCATCTGTATGGCTTCAAGAATCTCAGTGAGTTCAGTGTCTCCTGGCATTTTAGCTTCAAGAGGTTGCCCGAGAGGGCCAGAGTGCTAAGATGAGAGAGCTGGGTGTGTAGACCATCAACAACCTTTAAGGGGTGGAGCCATATGATACCTCCTTAAACTCTCTGGGGTCTCTCTAGCAAGTCTTAACGGGAGAAAAAGGAGCTTCAAGACCCTAAGTTCATAGAGGAGTAGACTTTAAAGTCACAAGAGGCCACGGAGTGTAAATACACCCTCTCATCAAGGCTATGAAAACATGGAGCTATAGGAAGAACAAAATGTCTCATTCAGGTAATACAGCTACTTAGCAGTGAAGAGGAGGACTTCTCTCTGTCTCCTGCCTTTCCTACTGCACAGTCACCTTTTTCTTGTTTCTCAGAGCCAATCTAGGCTTATACTTTCATTTTTAGTTTGATTATCTGGCACATGAACCACAAGTACTTTGGATTTTTTTAAATTTATTTTTTATTATATCAGAATATTACGGAGGTACAAATGCTTTGGTCACTTAAATTGCCTTTGCACCACCTTAGTAAAAGCTACAAGCATGCCCAGCCCCCAGACATCGTGCACCGATTAGGTGTGAATTTACCCATCCCTTCCGCCGCCTCCCACCTACCCAATCCCCAGTGAATGTTACTTCCATGTGTGCACATAAGTGTTGATCAATTACCAATTTAATGGTGAGTATGTGTGGTGTTTGTTTTTCCATTCTTGTGATACTTCACTTAGAAGAATGGGCTCCAGTTCCATCCAGAGTAATACAAGAGGTATTAGTTCACCTTTTTATAAGTGAGTAGTACTCCATGGTATACATATACGACATTTTATTAATCCACTCATGTACTGATCAGAGCTTGGGTTGTTTCCACATCTTTGCAATTGTGAATTGTGCTGCTATAAACATTCGAGTA
>NW_012152019.1:214550-215210 GCF_000956105.1 Propithecus coquereli | reverse complement strand
GGTCGTCTCATTCCTATACCTGTGTTCATTCCAGCATTGCCACCCTCCCAGCGGACCATGCCTGCCTCACCTCTGCATTCCAGGTGCCACGCACAATGCTTACCTGCTCATAGGTGTTTAGTAAATGTTGAGCAATCTGAATGTGCGGGGCTGGGAAGGTGAATCCCTGTTGATGTCTGTCCCTGCAGGTGGTGACTATGTCAAAATATCTCAAGAAGAGGTTTGGTGGGAAGCGACTCCAGATCTACCTTTCCGTCCTCTCCCTCTTCATCTGTGTGGCTTTGAGAATCTCAGTGAGTTCAGTGTCTCCTGGCATTTTAGCTTCAAGAGGTTGCCTGAGAGGGCCAGAGTGCTAAGATGAGAGAGCTGGGTGTGTAGACCATCAACAACCATTAAGGGGTGGAGCCATACGATACCTCCTTAAACTCTCTGGGGTCTCTCTAGCAAGTCTTAATGGGAGAAAAAGGAGCTTCAAGACCCTAGGTTCATAGAGGAGTAGACTTTCAAGTCACAAGAGGCCACGGAGTGTAAATACACCCTCTTATCAGGGCTATGAAAACATGGAGCTACAGGAAAAACAAAATGACTCATTCAGGTAACACAGTTACTTAGCAGTGAAGAGGAGGACTTCTCTCTGTCTCCTGCCTTTCCTACTGCACA
>NW_012152019.1:213869-214500 GCF_000956105.1 Propithecus coquereli | reverse complement strand
GATTGCTGGATCAAATGGTAGTTCTACTTTTAGATCTTTGAGGTATCTCCATATTACTTTCCATAATATTATTATTCTGACTTTTCTTAAACTTAACCTATTTTGTCTAAGACCACCCCTGTAAAACAGATGTCACAAATAAGTGTTAAAAGAACTTAAAAGTTTTTAAAAAGTTACATTCTTCGGAGACAATAAGCGAGGAAAGAAGAAAGGAATTTGAAGATTCAGCAGCACGTGTAGAAAACGAAGAAAGAGTAACTCATTTGCTCCCCGTGTACCAGTGACTAATGAAATAATTTCCTTAAGTTTACAGTCCAGGCGGGTGTCTCAGTGTCCATGAGGGAAGAGCTGACCTTTTCTGTTGCTCTTCTGTTGAGCTGAGCTGTTGTTGAAAGTGATCCGGGATCTGATCAAACTAAAAAGCTTCTGCACAGCCAAAGAAACTGTCACAAGAGCAAACAGACAACCTACAGAATGGGAGAAAATTTTCGCATGCTACAAATCCAACAGAGGGCTGATAACTAGAATCTATTTAAAACTCAAGAAAATCAACAAGAAAAAATCAAACAACCCTATCAAAAAGTGGGCAAAGGACATGAACAGAAACTTTTCAAAAGAAGACAGAATAATG
>NW_012152019.1:210522-213819 GCF_000956105.1 Propithecus coquereli | reverse complement strand
GTGGACTTTTGGGGGACACATTCAAACCCTAGCATCCATGTATTTTAATCAAACCCACATCCCAGGTTTTTCTGGGAGTCCATGCAGCATGCACTCCTCTTCAGTTTGATTTCCAGTTTTCCTTCTCCTAGCCCATTCCTGTCTGAGCTTCAGCACCTATGTGGCCCCCAATCTGCCTGGGCCATTCCAGTCACATCATTACTCACCTCTAAGCGTTTTTCTCAAGCAGATATTCTCCCAAGGGACGTCATTTCTATGTGATTCAATCCCTACTTTCGTTTGGTCTTCTTGACCATCTTAATTCTCACTTTTATCTCTCTGCCCTGAGCTATTACGCTGTGTATCCAGCCCTGAAGTAGATGCAAGAAATTTTAAAATGTTAGAGTAACAGTTTCTTCTTTGGGGGAGCTTCTGTTCCAGTGGAGAGACGGACGGGCATTCACCGCAGTGTAGAAAGCACAGGGGGCAGCACACACAGAGGACTGACAAAGCTCACCAGAGGGACGGACACCACAGGTGGGCTCAGCACGTGTCAGGAGCTCCCTGATGCTGACGCCAGAGGAGGAGGAGAAATTGTCCAAGTAGGGCCTGACCATGGGGGTGACAGTGGTATGAGGGGCGAATGATGGGGTGGACAGTTGGTAGAATCCATGGGAGTTTGCAATCGAGTTCCTAATTGTTCTATTATCATTTCAATAGTAGAAGCTGTATCCCCTTAATTGGACCTTATGTTCCTTAAGGACAGGGACCACGTCGTGCTTCCACTCGTACCACCCCATCATCTAGCACTTGCTGAACATGCCCTCGATAATTCTTGTGTTGCCTGAGTTTTTTCCGTTCTTTTCTCTCACTCGTTCCAGTGCTTTCATGTGTGTGTGTGTGCGCGTATCAGTCGGAGGAGGAGGTTTGTGTGGAAGGAAGTTGGATCACAGTAAAAGGTTAAACAGACCATCCCTGGATGGGCTCAGAAAGTGACCTCGAGCCATCACAAATGCCTGTGCCCCTCCCTTGCTGAAGACTTTGCCCCTACTTTTACTTTAGTAGCATCAGGGACTCCAGAATGGACCCAGCCTCCAGATACGTCCCATGGCCAGAGGTTAGTTCCGAAAGCGCCGTGTGCACAGGAATGAAGCCAGCCTTCAGAGGCATGGACAGAATGACCTATGGCCCACGTGGGGGAGGCTATCAGGCTGCAGAGAATGCAGCTACTGCTCTTTTAGCCTTTGACCTTGGGCTTCCTTAATCTCTGTGAGGCTCAGGTTCCCCCTTGGTAAGGTAAGAATAACCGTGCTTATCTTATCTGCCTCCCCCAGTTGTCATGAGAGCAGCACAAATGATGAATGTGCAGACTCTGTAGGCATTGCATATTCGTGCTAGATTAGGTTGTCATCATTATTATCGATATATGTGCAAATTTGGGGGGCACTGGGGATATTCTTCTACCACCAAATTTTTTTTCATTGCTTTGCCTAGGTTTAGTATTCCTGCCATTCAAGAAAAATTCCTTTTGACAAAAATTGTATGATGTTCCAGTGGCCCAGCTGGGCTCAGATCTCGTATCTTCTGTCCCCTTTCACCAGACATCTTTTGCCTCCAATTCATAGAAACATGAGAAAGGAGCACACAGTTGTCTGGGGATTACAGGTGTTTGAGTGGGGCAGTATCTAAGCAAACTTTTTTTTTTTTTAGACACAGAGGTCATACAATGACAAGGTCCACAAGCCAAGCCTCTTTAACGTCACACTCATTTTTTTGCTTTCTTGCAGTCTTCAGTGCTGCTGCTGGTTCTAGGGTGGGTCTTTGTCCCCATCTACATCAAGGCAGGGGTGAGTATCCTCAGGTGTTCCAGGTGAATGTGTCAGGCCTTCATTTATTCGCTCATTCTTTCTGTTCAACCATGAAACCTGGGTGCCCGGCCTTCACCTGGCCTATTGCTAGAAATATGCAGGAGACAAAAATCAAGTTCCTTCCTAGAGGGGCTCCCAGTGTAGAACGCAGCTGTGGCCAGATAAGGAATCAGAGATGGCCCTGCACGATGACCGCCGTGATAGAGTCAGCCTGGTGCAGGGACACCGACGCTGGGCCACCCCTGTGCCTCAGGAAAAGCTTCTCAGAGGTGACCTGACTTTAGCCTTGAGGGATAAGAGTCACCTCCATAGGTAGAAAAGTTGGATCCTGGAGGGTTAGGGAAAACAATATAAGGAACCTGAAAAATCATGAAAGGACTTGGAGTATTTGGGGGTCAGGTAAAATTACAGTTAAAATCAAGAGTGTCCAGGGTCCCTCAATCTTGGCGCTATTGACATCTTGGGCCAGACGTTGTAGGATGCTGATCTGTGCATCACGGGACGTTGGGCGGGACCCCTGGGCTCTACCCACTCGATACCAGGAGCACCAGCTATTTTCAAATGTCCCCTGTTGGGGGTTAAAATCTTAAAATCGCCACCTTTTAGAAACCACTGCCCTGATATCATTTGTCCCCAGATGTCAGGGCTTGCATTTATGTAAATCCACCAAGTGCTGCCAGATTGCTCTTCAGAGTGGCTGCAGACAGCTGTCAGCTTGCTGATCACTGTTATGTGGGGGTTCTCACTTTCCCAAACCTTCACCCACGGCATTTTCCTTCATTCTAATTTTTGCCATTCTGACAGTTGTCATTTCTTTAGTTAGGGGTAGGATATACTACAATCATGGCAGTGTCCCTCAACCCAGGCATTGCCAACCAACGGGGGCACTGCCCTGTCTCTCAGAGCCTGGTTTATTCTTTCTTCTGCTGGTGCTTAGACCATGGGGTGCTATATCCTGGGGCGATTCCTGGCTATTACCCTGAAGGTCTCCATATATTTACCCTTTGATCACCCAAGGTCCCTTCTAGTTCGAGACTTGAGCAAGCTCTGCTGAAAAATGCTGTCTTTGGTACGAGAACTCATGACACAGAACTCATGGGTGTGTTCTTAAATGCAGCTTACCATCTTTCAGGGCTTCCTCCCTGTTTCTGGTCCACCAAGGGCTCCCCTTCTTGTTTTTGATAATATAATATAAATATTTATTTGACCTCCTTTTATACTGAGGGAGACTAAATCATGGCTTAATCTGCTATGAAGAAACCAGAAAACTGCACCTTTTACGCTACACATCACAAAGTCGACCTCATATGTCACGGGTTTTTCTCTAAGTAAAGGTTTAATGTGATTCTCTTCCTTTCAATAAAGATAATTAAATAAATATATACCCAAATGTATCTCATCAACATGTTCAATTATCAATTTATTGTGTCATTATAATTGTGGTTCATTA
>NW_012152019.1:198352-206192 GCF_000956105.1 Propithecus coquereli | reverse complement strand
AAAAAAAGAAAGAAAGTGATCCAGCTGCTTAGATTAGACAGCACGAGCCTTCCTAATGCAACGCGAGCATGTCCCAGCAGTTACTGTGTATTACTGAGCTCTGTGTTAGGGTAACAAAGATTCCGGAGCCACAGGATTTCACCATGTGGCTAAGGAGGTAACAATTCTACACTTGAATACACTTGAAATCATTAACCTCTTACGACAACACATGTAAAAGTACTAAAATATCTGCTGGGCTAGCATATACGGACAAGTGCAGGAGATGTGCTCTGCACACCCAGGAAAGGGGATGGTCCTTTCTGGATGGAATTGGAGGTTGTCCCCATGGAGGGGACACCCAAACAGTCCCCAGCATGGGAAGGTAAGGAGAGGCAGAGGGAAGCAGAGGAGCCCACGGATGTCAGGGGCTTTTTGCCCACGTGTTCCTCATGTGGGTTGGACTTACTAATCTCCCAGTTCTCTGGTGCTGATACCTACAGCTTTATGGTTTTAAAGAGCATGAACAGGTACTGAGGGAGAATGACAGGTGCCAAAGGGGCCCCCGAGGGTTGCAGCCTACTGGAATGGAGGGTTGGGTTTCTGGTATTGGACTCGGGATGGGATGTTGTTGAGCTGGGTGGGGCTCAGGGAGACCAGGAGTGTGACCATGCAGGTTTTGTGGTCTCCTGGAAAGATTCCCCAGCAGGAGTCCATTCTCAAATGCAAGGTTACATTTTGAATGATATTAACAATAATTAATCTTAGACATGATCTTTTGTGTACTTTTACACTCTAATAATAGATTCTGTCCTGGTTACTTATTAAACAGATCATAAAGAGTTAGGGCAGGACAGTTCTGATAGTCCTCTGCCCAGATTTGAAAAAGATCATCTTGCTCACTCGTTCTCCACTTCTGATGACATATATAGAGAGAATCAGTTGTAGTCACAATGCCCCTTTATCCCTTAATATTTTACTTTGGATTTCCTAAAAACATTGATATTCTTTTAGAAAACCTCGCAAATTTTAAAATCAGGAAATTAACTTTGCTATGAACTATTATCTAATCTAAAGTTCTTACCCAGATATTGACAATGGTTCCAATACAGTCCTTTGTAGCAAAAGAAAATCTTGGATCATTATAATTCCTCTTTATTATCAGAAATATTTTATAATCATTGTGAGTATACGTAATGCCACTGAATTGTACACTTAAAATGGTTTAAAATGGCAAATTTTATGTCATATATGTTTTACAACAATAAAAAGTCATTGATAATATGTAAGATACTTACATATAATTTCCAAACAATCAACACAATGCCTTAATGGTACTATGTAATAGAAACAAAGGTCAACTAATTCATAATAAAAGTGTGTTTTAATATGTAAATGCCCTGGTAGGACTATACAAGAAGTCAAAACTCTGTGGTTCAATAATCGCCCCTCTATGTAGATCGGTATACATGAGATGGCTGTAAATGCAGACGAAGCAGATATGTGTGAGTGGCACCCCCATAGGAAATGCTCTCTTTCTGAAACGGTGAACAATTATTTTTATAAATATTCGATTTTTTTAAAGTACAATCTTCCCTCAGTTTATATTTTAATTGTATTCCTGGAAAATTCCAGTGTGACTTAGGTTGCAGAAAGTACTTCCTATTTGTACAACTGAGTTAGATTCTATGCTCAGAAAATCAGGAACAGATTTTTCACCAACGCAACTGTTTGGTGGGATGATAAAATGGCAGGTCTTTTTTCAAATCTTAGAGGAAAAAAATAAAACAACCGTCTCCTGCTACATCCCTTCTCAGCCCCAAAATTTACAAAGAAACCTACCCCTAATTCTTGTATGATTCTTTTGGAATTTGCTTCTATGTTTCTAACTAACATGCTTAATATGCTATTTCTTAATTTTTAAATTTTTTGTATAGCTTTTAGAAGGATCTGACTCAAAGGAGGCAGACCCAAATGGGGCCAGCACAAGTGTGTGCTGAGAAAAGACCTGGGAAGCTGGGTAACACACATTGAGGGCACGGGGTCCAGGCAGAGCTGTGGGGACTTGATCGTGCACCTGGGGGTCCCTCTGTTGGACCCCACACCTTCTCCCCAGGTGTGGTATACACACCATAAAAGTGCCAAAACATAAGGGAACAAGTCCATCAATTATCACAAATGAACACCCACATAACCAAGAAGACCCTCCCATGGCCCCTACAAACATTTCTCCCTCAAAGATAGTTACCCCCAAAGATAACTACCACCTTAATTTCTAACACTTTAGTTTTGGCTCTTGAATTTTATATAAATGTAACCAAACAGTATGCATTCTTCTGTTTCTTGCCTCTCTTTGATCAGTATTATATTTGTAAGATTCATCCATATTATTGATGCAGTTGCTCGTTTTCATTGCTATAGAGTATTGGCATTGTATAACTATACCAAATTTATTTGTTCCGCTATTAATGAACAAGTATATGATTTCTTCCTTTTGGCTGTTATGAATAACAATACCGTGAACATTTTGTCTATATGTCTCTTAGTACTCTTGAGCATGCATTTCTGTACCGTCAAGGAGTTTAATTGCTTGGTCACATGGTATACAGTCAGGCACCACATAGGACGTTTCAGTCAATGACAGACCACATATATGATGGTGCTCTAAAAAATAATGGGGCTGAAAAATTTCTGTCACCTAGTGACATCATCCTGAGGAATTGATTAATGAGTGGTTGTTGAAACTGGAACAGGAAGACACAGCTGAAGGAGAAGCAAGAGAAAAGGAAACTGCAAGAAAAAAAACGAACCCCCAGGAAAATTCACAGGGATGGATTTAGCAAAACTTTTGCATACCTCAAGCTCCTTAAAAGGTCTGAAAACATGGACTCCTAATACCAAATGGCTTTTATTAATAGATGTGCATGGTACATTATCTGCTTATAAGCAAATCTATGATTGAAAGAAAGAAAAGGAAGGAAGGAAGGAGGGAGGGAGGGGGAGAGAGAGAGAGAGAGAGAGAGAGAGAGAGAGAGAGAGAGAGAGAAATAATAGCATTGTTTGATTTTTTCTTGCTGATTTTCCTGAGTTCTAAATAGATTCTAGTTAGTTATCAGCCCTTTATTGGATGTGTAGCATGCGAAAATTTTCTCCCATTCTGTAGGTTATCTGTTTGCTCTTGTGACAGATTCCTTGGCTGTGCAGAAGCTTTTTAATTTGATCAGGTCCCATTTATTTATTTTTGTTGTTGCCGTGATTGCCTTTGGGGTCTTCTTCATAAATTCTTTGCCTAGGCTGATGTTTTACAGGAGTTTTTCCAACATTTTCTCCCAGAATTCTTATAGTTTCATGCCTTAGGTTTAAGTCTGTCATCCAACGTGAGTTGATTTTTGTGGGAGGTGAAAGGTGCGGATCCTGTTTCAGTCTTCTACATGTGGCTATCCAATTTTCCCAGCACCGTTTATTGAATAAGGATTCTTTTCCCCAGTGTATGTTTTTATCTGCTTTGTCAAAGGTTAGATGGCTATATGAGGATGGTTTTATATATGAGTTCTCAGTTCTGTTCCATTGGTCTATGTCTCTGTTCTTGTGCCAATACCATGATGTTTTAGTTATTATAGCCTTGTCATATAGCTTCAAGTCTGGTAAATTGATGCCTCCCAATTTGTTCTTTTTGCTTAAGATTGCTTTGGCTATATGGGATCTTCTCTGTTTTCATATGAAGTGCAGAATTATTTTTTCTGGATCTGTGAAAAATGATGTTGGTATTTTAATAAGGATTGCATTGAATCTGTAGATCACTTTGGGTAGTATAGACATTTTAACAATGTTGATTCTGCCAACCCATGAGCATGGTATGGTTTTCCACTTGTTTACATCCTCTGCTATTTCCTTCCTCAGTGTTTCATAGTTCTCCCTGTAGAAGTCTTTTACCTCCTTAGTTAAATATATTCCTAGGTACTTTATTTTCTTTGTTGCTATTGTGAAGGGTATTGAGTCTTTGATTTGGCTCTCAGTTTGACTATTGTTGGTGTATAGGAATACTGCTGATTTCTGTACATTGCTTTTTTTCTTTTTTTTCGGGGATGAAGGTGAGGTTTTTATTATAAAAGAAAAAAATAACTCCTCAGCATATTAACAAAGCAAAGGAATATTTTGCATTGGGAGAAGACACCAGGATACAAAGTTTTGCCAACAGCCCTGTCTCCCTCTCCTTCAAGAGCAGAGATGGAAGGGCATAGTTGAAGCAAATAAGCAATTACATAAAATTAGAAACCCAACAAATCTGATTAAACTCTAAAACTTCTATTTTGCTTTAAAAAATTTTTTTAATATATCAAAAGGCCTGCTTTAGTGACATGCTATTTCCACCAGAAAATAATCCCAATATCCACTCTGTCAGTAACATGCTCAAGTTGACCAGCCAACTCATTTCTAAACCCATGTGTGGACAAGTATATGTGTGTCTTTTAAAACAGAGCCCTGGGGATCAAGTGACTGTGTCCATCCGTCAACTGAGCAGTGCCCACCTCCTCTGCAGGGTGGGCAGGGCAGAGAAACCCTCAAGTGGTAACAGGGAATTAACCCCTAATCATCAACTGTACATTGCTTTTGTAACCTGAGACTTTGCTGAATTTGTTTATCAATTCCAGTAGTCTCATTGCAGAATATTTGGGGTTTTCTAGATATAAGATCACTTCATCAGCAAAGAGAGATAGTTTGACCTTTTCTGCCCCCATTTGAATGTGTTGATTTGCTTCTCTTGCCTGATTGCTCTGGCTAGGACTTCCAGCACTATGTTGAATAGAAGCAGTGATAGAGGGCACCCTTGTCTGGTTCCAGTTCTAAGTGGGAATGCTTTCAATTTTTCCTTGTTCAGTATGATGTTGGCTGTGGGTTTGTCATATATGGCTTGTATCATTTTTACATAAGTCCCTTCTATGCCTATTTTGTTAAGTGTTCTTATCATAAAAGGGTGTTGAATATTGTCGAATGCTTTTTGTGCATCTATTGAGAGGATCATATGGTCTTTGTTTTGGCTTCTATTTATGTGGTGAATTACATTTATAGGTTTACATATGTCGAGCCATCCCTGCATCTCTGGGATGAAGCCCACTTGGTCATGATGGATTATTTTTGGATAAGCACCTGAATTCAGTTTGCTAGGATTTTGTTGAGAGTTTTTGCATCTGTATTCATAAGGGATATTGGTCTGTTGTTTTCTTTTTTTTTTTTTTTATGTCCTTTCCTGGTTTGGTATCAGGGTGATGTTGGCTTCATAAAATGTGTTGGGGATGATTCCTTCCTTCTTGATGTTGTGGAATAATTTCTGCAGGATAGACACTAGTTCTTTGTAGGTCTGGTAAAATTCGGGTGTGAAACCATCTGCCCCAGGACTTTTCTTTTTAGGAAGGATTTTTATTTCTGT
This sequence comes from Propithecus coquereli, assembly GCF_000956105.1. Classification (NCBI taxonomy): domain Eukaryota; kingdom Metazoa; phylum Chordata; class Mammalia; order Primates; family Indriidae; genus Propithecus; species Propithecus coquereli. The sequence continues at coordinate 200,785 of NW_012152019.1, read as the reverse complement.
TTCAATTTCGGTACTTGATATTGGTCTGTTCAGGAATTCTATTTCTTCCTGATTGGGCCTAGGGAGACTGTGTGTTTCTAAGAATTTGTCCATATCCTCCACATTTTCCAGTTTATGTGCATAGAGGTTTTTATAGTATTCATAGATGATATTTTGTATTTCCATGGAATCAGTTGTAATTTTTCCTTTTTCATTCCTGATGGAGCTTATTAGAGTTCTTTCTTGTCAGGAAAATTCACAGGGATGGATTTAGCAAAACTTTTGCATACCTCAAGCTCCTTAAAAGGTCTGAAAACATGGACTCCTAATACTGCTCTGCACACCCAGGAAAGGGGATGGTCCTTTCTGGATGGAATTGGAGGTTGTCCCCATGGAGGGGACACCCAAACAGTCCCCAGCATGGGAAGGTCAGGAAAGGCAGAGGGAAGCAGAGGAGCCCACGGATATCAGAGGCTTTTTGCCCACGTGTTCCTCATGTGGGTTGGACTTACTAATCTCCCAGTTCTCTGGTGCTGATATCTACAGCTTTATGATTCTAAAGAGCATGAACAGGTACTGAGGGAGAATGACAGGTGGCAAAGGGGCCCCCGAGGGTTGCAGCCTACTGGAATGGAGGGTTGGGTTTCTGGTATTGGACTCGGGATGGGATGTTGTTGAGCTGGGTGGGGGCGCAGGGAGACCAGGAGTGTGACCATGCAGGTTCTGTGGTCTCCTGGAAAGATTCCCCAGCAGGAGTCCATTCTCAAATGCAAGGTTACATTTTGAATGATATTAACAATAATTAATCTTAGACATGACCTTTTGTGTACTTTTACACTCTACTAATAGATTCTGTCCTGGTTACTTATTAAACAGATCATAAAGAGTTAGGGCAGGACAGTTCTCATAGTCCTCTGCCCAGATTTGAAAAAGATTATCTTGCTCACTCGTTCTCCACTTCTGATGACATACAGAGAGAGAATCAGTTGTAGTCACAATGCCCCTTTATCCCTTAATATTTTAGTTTGGATTTCCTAAAAACATCGATATTCTTTTAGAAAACCTCACAAATTTTAAACTCAGGAAATTAACTTTGCTATAAACTATTATCTAATCTAGAGTTCTTACCCAGATATTGACAATGGTTCCAATACAGTCCTTTGTAGCAAAAGAAAATCTTGGATCATTATAATTCCTCTTTATTATGAGAAATATTTTATAATCATTGTGAGTATACGTAACGCCACTGAATTGTACACTTAAAATGGTTTAAAATGGCAAATTTTATGTCATATATATTTTACAACAATAAAAAGTCATTGATAATATGTAAACTACTTACATATAATTTCCAAACGATCAACGCAATGCTTTAATGGTACTATGTAATAGAAACAAAGGTCAACGAATTCATAATAAAAGTGTGTTTTAATATGTAAATGCCCTGGTAGGACTATACAAGAAGTCAAAACGCTGTGGTTCAATAATCGCCCCTCTATGTAGATCGGTATACATGAGATGGCTGTAAATGCAGACGAAGCAGATATATGTGAGTGGCACCCCCTAGGAAATGCTCTCTTTCTGAAACGGTGAACAATTATTTTTGTAAATATCCGATTTTTTTAAAGTACAATCTTCCCTCAGTTTATATTTTAATTGTATTCCTGGAAAATTCCAATGTGAATTAGGTTGCAGAAAGTACTTCCTATTTGTACAACTGAGTTAGGTTCTACGCTCAGAAAATCAGGAACGTATTTTTCACCAACACAGCTGTTTGGTGGGATGATAAAATGGCAGGTCTTTTTTCAAATCTTAGAGGAAAAAAATAAAACAACCGTCTCCTGCTACACCCCTTCTCAGCCCCAAGATTTACAAAGAAACCTACCCCTAATTCTTGCACGATTCTTTCGGAATTTGCTCCTACATTTCTAACTAACATGCTTAATATGCTATTTCTTAATTTTTAAATTTTTTATATAGCTTGTAGAAGGATCTGACTCAAAGGAGGCAGACCCAAATGGGGCCAGCACAAGTGTGTGCTGAGAAAAGACCCGGGAAGCTGGGAAACACACATTGAGGGCACGGGGTCCAGGCAGAGCTGTGTGGACTTGATCGTGTGCCTGGGGGTCCCTCTGTTGTACCCCACACCTTCTCCCCAGGTGTGGTATACACACCATAAAAGTGCCAAAACATAAGAGAACAAGTCCATCAATTATCACAAAATGAACACCCACATAATCAAGAAGACCCTCCCATGGCCCCTACAAACATTTCTCCCTCAAAGATAGTTACCCCCAAAGATAACTATTGCCTTAATTTCTAACACTTTAGTTTTGCCTCTTGAATTTTATATAAATGTAACCAAACAGTATGCATTCTTCTGTTTCTTGCCTCTCTTTGATCAGTATTATATTTGTAAGATTCATCCATATTATTGATGCAGTTGCTCGTTTT
>NW_012152019.1:195990-196987 GCF_000956105.1 Propithecus coquereli | reverse complement strand
GCTTAAGATTGCTTTTGCTATATGGGGTCTTCTGTGTTTTCATATGAAATGTAGAATTATTTTTTCTGGATCTGTGAAAAATGATGTTGGTATTTTAATAAGGATTGCATTGAATCTGTAGATCACTTTGGGTAGTATAGACATTTTAACAATATTGATTCTGCCAACCCATGAGCATCGTATGGTTTTCCACTTGTTTACGTCCTCTGCTATTTCCTTCCTCAGTGTTTCATAGTTCTCCCTATAGAGGTCTTTTACCTCCTTAGTTAAATATATTCCTAGGTACTTTATATTCTTTGTTGCTATTGTGAAGGGTATTGAGTCTTTGATTTGGCTCTCAGTTTGACTGTTGTTGGTGTATAGGAATACTACTGATTTCTGTACATTGCTTTTGTAATCTGAGACTTTGCTGAGTTTGTTTATCAATTCCAGTAGTCTCATTGCAGAATATTTGGGGTTTTCTAGATATAAGATCACTTCGTCTGCAAAGAGAGGTAGTTTGGCCTCTTCTGCCCCCATTTGGATGTGTTGATTTGCTTCTCTTGCCTGATTGCTCCGGCTAGGACTTCCAGCACTATGTTGAATAGAAGCAGTGATAGAGGGCAACCTTGTCTGGTTCCAGTTCTAAGTGGGAATGCTTTCAATTTTTCCGTGTTCAGTATGATGTTGGCTGTGGGTTTGTCATATATGGCTTGTATCATTTTTACGTAAGTCCCTTCTATGCCTATTTTGTTAAGTGTTCTTATCATAAAAGGGTGTTGAATTTTGTTGAATGCTTTTTGTGCATCTATTGAGAGGATCATATGGTCTTTGTTTTGGCTTCTATTTATGTGGTGAATTACATTTATAGGTTTACATATGTCGAACCATCCCTGCATCTCTGGGATGAAGCCCACTTGGTCATGATGGATTATTTTTGGATAAGCACCTGAATTCAGTTTGCTAGGATTTTGTTGAGAGTTTTTGCATCTGTATTCATAAGGGATATTGGTCTGTT
>NW_012152019.1:190118-193333 GCF_000956105.1 Propithecus coquereli | reverse complement strand
GCTAGATCATTGTTGATGTATAGAAATGCTACTGATTTTTGTATGTTGATTTTGTATCTGCAATTTTATGAATTCATTTATCAAAGCTAAGAGTTTTTTGGTGGACTTTCAGTTTTTTCTAGCTGTAAGATCATATCATCAGCAAAAAAGAATAATTTGACTTCCTCTTTTTTGAAATTTTTATCTCTTTTATTTCTTTCTCTTTCCCAATTTTTCTGGATAGCGTTGCTAGTACTATGTTGAATAGGAGTAGTGAAAGTGGGCATCCTTGTCTTGTTACAGTTCTTAAAGGAAATGCTTTCAACTCTCCCCATTCAGTATGATGTGGGCTGTGGGTTTGTCTTATATGGCCTTTATTATTTTGAGGTATGTTTCTTCTATTCCTAGCTTGTTGATGATTTTTATCATGAAGGGATGCTAAACTTTATCAAATGCTTTTTCTGCATCTATTGAGATGATCATATTGTTTTTGTCCTTAATTCTGTTGATGTGATATATCACATTTACCGACTTATATATGTTGAACCATCCTTGCATCCTTGATATAAAACCCACTTGATTGAGGTGTATTTTGATATGTTATTGGATTCAATTTGCTAGTATTTGGTTGAGGATTTTTGTGTCTATGTTAATAAAGGATAATGGTCTGTAGTTTTCTTTTTTTGTTATGTCCTTGTTTGATTTTGGTATCAGGGTGACACTGGCCTCATAGAATGAGGAAAATTTGGGGAAATTCCCTACTCCCGGACTTTTTGAAACACTTTCAGAAGAATTGGTATTAGTTCTTCTTTATACATTTGGTAGAATTTGGCTGTGAATTCATCTGGTCCTGGGATTTTCTTTGTTGGGAGATTCTTTATTACTTATTCAATCTCACTACTTGTTATTGGTCTGTTCAGATTTTTTGTTTTTTCCTAGTTCAATCTTGGGAAGTTATTGGTTTCCAGGAATTTTTCCATTTCCTGTAGGGTTTCTAGCTTGTGAGCATATAGTTGTTCATAATCTCTAATGATCTTTTGCATTTCTGAGGTATCAGTTGTAACGTCTCCTTTTTCATTTTGAGATACTGTTTATTTGGGTCTTTTCTTGGTTACTCTAGCTAGCAGTTTTTCAATTTTGTTTATCTTTTTGAGAACCCACTTTTCATTTCATTGATATTCTGCATTTCTTTTTTGGTCTCTATTTCATGCAGTTCTTTTCTGATCTTTGTTATTTCTTTTCTTTTTCTACTTTTGGTTTCTAGATCCTTCAGGTGTGTCGTTAGGTTGTTAATTTCTAATCTTTCTACTTTTTAATGCAGGCATTTAATGCTACAAATTTCCCGTGTAGAACTGCTTTTGTTGTATCCCACAAGGTTTTGGTGTGTTGTGTTTCTATTTTCATTTGTTTCAAAAGATTTAATTTCCCTCTTAATTTCTTCATTGACAAGACACACTCTTACCAGTAGCACAGTAAAGGTCATATTGCTTTACAGACCTGTCAACACTTGGTGTTGTCTGAATTCTTTTAAATTTTAGCCATTCCTATGAGTGTGTGATGATATCCCATTGTAGCTTTAATTTGCATTTCCTTCTGTTTCTAGTGAGGTTGAGCACCTTTACAGGCGATCATTGGCTATATTCTTGAGAAGCGCCTTTCAAGTTTTTTGTTTCATTTCGTGTTTGTTTGTTTGTTTGTTTATTGAATTGTTTCTTTCTTATTCTTTTTAGGAGTTCTTTACATATTTTGGATATCGGCCCTTTGTAGGTCGTATGTGTTACAAATATCTTCTCTCACTATATGGTTTCCCTTTGGATGAACAGAAGTCCCTAATTTTGATGTTGTCAAATCTAGCAATATTTTCTTTAATGGTCGGTTCTTTTCATGGAAGAAATCTTTCCTTATCCCAAGGGCAAGAGGAAATTTTACTATTGTAACATCTGTTCTTTCTCCTTTCTTTTCCTTCTTCCCTCCTCTCCTCTCCTCAACTTTTCTCTCTCCTCCCCTCCCCTCTCTTTCTTTCTCCTTCTCCTTATTGTTGTCTCTTTCTCTCTCTCTCTGTCTTCTTATCTCTCTCTTTCAGGTTTTTAACCACCTAAAGTTCTTACATATATCATTGCCTTTTAACCCCAAACAATTCAATGTAAATTTCCACTTAGATTTAGCATTTGTTGATGATTCTACCTGATCCAATGATTTTTACCTGATCCAGTCTTTACTATGGCAGTTGCAAAACCATGGTTTTCTGAATAAAGCACTCCCTTTATAATCCTATTCCTAGGAATAGGGATGACTTCTTAAAAAACCATAATAGAATTATCAATTTTGGTAAATGTAACACTGATGCAATAATTTTATCTAATGTACCATTTAAATGCCACTTTTGCCAATTGACCCAGCAATATCCTTTTTAGCATCTGTTCTTGTCAAGTACAGAATGTAGTCTAGTGTCATGTATTACATTTAGTTATCACATGTCTTTAGCCTCTTTTCATCTAGAACATTTCCACACCCTTTTATTATCTCTGATGACATTAACGTTTTTTAAGAATAGCACCCCACTCCACTCTTCCTAATATAACAATCTTCATTTTGGATTTGTCTGATATTTCCTCATGGTTGGCTTTGGATTATGGATTCTTGGCTGGAATACTACATAAGCAATGTTGTGTCCTACTGAAAAGTATCCTATCTGGAGGCACCTCAATGGTGATGTTAATTTTGATCCTCTGGTCAAGGTTTTGCCCAATTTCTTCACTGTATATTTACTGTTTTATTTTTTCCCCTGTAACTAATAAGCAGTCTGTGATGAGATACTCGGAATCATTTAAATATCCTGTTACTCTTCAAAATTTCCCACTAGATTTCGCATTTGTAGATGTACCTGATCCAGTCTTTACTATAATGGTTGCCAAATGACAATTTTCCAACTCTTGCACTCCCTCCACAGTTGCCAATCAGCATTCAGCATGCAACTAAGGGCAAGAGCCCTCCCTTTTTCTCTACCTATCTGTCTATCTATCATTGATGTGGACTCAATAAATTCCTATTCATTATTGGTTTACAGACGATTATTATATGTAATTATTTTGATGATCATATTATACCAGATTTGGCCAGTGAGAACTCCTCAAACTGGCTCCTGTGTAAAGAACGTTAAACACTCTCATCCTTCTGTTGAGCAATTCCTTAAATTCTGGCATAACAAAATGTTCCAGACTCATCTTGTACCAACC
>NW_012152019.1:188695-190068 GCF_000956105.1 Propithecus coquereli | reverse complement strand
TGAGCTGATGAGAAAAATGTATATTCAGTGGGTTTTGGGTAGAATGTTCTGTAAATGTCAGTCAGACCCATTTGTTCTAGAGTTCTGTTTAAGTACACTGTTTCTTTGTTAATTTTCTGTTTGGAGGATCTGTCCTGTTCTGTCAGAGGGATATTGAAGTCTCTGGCTATTATGATGTTACTGTTTGTCATTTTGTTTAGATCAAGTAGTATTTGCTTTATAAATCTGGTTGCACCTGAGTTAGGTGCATAAATGTTTAGAATTGTTATATCTTCTTGTTGAATTTTACCCTTCACCATTATATAGGGACCCTCTTTGTCTTTCATTACTTTTGTTGATTTGAAGACTAAGTTATCTGAAATCAGAACAGCCACACCAGCTTTCTTTTGGCTTCCATTTGCTTGAAATATTGTTTTCCATCCCTTCACCTTGAGTCTGAAAGCATCCTTGTGGGTGAGATATGTTTCATGAAGACAGAAGATACTTGGCTTGTGTATATTTATCCATTCAGCCAGCCTGTCTCTTTAGTGGGCAGTTCAAGGCATTCACATTTATTGAAGGAATTGATAAGTGGGGCAGATTTCTCGTCATCCTGTTGAGTTGAACTTTATCTCTTTGTTTTCTCTCTTGAGCCATTCTGATATCTGGCCTTTGACCTTTAGCCTTTGGATGATTTTACATTTGTGAGTGTTTATTGTGCTGATCCATGTGTAACACTGTTTTGAGTACTTCCTGGAGGGCAGGTCTTGTCTTGATGAATTCCCTAAGTCTTTGCTCATCTGAGAAGGTCTTTATTTCTACTTTGTATACAAAACTTAGTTTTGCAGGGTACAAGATTCTAGGCTGGGCATTATTCTGTTTGAGAAGAGTGAGAGTGGGGCCCAGTCTCTTCTTGCTTGTAAGATTTCAGTTGAGAAGTCTGCCATTATTCGGATGGGTTTTTCTTTGTAGGTTACCTGGTTCTTTCACCTTATAGCTCATAGGAGGTCCTCTTTGGTGGTTATTTTGGTCAGTCTGATGACTGTGTGTCATGGTGTCTTCCTGTTTGCGATGAATCTCCCAGGAAGTCTTGTAATATAATTTAAAGCTAGGTAAGGTGATGCCTCTGGCTTTGTTCTTTTTGCTTAGGATTGCTTAGGATTCATGCTCTTTTTGGTTCTGTATGAATTTTAGTTTTTTTTTTTTTTTGTAATTCTATGAAAAATTATATTGGTATTTTGATAGGGAATACATTGAATTTGTAAATGTCCTTGGGAAGTATGGTCATTTTAATTATATTAATTTTTCTGATCCATGAGCATGGGATATTTTTCCATTTGTTTCTGTCATCTACAATTTTCTTCATCATCGTTTTGTAGTTTTTCTTGTAAAGA
>NW_012152019.1:158690-184476 GCF_000956105.1 Propithecus coquereli | reverse complement strand
TATATACACACACACACACACACACACACACACATCCATACATATACATTCTGGTGCAACTATACACCTACGTACACATATTTTAGAAATTATGAGTTCATGCTAACACCTTCAATTACAATCCATCTTTATAGGGTATTTTATTGCCTATAGAATATAGAAGAGAGAATGAAAATCACTGTTGAGGCTTTATGTAAGACAATGTGGTAGGCTACATCCAAGTGGTGTCTTAAAGGACAAGTAGGAGTCTACCAGGAAAAGAACGGGTGGGAGGAGAGGGGAGCGTGGACACTGGGAAAGAGAAACCAACAGCATGAAATCCATTATTTTTTCCACCTGGACTGTTCCCTTTTTAGGCAGACATATTTTCTGGAGCCATATTCATCAGGTGGCCTTGGGATTGGACCTTTACCTGGCAATTTTCATCCTCTTGGCTATTACTGCCATTTATTCCATCACTGGTGAGTCTTTTGCATATTTTGCGCAGTCATTGCCTCCTTCTGCTAATCTTATCCCCACCTTCAATTAGCAACCTCAGTGTTAGCCTTGTCACTGCTGAGGTAAGGACACCGTTTCATTCCCACTGTGAGAGTCAGGCACAGGAAGAGAAACACAGCTAGAGCAAATAAAACAGAATCCTCCTTATCAGATATGAGCACCTTATTGGAGGAAAATGATGTGGTGGATGGGATGGGGAACTGGTGATTTGTTTCAGCTCTGTGTTTGGCACCCAGATTGGCATTTAGAATTCAGCAAATCATCTACATGGAAGGCTGGATGAAATAGCAGCTCAGCCATGAGACTGGCAAATGCAAGTTAAAGTTCAAATGAAGACAGGGTGCCATGGAGTGGCCTTGGACTGTGAATGGGACAGTCAGGGAAGCAGAACTGGAGCAGTGGGTTGGTGGTGGGGAGAAGGTGTGTGGCAATAGTCCAAGCAGGCTCTCGTGAACTAGATATGTCTGTGCAGTGTCTCATGCATACTAACTTATGAAAATTAAACTATACCAGCTGAGTTGGGAAGCATAAATTAAAGAATAATAGCTAGAAAAATCAAGACAGTTCTGGAACCATTTTCATACATTGAACAGTAAACCTAAAATAAATGGCAGAGAGACTGACTCTCTAAAAGTAAGAATTTATTCAGGAAGAGCAAGGGGGTGCAATCTAGGGTAAGCATGCTACGGTGGACCATAGGTACATCCAAGAGGGTTGGGGAGAGAAGAAACTTTTAAAGACAAAGAGGAAGAGTCCACATAAGCTGTTTTGAAACAAAGACAATTGGTTATAGGGGCTTATTAGAGGTAGTGGCACTTGTTCATTGGTGGTACTGACTGTTGCTAGGAGAAGGTCTTCATACAAGTGGCTTAATTGGAAAGTTCCAGTGGAATAATTCTTTGTAACAGGCATAGGTGCATGACAGTCCTGTTTTCAGGATCAGCCTTATTTCCTCATGACACTCTCGTAAAGGAAATATCTTGTCAACTGAGAGTCTAGTAAGTCTGGTGCTGAAAGAGAAGTTGGGGGTTTCTTTGTACAATATTGCAGCAAAACACAAATCAATTACTATACCTCGTATTTAATTAATGAAACAATGATATGTTCCAAAGCTAAAGCAGAAATGGCTTTGCTAGATTTTTTAGAGCAGGGATACTGCTCTACATGGGAGTGACTTGAGAGACTGTTAAGGAAACTTCAATGGTATTGAGTTTTTGCTTTTTCCCTACCCAATATTCGAAAACTCACATAATGATGAAATTCTGCTATAATCCATAGAAACTTTAAATCAGTGAAAGGCAAGAGAAATAGAAGAACCAATGAAAGACACAAATACTAAGGAGATTATGATGCCAAAACAAGTTTGCAGCTCAGCCCAGAGTTTTTGATATGTTTTCTGTTGAGTCATTTCCAGCATTTGTGTGGAAGAGAACCCTAAGATGAAGGCAAATGCATGAATACACATGGATAAAATTCCCTGGTTCTTTTTTTTTCTCTCTCAACAGGGGGCTTGGCCTCAGTGATTTACACAGACACCCTCCAGACCATCATCATGTTGATTGGGTCTTTTATTCTCACGGGTTTTGGTAAGTGAGGACAGCATGTACAGTGCCCAAGGGTTGGAAATCTGGAACTTGTGCCTGTTCAGTCTGTCTACTCTTTACTGCTGTCTGCCAGGTCTACATGGCCACATTGTCCAAACATTTCTATAATTCTCGTCATTGAAATGTCTAGCTGACTTCTTTCTTGCTGTATGTTTTTCAGCCTGAGGAAATGGGGGAACAACTTTACTTCATTCCTCAAGGCCACATATGGCCCTCCAGATCCCTTGAAAGAATCCAAACTACAAATCCCTTTACTAAAAGGATTTGTTCTATAAAATGTGGATTCAGTCAAAAGGCTACACTCAAGGATCCAGAAGGCTACATGTGGCCCCAAGGCTGCAGGTTCCCCACACTGATGAAAATGTCAAGAAGAATTTTCCCTGGATTTTCTTCTTCTTGTTTTATAGTTTCAGGTTTTACATTCAAGTCTTCAAACCATCTTGCAGTGATTTTTTTATATGGTGAGAACTAGGGGTCCAGTTTCATTTTTTCTGCATATGGCAATTAAATTTTCCCAGCATCAATTATTGAAAGGGGTGTCCTTTCCCCAGTGTATATTCTTGTTGACTTTGTCAAAGATCAGTAGGCTGTAAGTATGTGTCTTCATTTCTGGGTTCTCTATTCTGTTCCATGAATCTATATGTCTATTTTTATGCCTGTGCCATGCTGTTTTGGTTACTATAACCTTGTAAGTATTATATAATTTGAAGTCAGGCAATGGGATACCTCCAGGTTTGTTCTTTTTGCTCAAGATAACTATGGCTATTCAGGCTCTTTTTGGTTCCACGTGAACTTTATAATTTTTTTTAATTCTGTTAAAAAATGATTTTGTTATTTTAATAGGGATTGCATTGAACCTGTAAATTGCTTTAGGCAGTACAGCAATTTTAACAATATTAATTCTTGTTAATTAGAGCTGTTTTTCCATTTGTTTGTGTCATCTAAAATTTCTTTCATCATTGTTTTGTAGTTTTCCTTGTAGAGCTCTTTCATGTCCTTGGTTAAATACATTCCTAACTTTTTTTTTTTTTTTGCGGCTATTGTAAATGGATTGCCGTCTTGATTTGGTTCTCAGCAAGATCATTATTGGTATAGAAATGCTACTGATGTCTATACATTGATTCTGTATCCTGAAACTTTACTGAATTCATTTATCAAATCAAAGAGTTTTTTGGTAGAGTCTTTAGAGTTTTCCAGATATAAGATCATATCTCCTCATTAGTATAGTGGTAAAAGAGAAAAAAAAACCAACAAGAAAACATATATAAGATCATAACCTCACCAAGCAAGAATAATTTGACTTCCTGTTTTCCAGTTTGGATGTGTTTCACTTTTTTCTCATGCCTAATTGCTCTGGTGAGGACTTCCAGTACCATGTTGAATAAGAGTGGTAAAAGTGGGCATGCTTGTCTTGTCCCAGTTCATAGGGGGGATGCTTTCAACTTTTCCCTGTTAAGTATAATGTTAACCGTGGGTTTGTCATATATGGCCTTCATTATTTTGAGTTGTATTCCTTCGATGCCTAGTTTGTTGAGGTTGTTTGTCATGAATGGATGCTGAATTTTGTCAAATGCTTTTTTAACATCTATTGAGATGATCGTGTGGGTTTTGTCCTTAATAGTATTTATGTGATGTCTCACATTTGTTGATTTGTGTATGTTGAACAATCCTTGTATCCATGGTATCAAACTCACTTGATCATGGTGTATTATCTTTTTGATGTGCTGTTGGATTAGATTTGCTAGTGTACTGTTGAGGAATTCTGCATCTATATTCATCAGGAATATTGGTCGGTATTTTTCTTTTTATTGTGTCCTTTTCTGGTTTTGATATCAGAGCGATACTGGCTTCATAGAATGAGTTAGGGAGAATTCCCTCATTCTCATTTTTTTGCAACAGTTTCAGGAGGACTCGTGTTAGTTCTTTTTTGTATGTTTGGTATAATTCAGCTGAGAATCAATCTGATCCTGGATTTTTCTTTGGGGGGAGATTTTTTTTATTACTGATTCAATCTCACTACTCATTATAGGTCTGTTCAGGAGTTCCATTTCTTCCTCGGAGGTTGTATGTTTCCAGGAATTTGTCCATTTCCTCTAGGTTTTCCAGTTTGTGAGGGCATAGTCATTCATCATACAATAGTCTCTGATGATCTTTTTCTTCCTATGATATCAGTTGTAATGTTTCCTTTTTCATTCTTGATTCTGTTTATTTGGATCTTCTCTCTTCTTTTCTTGGTTAGTCTAGCTAGTGGCTTATCAATTTTGTTTATCTTTTCAAAGATCTAACTCTTTGTTTTGTTGATTGTTTATGTTGGGTTTTATTTTTGAGGGGGTTCTCTAAGTCATTTAGTTATTCTCTGATCTTTGTTATTTCTTTTCTTCTGCTAACCCTGGGTTTGTTTTTTGTAGTTCCTTGAGGTGCAATATTAGGTTGTTAACTGTGATCTTTCTACTTTTTTGATATGAGCATTTAGCACTATAAACTTCCCTCTTAGCACTGATTTTGCTGTGTATCACAGATTTTGGTATGTCATGTTTGCATTTTCATTCATTTCAAAAATATTTTTGATTTCCTTCTTAATTTCTTCACAAATCCAGTATTGTTCAGGAGCATGTTGTTTAATTTCCATGTATTTGTATAGTCTGAAGTTCTTCTTATCATTGATTTTTAGCATGATTTCACTGTAGTCTGAGAAGATACTTAATATGATTTCAATTTTTTAAAATTAATTTAGATTTGTTTATGACCTAATATGTGGTCTATCTTGGAGAATATTCCAGTGCTTATAAAAATAATGTATATTCTATAGTTATTGTGTATAATGTTCTGTGAATGTCTGGTAAATCCATTTGGTCTAAAGTCCAATTTAAGTCCAATGTTTTTTGTCGATTTTATGTCCAGATGATCTTTGTAGTGCTGTCAGTGAGGCGTTGAAGTCCCCCTATATAATCGTAATGCCATCTATCTCTTTAGGTCTGGTAATATTGTTTTGTGAATCTGGGAGCTCTGATTTTGGGTGCATATATATAGGATTGTTGTATTCTCTTGCTTAATTGATCCCTATATCATTGTATAATGACCTTCTTTGTCTTTTCTTACTGTTTTTTAATTAAAATCTGTTTTATTTGATGTAAGTGCAGCTACTTCTCCTCACTTTTGGTTTCCATTTGCTTGGAATATCTTTTTCCTCTCCTTTACTTTCAGTCTATGTGTCTTTATGAGTAAGGTGAGTTTCTTCTAAATAGCATGCAGTTGGGTCATATTTTTTATCTGTTCTGCCAATCTATATCTTTTGAGTGGAGAATTTAACCCATTTGTGTTCAAGCTTAATATTTATATATGATGCTTTATTCTGTCATATTGTTAAATTGTTTTTGTTGTTTTATAAATTCTTTGCTTCTTTCTTTTCTCTTTTTGACTTTGTGGTTTGATGAAATTCTGTGATGTTGCCATTTGATTGCTTTTTCTTCCTCCTTTGTATGATTGTTTTATAAGACTTGCAAATTATATTTTCATGTGTTTTCAAGATGGTGAATGTTGTTTCCATGTTTCCATGGAAGCCTCTGTTTCTATGTTTAAGATCCCTTTGAGCCTTTCCTGTAGGGCTGGTCTAGTGGTGACAAATTTTCCCTTGGCATTTGCTTGTCTGGGAAAGACTATTTCTTCTACATTGATGAAATTTATTCTGGCAGGATATAAAATTCTTGACGGACAGCTTCTTTCTTTCAACACTTTGAAAATGCTATCCATTCTCTTCTGGAGTGTAAGGTTTCTGATGAGAACCCCACTGTTAATCTGATGGGGTTTCCTTTATAGGTGACTAAACACTTTTCTCTTGCTAATTTTAAAATTATTTCTTTCATTTTGACTTTAGACATTCTGAATATAATAAACCATGGTGAAGTCCTTTTTGAAAAAAATTAAAAACTTTTTGCCTGGGGGGATCACTGGGCCTTGCATATTTGGATGTCTAACTCTCTTGCTAGACTTGGGAAGTTTACATCAATTACTTTCTTAAATAGGTTTTGTAAACTTTTTGATCTCTTTTCCCCTTTAGGAATACTGACAATTTGTAAGTTTGGTTGCTTTTTGTGGCCCCAGATGTCTCAAAAATTATTATTTTTTGTTCTTTTTTCCTTATTTTTGTCAGACTAGATTGTTTCAAAAGACCTGCCCTCTGAGATTCATTCTGTTTGTTCTAGCCTGTTACTAAAGCTTTTGAATGTATTTTGTATTTCATTTATGAGTTTTAGGGGTTTATAGACATCAGCCTAGGGAAATAATTTATGAAGAAGAACCCAAAAGCAATCACAGCAACAACAAAAATAAATAAATGGGACCTGATCAAATTAAAAAGCTTCTGCACAGCCAAGGAAATTATCACAAGAACAAACATTCAACCTACAGAATGGGAGAAAATATCCACATGGTACACATCCAATAAAGAAAGGGCTGATAACTAGAATCTATATAGAATTCGGGAAAATCAGCAAAAGAAATCAAATAACCATATCAAAAAGTTGGCAAAGGACATGAACAAAGACTTTTCAAAAGAAGACACACTAATAGCCAAAAAACATATGAAAAAATGCTCATCATCTCTAATCATCAGGGAAATGTAAATGAAAACCACAATGAGATATCACTTAACTACAGTGAGAATGGCTTTTATCAAAAAGTTCCAAAACCATAAATGTTGGCATGAATCCAGAAAGATAGGAACACTTATAGCCTGCTGGTGGGACTGCAAGCTAGTACCTCTGTGAAAAGTAACATGGAGATACTTCAAAGAGCTAAAAGTAGAACTACCATTTGATCCAGCAATGCCATTACTGGGAATCTACCCAAAGGAAAAAAAGACATTCTATAAAAATGACATCTGCACTAGAATGTTTATAGCAGCACAATTCACAATTGCAAAGATGTGGAAGCAACATAAGTGCTCATCAAAACATGAGTGGATTAATAAAATGCAGTATATGTATACCATGGAGTACTACTCATTCACAAAAGCAATGGTGATCCAGTACCTCTTGTATTGTCCTGGATGGAGCTGGAGCCTATTCTATTAAATGAAGTATCTCAGGAATGGAAAAACAAGCACCACATGTACTCACCATCAAATTGGTATTAATTGATCAACACTTATGTGCACATATAGTAATAACATTCATCGGGTGTCAGGCAGGTGGGAGCAGGGAGAGGGGATGGGTATGTACACCTTATGGGTGCGGTGCACACCGTCTGGGGGATGGACACACTTGAAGCTCTGACTCAGGTGGAGTAAAGGCAATATATGTCACCTAAACATTTGTACCCCTGTAATATGCTGAAACAAAATAAGTTTCTCATTTAAATCCCAAATTATTTTTCTGATTTCTTTATATTGGTTTTCAAATTTATCTTGCATCTCATTAAGCTTCTTTAAAATCAATATTTTGAATGCTTTGGCATTTCAAAGAGTTATTGGGATTTATTGTTGGACAATTGTGGTGGTCCTTTGGTACTGTCATATTTCCTTGCTTTTTCATGTTTCCTGTGTCCCTCTGTTTATGTCTGTGCATCTGCTATAGCAGTCACCTCTTTCAATTGTTTGAAATCACTTTTGTAGGGGAGAATATTTTCCTGAAGATACATACATATGTTGTTAGATGAGTAGGACACTTGAGCTTTGATTTTGGTCCCCTCTGTAGTGTGATCTTTATATGATTTCTTCAGCAGAACACAGCGTCAGTGGTATCTGTGACTTCCTCAGTGATTTAAGGTTCCGTTGTTAGTTGAGGCTATGGTGAAGTTTTGCTGGGGACTTGGATGCCACTTGAGCCAGTCTTCAGGCCCTGGTGGTGGCAACAGTGGCCTGTGTGTCTATTTTCAGGCCCCGCTGCAGCTTACAGTGGCACCAGTGTTAGTGGGTCTTGGAGGGCCACTTCTTGGACCTGCAGGTGGCTTACTCAGAAGCTAATAGTGGGAGTAGTGGTCCTGGTGTGTGGGCAGGTTATCAGGCCCCTGGGTAGCTTATGTGATGGTGATAGCAGCAGCAGTGATGGAGCAACCCACTGAGACCAAAGGGTCCCTGTCGGTGTTGCTGATAGCTGTGATGGGTGGACAGGATAGTCTCCAGTCCCACAGCAGCCTGTTGCAGGGTGGTGGGTATTGTCCCAGGTATGCCTAGAAGAGCCCAGCTTCCCTGTGCCTCCTCAGCCAGGTGATGGCTGCAGCGGTGTCAACCCAAACTTGGCCCAAGGGCAGGGTGTAGCCCAGCATTAAACTCTCAAAACGGTGCCTTGAGCCCAGGACTAGAAGGTGTAGAGCCACTTGTAGGCAAGCAGTGTGGGCAAGAAGCTGTGGGCAGTGAAATCCATTCATATCTCAGGCTCAAAAGCAGCCACAGCACAGTGGTGGGGACCTTTCTAGAGTTGCATGAGAGCCCCCAGTCTCTGCTATCCCTCCTCAGAACAGCACAACAGCAGTAGCCGTGTCTATAGATCCCCAGCGTCTGGGTGTGGATGCTGTGGCGTTGTGCATGGGCTCCCTTTCTGGAGCGTCGTCTACGTGCAATCTCTAGGCAGCTCCCTATGTTGGTCCCAATGCCCACAGGAGTTGAGGATTCGCCCATAGCCAAGATCGTAAGAGCCTGTTTCATAGTGTGAAGACCTGGGATTCCTCTCTCACTGCTTTCCCACATCCAGGAGCTTCTCCCAGCTCCCAGCCAGTCCCCAGACAGGCCAGTTTCCCTAAAGCCTCTCCTTACATTGGTACCTCCCATTCTTCTGGTGAATCCCAGCTTTCTCTCCTAAACAATCCATCCAAAATGTGAGTATCTACTTACTATTCTGGCTCCTCTTTGTAGAGGAGGCACATACTACATGTGTCTAGTCAGCCATCTACTTTCTATTTATTTATCCAGACTGTCTGCACTATTCTTGTTCATGGTTCATTAGTGTCTGGCCTCAGTGATGCATTCCTTGCATTCTCCAAGCCTCACTTCTCCCACTCTTAGGTTGAGGAAGAGGGATTCTCTTATCTCTTAGAGTCCTCTGTGTACTTTTCTTACAAACCATGTTTATCTAATCAAAGCAATTTCCTTGCATTGACTGTATCCACCACTAGGTTGAGTTTTTGCCTTGCGCATTCATTTTTCACATGATACCAGCACAATGTTCGGTATATAGTAGGTCCTCAATTAAACAATGAAGAAGGAAGTTAATGTCAACTCAACTCTACAACTGTAGGATACTGAGATGAATTTTGCATCGTTTAAACCTATACTAAGGGACCACAGATGCCTGGGCTTATCTTTCTAAGATCAACTGTAATTTTTCCTACACCTGGCTAACCTGTCCAGACCCACAGTGGGCTGAGTCTCACCATTTTTCCTCATCACAGCTAACCTGCTGCCTCCAATTTCTGCTCCTAATCTTTCCAATTTTTTGTTGAAATGTAGGTAGAATAGTGTTGCACCAGGAAAGCAGATTGCAAGTGAGGTCAGAATAGCCAGGCTCTGAGTCAGGAAGAGAGACTGTTGCTTCCTGTTGATTTCAGAGGAGCTGGGGCTTTCCGATGACTGATGGTCAATTCCACTGGGCCCACTCTGTCATCTCACCTTCAGGTGTGTTTTTGCTCTGGATGGTTGTGAGACATCAATACCAGTCTGTTGGGTTACAGTTTCATTTTTACCTTAAAGCAAGACATTAACTTAAAACTTTAAACAGCACTATAAGAAGATAAGTTAGAGTTATTTGCTTTATGTACTTTGTGAAAGTCATTCTGGTACCATGCCCAATGCCAGTGGCGGTACTAGGAAGACACGGATCCTGGGAGAAGGTCACTGGGGATTTGACCAGGCTGATGGCAGGTGCTTGTGTACCTCCACCACAAAGTAGTAAGCATAAACATTGGGTGTGCTCGATTTCAGTTAGACATTTCATTTTATCTGATGCCTTTTCAGCATTTGCCGAAGTTGGAGGTTACGAGAGTTTCATGGAGAAGTACATGAATGCCATCCCGTCCATAGTTGAAGGGGACAACCTGACAATCGACGCCAGGTGCTACACTCCTCAGGTGGACTCCTTCCACCTTTTCCAAGATCCTGTCTCTGGGGACATTCCGTGGCCAGGAATGATATTGGGAATATTCATTACATCTCTGTGGTACTGGTGCACAGATCAGGTGAAGTGTGTGTGTCTCTGTGTGTGTGTGCACGCATTTATGTTGTTCTTTCTTGTCTCATAGAAAAGAATTTAGTTTCTATTTTGTACACACACATCAGTTAAAGAGTCAAACACTTCTGTGAGTCTTGTTACAAAATAGCTGCCTGGTGCCACACTCTCTACCCTATTTCTTGTCCCTCAGAGGCAAATGCTTTCAGCTCTTTCAGTTAAGTATTTCGTATTTATTTCTACTCTCTAAATCCCTGTGCTTGGTGTGTGGTCTGTGACCCATCAGCAAGGACATGGCCTTGGAGATCTCTAGGAATAAACACTCTCAGACCCTATGACCCTGTCCAGATCAGTGGAATCGAAATTTTCTCATTAACTTGATCCCCAAGTGATTCCAATAAATGCTTGTGTTGCTCCTTCTTGGATTTCCAGTTTTAGGGTTTCTCTGTTGGCTTCTCTTTCGACCTCCCATTCTCGGTCCCACGCGAGCACACCTCCCATTCCCCCGTCCTCCCAATAGCATCACAATTTTAGAGATCAGCATTCAGTTCTACCATTTTTTGAGACTTCTTGAATGTAATTCACAGCTGAGCCACATGACATCTTCTGACTGATTTTTCTTTAGCTTTCTATTTTCCATGGAATTTATAATTCCTAATTTTTTATTTTAAATTTTCTTGGTAATTATCACTCGAGAAGCACCAAACCCTCTGCAAATTGCCAAAATCCCCTCTCAATGCTTAATATTCTACCAACTCTACCCCTCACAGTCTGGCCAGGTTGGGTCTATGTTTGATGCCCAACCTTACCCAAGGCCCCTTCTTTGGGATTCCTTTTGCCTCACTCTTGGGATTCATCTCTTTTTCCAGTATCCCATGTCAGGTTTTTTTTTTTTCTTAGATTATTCCTTATTTCAGGGCAATCAAAACCTCCAGTAGCTTCCTGAGATGGGCCCCATAGAAGGTAAATTTATTGTGAATTTGCATATTTGAAAATGTCTTCGCTCTAAACTTTCCTTATTGATAGTTTAGTCATGTGTACACTGCTAGGTTGGAAAGAATTTGCCCAAAGTCGTAGATTCATTGTCCTCTGAATCCCACCGTTACTGTTGAGAAGATGGAAGATATTCTCGATCCTTTAGAGATGACTGCCTTTTTGTCTCTGGAAGCTTGTCTTTCCTTTGTCCTCGGAATTCTGAAATTTCACCACCATGTACCACAACGTGGATCTGTTTTTGTCCCTTGCAGTGGGCAACTATGAGCCTGTTTAACCTGGTAATTGATGTCTTGGGTAATTTGGGGGATTCTTTCCTTGATTTCTTCCATTTGGTTTTCCTGTTGGGACCTTCCACTTGGCGCTGGTCTTCCTCAGCTATCCTCTGGTGTCTGTATCTTTTCTCCCCATCTTCCATCTCATGGTCTTTTTTGCTCTGCTTTCTAGGAGACTTCCTCAACTTTGTCCTCCAGCTTTTCTGCCTTCGTTTTTATAACTTCAAAGATCTTTTTTTTTTTTTTGATTTCTGAATATTCCTTTTTATAGCATCTGGGTTTCTTTTTGTTTTTGTCTTTTGAAGATTTTTTTTTTTCTCTCTGAAGTGTCTCTGTCAACTTCAAACATATAATTTCACAATTTTTAGCCTGTCTTAAATCAATGGTCACAGTTACACTTTTCTCTAAGTAACAAATAATTGATTTTCCCCAAAACATCCACCAAAGGATGCATTGTTTCATCATCGATTTGTGGAACCATCTTTATTATTATATTTCATCCGTAGCCACCTGACTTGCCTCCTGTAAGTGGCCTCACATTCACCTTAGATCTAATGCCCGGCCCTGCTCACCACTGACAGGGCTCCCCTCCTCACCTGTGATTGGTGTTGTACCTCCACCTGCCTGCTTCCAGCCGTCAGTCTACAAATGCCGTCTGCTCCCCCAGCTCTGAATGATACCACTGCCATCCCTAATGGATTGCTTCTCCAAAGAGGATTAAGCACAAAAAAGCCATCTCTATTTTCTGACATTCCTTGAGAAGAAAAATAGCAAGAAGTCATGGCATTATGGGTAAAAGTCCTACATTACTACAAAGTTCTTAGTTAAGAGACTGCATAATGTAAGTAGGAATTATGACATTCTATGCATTCCTTTTCCAAGGACTATCATATTTGATTTATAAACAGATGAGGTTTTTCGAATATTCTGAGGAAATATATAAATGAATGTCTATTCCGATGGCTGCCTGATCACAGCATTTGCATGGTAACTGGCTTGACTTCTCAAGGAGGCAATTGCCCCTTAACTATAGGGAGCTACTGATGATGTCTATGATATCAAAGACATAACTGAAATACACAACTTGTGGTGGCATCAGTACTGACAGCTTTGCACCTAGCAGGGCACACTACCATTGTTGCATTGCAGCCTGGGAGCTCTGAACATATTTTAATAGTAGCTAATGTGTATTGACTTCTCTGTACCAAAGGTCTTACATACATTATACCAAATATTCAGGAAGCCTTGCAACAGATAACCCCATTTTAGAGATGAGAAACCTGAGATTCACAGAGGTCAAATACTATGGGAAAGAAATAGAAATTCAAATCCTGTTCACACTCCAAAGCTCATTATTTACCACCAACCATGACATCATTTCTTTATAGACATACATAAAATAGTTGTACCTGTTTTGGGGGTACCTGTGATATTTTGATACATGTATATACAATCAGTAATGATCAAATCAGGGTAATTGGTATATCCATCACCTCAAGCATTTATCTTTTCTTTCTGTTAAGAATATTACAGTTCTTCTCTTCTAGCTATTTTGAAATATACAATAAATTATTAACAATAATTTCCCTACTGTCCTATTGAATACTAGAATGTATTCCCTCTACCCAACTGTAGTTTTGCACCCCCTTAACCAACTTATCTTCAACCCCTCCCTCCTCTTCCCTTCCCAGCCTCTGGTAACCACCATTCTACTCTCTACCTCCATGAGATCAACTTTTTTAGGCCCCACATATGAGTGAGAACATGCAATATTTGTCCTTCTGTGCCTGGCTTATTGCACTTAGCATGACAACCTCTAGTTTCATCCATGTTGCGCAAATGACAGGATTTTATTCTTTTTTATGGCTGAAAGATTTTCCATTGTGTACACTTACCATATTTTCTTTATCCATGCATTCCTTCAGGGACACTTAGGTTGATTCCGTACTTTGGCTATTATGATAGTGCTGCAATAAACATGCAAATGCAGAAATCTCTTCTATAATATATATGGACCAACATCATTTCTTGTTGTCACATTAAACCCTGAAGACAGACGCTTTTTGAAATCGCCCCCAGGTTGTGTCATGCGTATGTCCTGTTTTCTCCACAGGTCATTGTGCAGCGCTGCCTCTGCGGCAAGGACATGTCTCACGTGAAGGCCGCCTGCATCACATGCGCTTATCTGAAGCTGCTGCCCATGTTCCTAATGGTGATGCCGGGAATGATCAGCCACATTCTGTACACAGGTGAGCCCCAAATCCATATGTCCTGTCCTTTTTATGCTTGAATTGTGAGAAGTATTTTTAAGATGTTATAAAATCTTAACAAACTATAAAATCCATTCTCGATGGAAGTAAAACCTGAATTCCAAGTAGAGGGAACAGCTTGCCCAGAGAGAGGGCCAGAGGCAAGCAAACTTGGGATAGCTGACATCCCGTTCCCTTACCTTTTTAATACTACATGCCTGTCTCATAGTAGACATTTGAGTCTGTGAGTCCTGTTTTCATGAGTGGCTTAGATTTAAGGAAGTCTAGAGAATATGGCAGAGGGGCACTTGGAGGATGGAGTAGAAATGGGATAATTTGAGTTGGGTGAGCAGTGGTGGCTGAGTTTGGTGACATCGCTGACTGAGAAGGTATTTGGAGATGCCCTGTCCCATCTTGGTCCTTCTGAGATAGCTGGAGAACTGAATCGATTTTCACTGCATTGGAACCAAGTTGTTTGGGGCACATGAACTTCTGAGTCAGCTGAGAGTAACTATTGGTGTTGAAATTTTTCCTTAAAAATAAAATTTCTTTCTTTATTTTGAAAAGTAAAGGAAATATAACTGAATCTTACTTGGCTAATTAAAGACTCATTTTTATTGATGATCCATCGGATAACACTGAATGTACTTCATGTTTTCTGAGCTTATTGCAGCATTGGGGTGTTGTTTACAACAGTAAAGAATGTGTAGATATCCAACAAATAGAGACTTGCCAAAGAAATCATTGCCTACCTCCTTTGTGGAAAATTGCACACAAGAGACTGAAGATGATCTCAAAACATGGGGAAATGCTGCAGTTACTATGTTAAAATGTTAAAAAAAAAAAAGAGGGCTACACAACAATAGCTCAACAATCATGATAGTTATGCAAAAAAAGGCATTTCTCTATGGAAAAGGATTAAAAAGGAATTAAAAAGTGAAAAAAGTTAATGCGCCAAGGTGTTATCATTCTGGGTGATTCTTTTTCAATTTTCCCTGTCTATTGTCATAATATTGTTTAAGAAAAAAACCCCATTGAAGTATTGTGCAACTGCCACAGAGTTGAGTCATCATCACACACGGAGCCGTCATGCAGATTGACCATCACGAGTGACGCCTCTTCTGAGATGTGGGTGAACAACAGTAGGCTAGATGGGACTGGATGCAGGACCTAACTTCCTGTTGTTGTTGTCATTGTTGTTGTTGATGTTTATTTCTAGAGTGTTGATGTTTATTTTCTGGAAAATGTTCTTCTCTTGCCATTTTTCTGGAGGATGGGATCAGCTCCCCTGTTTGCTCTGATGCCATCTCTGGGCCACATCCCAAAGAGGGGAGCTTTGCCCCATGGATCAATGCAAGGAGAGCCACAGAGATGAGACCTTTCTGCCTCGTGTTCTGGACAAAGAGGGACCGGATCCGTGGTATGGAGTTCAAAGTTGACTCTCCAATGTCCAGGCAAATGTTTTTCCTTCCCCCACCCATGATTGTACAACTTATCTCTTTGTCCAGCAGTTATGGGCTGTGCCTGGTTCAGCCTCATGGAGCTCACCTCTGAATCCTTCCTCAGATAAGGTGGCCTGTATCGTGCCTTCTGAGTGTGTGAAACAGTGCGGCGTTGAAGTTGGCTGCAGTAACTATGCCTACCCAATGTTGGTGCTGCAACTGCTGCCAGCAGGTAGGAAAATGTCTGTGCTGGAACAGCCTCGGAGGGCTGTCTATGGAAGGGACTTGAGGAAGGGTGATGGTATAATCCTTGGTAATTCTCACTTTCATTAATTCAGTTCTATTCATCAGACATTTCTTGAGCACCTTCCACAGGCCACTGGCCCTCTAAGAGGCTTGGAGAGTTCATAGACAAATTTGATACAGTTTCTGTTAGAAGAATCTGTAGACATTACTTACTCCTTCACAATCAAGACTCTTCCAAGGGAATCAAGAACATTTCAGTGATCTCTTTGTCAATAAAGGAGTTGCATATCCGTAAACTTACAAACTCAGAGGACTAGAGGTTAAGTATCCTGCTTTCTTTTGTTCAGTGATACCAAAATAATAGATCTCAATCTATTTAATTTATAAGTGTTTATTGAGTACCTACTATGTGCCAGGCATTGCTATGGTGCTTAGAAAACATCAGTGAAGTACATACAAAATCCCCTGGCCCTTAGAACTCACATTCCAGTATTGTGAGATAGAAAACAAACCATACGTGTGAAATAAGTAAATTATTAGGAAGCCAGAAGGTGATCATCGCTATGGTGAACAGGAACAGAGCCAGGTACAGAGCTCCGGACTGACCAGGTAATCTTGTACCTGAGGCCCATCAAATGTTGGCTAATACTTATGTGACTTCTGTCCACCCAACACACATCAGCATTTTCAGGAGGAGGGGAGCATGACCCACAAGCATGACACCACATACAACTCATCCACACTCTGTCCTAGGAGGTTTAGGGCCATTACTAATTGGCAGAGAGAAATGGAGGTTGAAGCTCTCATGATGGTTCAAAACCCTTAGCTTTGACCCACCAAAGACTTCTTTGGCAGAAACCCCTACTAAACTTCTTCCCCTTCAGTTCTCTAAGTCTTCGGAAAGCCAAGAGTTCCTCTCCAAAGAAAGATGGCATGACACTATTTCCACTCTTCTAAAATGAGGTTCCAACAGACGAGCTCTAAGTTTATGTGTAGGACTAAAATTCTATACTGCATTATTCTCAGATCACCAGGAAATATGCAGGAAACTCCACGTGCTGGTGTATGTTGATAAGTACATCACTTAATCAGTGTTCGAGTTGACACTTTTATCTTTGAACAGCTCTCTGGTTGAGCAAGGCCCTCATAGATCACGGTGTCCAGCCACTAACCAGTGCTTTTACCCTCTCCTGCCACCAGGGCTGAGAGGCCTGGTGCTGTCGGTCATGCTGGCCTCCCTCATGAGCTCCCTGACCTCCATCTTCAACAGCGCCAGCACCCTCTTCACCATGGACATCTACTCCAAGGTGCGGAAGCAGGCGTCGGAGAAAGAGCTTCTGATAGCAGGACGGTGAGGGAACCCTGTTTCTCCCTAGAATGCCTCTACAGTAGCGCAGATGTAGAAGTGAACTAGAGCTCCCTTGTCTTTGGCTTTGACGAAAGTAAACATAGAGTCCTGGAGTGGAGGAGGGAACATTAAAGGATGTTTATTTCAACTTATATCTGTCCAGATGCAAAAATTGGAGCCATACCTTTAAGCAAAATAATTGCTCTTTCAGACTTTCAAATGCCTCTAATTATCTCTTATTTCTTTCCCTCCTCGTACTGCTCTCCACCCACATCTTCACTAACTCCATCAGTGCTTTAATGGGGTACAAAATTCCATCCACCTCTGATAGAATAATGCATTGTCTCCAGCAGTTTCCTGGTATATCACCTGGAGGTAATAGATTAAGACATCCACACACTAACACAGAGGAGTTTATCAATTGCATTCATTAAAGATTGGACCACGTTAGAAAGGGATAGAACTCATGGGAGGGACTAATTCCAAAACACTGCTTGGAGAGTTCGGTTAACCCAGGGATCCCTGAGCAGCCTGGGGGCCTTAAAGACAGTGAGGTAGAGGGAAACAAGCAGGAAGAATGGATAAATAGCCTCCTTTCTTCGCTTCATACTTTAAAAGTAGACCCTGTATTGTCTACTTGAAAAGTATTTTGCAACATTTTGTAACATGTTTTAAAAATTCAAGGAACACACACATACAGAAAACATGTAAAACATAAATGTATGGCTCAGTGACATATCACAAAATGAGCACCCATGTAACTGGCAGTCCAGTCAAGAAATGGAAATTCCCAGAAGCCCCCTCGGACCCCGTATCCCCAAAGCTGACCACTGTGACTCCAAATGCTATGGTTTATTCTTTCCCAGTTTGGGGCTATTATAAATAGAATAACTCAATATGCATTGCTTGATATATGGCTTCTTTTGCTCCTGTTATGTTTGTGACATCCATCTATGTTGCTATGTGTAGCTATAGTTTATTTATTTATTTTCAATACGGTATTCCATTGCAGGAATACATCAGAATTCATCTACTCTCCTGTTCATGGCTTGAGCACTTTTGTCTATGTCCCTTGATGCACGTGGATACGTATTTCTGTCAAGTGGATTGCGACGAGTGTGCATATCTTTCACTCTCAGTCTTTTAAAATTTAGTGGTCCTGATTAGAAAGGGATGTGGGAAGAGATCTTAAAGAAATTGATTATGACTCTTGCAAAAATGGTCAAATTGATGGTGATAATAATTCCAAATGTGGCTAAAATGGTAAGATAATGGATGCATCATTTCTCCTGTCATACTTACCAATTTTTTGGTAATGTACTTATGTGTATTTTCTGTAATGAAAATGTGTAATTACATACTTGTAGCTTAGCACTTGAAGTTTATTGGAGCCTCGCCAGTAGGTGGAGTAGAAGCTGGAGCCCTGCTATTCTCACCTTAATCTCAATTCTCCCTCTTCCTGACTCATTGAGCAGGCACACTGGCCGCAGTGGATCCAGGGTAAGGACACTCTCAGTACAGTCTACAGATACAGTGTCTGCAAAGACCAGTCTTGGAGGGACACGGCCAGCTTTTCAGTTGGTATCAAGAAAAACTGAACACCCATTAAAAAGATTGTTTTGCTGGTAACAGTAATAATAGCTTTAGCAAATAAAACATTTGGGGAAAGAGCTCAAAGGCCTCACTCGGCCGAGATCTTGACTCTGGACAAATGCTGTAGGAGGACAGGAACAGTAAGATGTGTGTTTCCGTGGCAGAGAAAGTGCTGACTGGTATTCAGGGGACCCAAGATGCAGTAGTCCCCCTAACAGGCGTATGATCGTGAAATCCTCCTGAATGATAAATTAGTGACTTTTTCTTTTCCTCTCTCTCTTATCAAATACCTACTATCTCCCAAAACACAAATATGGAAAGAAACACGTACATTTTTTAAATTGCTGCTTCATGGAATTTATGCCTTTGTGGGGAAGATAGACAGTTCACAAATGTGTGCTGCACTGGGTGGCGAGAAAGGCTGTGATGAGAATTACAGGAGGAAAATGGAGTGGCGGGTCCCTCATCCAGATGCTCAGGGAGTCCCCCTGAGGAGGTGGCATTGGAGCAGAGCCCTCAGGAGTGTGGTCGCCCCATGGCTCTCTGGAGAGGGAGCAGTGAGTCCTGCGTTCGTCCAATGGTCATGCGTGTGGGGTGTTTGAGAACAATGAGGAGTGAGGTGGGCCCATGAGGAGCAAGTGGCAGAGTGACAAGAACCAAGGCCAGAAAGGTGGCCCGAGGCAAAGTCATGCAGGGACACTTAAGCCAGGACAAGGCTCTGGAGTTTATTCTGCATGTGACAGAGAACAACAGAAGCTGCATGAGCTGGGGAGGGACAGGATTTACTTTCCAATGATGATAAAATGACAATAATGGGTATAATTTATTGAATCCTTATTATGGTTGAGGCATTATGCTAAGACCTTTCATGGTTTATCATATTTAGTTGTTGCAACAGTGCAGAGATTTTGGAAAGTTTAAATGAGACATTTGTGCTTCAGTCTCCTGCCCAAATGCTTGTTCCTCCCTCCACCCCACCACGGCTTCTCTGTTTCATGCAAGCAAGAGAGATGATCACCTTTTTTGCAGTCTACTAAATTATGTTTTTTCAATTTATTCAATGAATATTGCACAACAAACACAGAGAACACTGGGGTTTAGGAAGACAAATAAATTCTGCTCTCTGGACCTCGGGAGCTTCTAGCAGGCTTTTATGACTTATCAATATTTTAACCAATTCTTTCTATCTGCCAGAGTATTCAAATAATAAATGCACAAATTAGCATTTCTTGCCAATGCACTGCACATTCTGGGGTAGAGGCCGTGTTACTTCTAACCTATGCAAACTGACTTAGTTCTCTGCAAGCTAGGAAAATGACAAAAATGGAAGTCTGCTTTCTTTATCATACAAAGAATTACTGGTTAATAGAAATAGAGTGGTGTTGATTTGCAATTGACATACATCACATTAGAGAATCATTAATCAACTGGGGACACCTGAACTGTTTTCAGATATTTCATCTCGTAGATGAAGCTGTTAGGACTAATTATAGACCAGCAATTGCTGTATCGGCACTTTACTAACAGAAAATCATTAAGCATGGCATGGGTTCTTGCAAGATTAAGGAGCTTGGCTTTCTTTGGAAAACCAAGAAATGGCAACAAGAATGAATCCATGAACTAAAGCACAACGGAAGTGCCTGTGATACTTTTGCTTAACATGTCAATCATTTTGTTTTCTTCCCAGGATATTTTTCCTCGTAGTAACTGTCGTCAGCATCATGTGGGTTCCACTAGTACAGGTATTTCGAAATGGACAGCTGATCCACTACTCAGAATCAATGGCTAGTTACCTCGGGCCTCCAATTACAGCTGTCTTCCTGCTGGCTGTCTTCTGTAAAAGAGTCAACGAGCAGGTAAGTGAACACTGGAAAACACTTTCCCTGCTGGGGTGAGAAAACATTTTTTTCACTGAGGTATCAAAATGTATTTTTGTGCTCTATTTTACAAATCATGGCCCATGTCAATTTCAGTTGAGGTCAGTCACAATTCTTGATCCTTCCTAAAGTACAAAAATAATAGTGTCCATTCATAGTAGAGTATTTATATTTCTCACAAAATGCTCTGTACATACATGGCGCAGTGCTGAGGAACACAGGTTTGGGAGACAGGTTGCCAAAACCCAGGCGTGGCTATACCACCTAACAGTGTTGTGACCTTCAGCAAATCACTTGACTCTGTGAAATGAAGATGATGATAGCACCTACCCTATGGGATTGCTGTGAGGATTAAATGAGATAAAATATGCGAAACGTGGCTGGGTGCAGTGATTCATGCCTGTAATCGCAGCACTTTGGGAGGTCAAGGCAGGAGGATTGCTTGAGGCCGGGAGTTCATGACCAGCCTGGGCACAGTGAGACACTGTCTCTATGAAAAAATGTTTTTTAAAAAATTATCTGGGCGTGGTGGTGTGAGCCTGTAGTCCCAGCTATTTGGGAGGCT
This sequence comes from Propithecus coquereli, assembly GCF_000956105.1. Classification (NCBI taxonomy): domain Eukaryota; kingdom Metazoa; phylum Chordata; class Mammalia; order Primates; family Indriidae; genus Propithecus; species Propithecus coquereli. The sequence continues at coordinate 163,627 of NW_012152019.1, read as the reverse complement.
GAGGCAGGAGGATCCCTTGAGCCCAGAAGTTCGAGGTTGCAGTGAGCTATGATCACACCACTGCACCCCAGCCTGGGTGGCAGAGTAAGACTTTGTCTCAAAAAAAAAATTTTTTTTTCATATGTGAAAGGCTTGGAAGAAAATCTACCACACTAGTAAGGGTTCGGAATATGTTTACTGCTATTATGATATATATAATTGATTGATTATAGTGGACCATGTACGTTGAATCCCTTCATTGTTCCTAGGTACTAGCCTTATTATTATAATTTTCAGATAAGGAACATGTGCAGAGAGGTTAATACCTATGTGCTTTTCATGTGTTACTTAATATCAGTAAGTGGGGTCCGGGGATTCAGACTTGAGGCTTCGTCCATCCAAAGCTCATACTCTTAATCTGCATGAAATACTGTTTTCCTAAAGCATAACATCTTGCTCAGGGAAACAGGGATGTATCTGTCCACCCCCAACAATGTCTCAGAGAAAATAAACACTTTGAATTGTCAAGAGCTTAATAAAACTCTCAAAACTACCTAATATCTGCTCTGAAAATTGTGTAACATAACTCATAGTTCTGTTTACTCTACAAAATAAACCATGAGTTTTTAAATCTATCTATAAAATAAAAGTCAAAGAAAACCTCAGGTTGGGTCAGCGTAGACAGTAGTGTCCTGGAATCGGAGGACCAAGAGTGCAATGCTGTTTCAAGACCACGGAGAACAACACGCCACTCACACACACATTAGCAACTTTCTCTTTTGGTGACTTTGTGCTCACGGTTAGCCACTTGTTGGTCCTTCATTGAGAAAGCAGCCTAGATGATAATTATGACTCACTTGAATGAGCTTCTCATCTTTTCTAGACACTCTGATTTTGCTTTTGTTTCTGCGCAGGGAGCGTTCTGGGGTCTAATCATTGGACTTGTGATGGGCCTTAGTCGTATGATCGCAGAGTTTGCCTACGGAACAGGGAGTTGCTTGGCTGCCAGTGACTGTCCCAAGATTTTCTGTGGCGTGCACTACCTGTACTTTGCCATCATTCTCTTCTTTGGGACCATACTAGCCGTCCTGGGAATTTCCCTCTTAACAAAACCCATTCCTGACGTACAACGTGAGTAGATGAATGATAGATATATGCTCATTTTAAAAGAAGGGTTCTTGGCATCCTAAAGCTGCGGCTACTGTAGGATCCCAGGCAATGTCTTCATTGCACCTCTAGAGCTACAATAAACCGAGGAGAGTATCATCCAGTCATTCAAATACACAAAAATTTGCACCTAGCACGTGCAAAGCACCAGTGAATTCACAAGTAAGGAATTGGAGCAGTGTCCACTATAAGGTGCATAAAATATCCCCTCCCCACTAACAATAACGTTTCTTGAAAAAATAAAGCACTCTTTGCACAATGTAAAAAAAAAAAAAAGTAAGGGGTCGGGAAATGAGCTTCTTACTTTAAAAGCTTCGCAGTGCAGTTGGGGCAGAAATCTGCGCCATCGTTACAGGGTTCCAGGAAGAGAAAAATGAGTGTTGCCTCGGAGACTGGGAAAGATTCACAGAAGAGCTGTCACCTAGGCACAGAGACAAAAGAAAATTAAAAAGCACAGGTTACAAGGGTGAAGGAAAAGAAAAAACAGAATAATTAGATGCATTTTTTGTCTTTCAAACTGCAAAAAATGTTTAATATGAATAATGTCTGGCATTGGTGAGGATGTAAGGAATTGCCCACAATCCGGAACTGTTGATGAGTACCTGAGTTTTATAACTTGTAGGAGGCCAGTTGGGCAGTATGCATCAATTTTTAAATTCTTACACCTTACGAGTCAACAATCCCACTTTGAGGAGCTTATATAGAAATGTTTATAGAGTAGGAAAAATATATGTATAAGTATTTTCTCAGCAAAAGCTTCCAAATAGAAAAAAAAAATGAGGACAATCCAACTGTCCATCACAAAGGGAGTGAGTACACGATAACGGTGCACTGAATATTATGCACTATTTAAAAACAAGAGGACGCTCCATTATTTTCTTTGAAAAATGTCCATAATGTAGTTAAGTGAAAAAAAAACAAATGTGGAATAACATAGTATCATATAATAGCATTTTCCGGAATAAAATACATGTAACCCTATGCAAGTTTGCCTAAGCATAGAAAAAAATCTTAAAACATACACACCCAAAATTTTCAACAAGAGGCATCTCTGGGGGTGGGAGATAATATAGAGGCCCAGCCAGTATTAATCACTTTTAAAATATAAATAGTGCTTATATACTAATATTTTTTGAATGTATTACTAACATGTATAACTTTTATGTCTTTTGCATGTATCATTTATAATCTTTGAAGCAATGGCTATTTACATATTTCCTTGAGGAGTGGCCAGTAGATTACGTGTGGATGGGAAATCTGAAACACAGGGTGGTTCAAATCACTTTACCAAAGACATGTCACCAGGATTCCTAACTAAGTATTTACACCGAATATTGAGAGTCGAATGAAAGAGCACTAGAAAACATATCATAGTTTTCAAAGAAACAAATTAAAATGTTAAATTCATTTTTGCCAATAGAAATGACCATAATTTATTTTTAACTTTTAGAAAAAGATTTTGTCTGAAGGACCAGTGAGACCATTTCTCTAATTTATGTTTATGTTTGTTTATTAATATAGTGTGAGTTTTGAACTTTCAACATGGACTGATAAGATTAACAGTTATTTCAGAGTAAGTCATGAAAAGTGTTGTGGACCTAGCCCAGCAGCAGAGACATGAGGTTTCGCAGGACGATAGCTTTTCAGCAAGACTAGAAAGTATTAATACTTGGTCCAAGTTAAACAGGAATTCAAGGAGTCCCTGGAAGAGAGTTTTAACAAAGAAAGTGGATTTAATATAAGAAATTCTACGAATAATAGCTTATGAAGCTATGATTAGGATCCTTAGTGATAAGATAAAAGCATGTTTGCTATGTCAAGAACAAATAAGAAAGCCAATTACAAATTCTAGCAAATCTGTACAAGAAATTTGTAGTGACACAAACTGAAATGAGGCATGACTTTGAGAATACGATGGATTATAAATTTAAAAACCCACTGATACTTGAAACAATTCCTTAGAATGACCCAGAGCTGGTATTTATTTATTGTATCCAATCACGTCTTGGATCTGTGGCCAAAAAAAATTTTTAAATAAGGTACCTTATAGCATAAATGCTATTTATTTTCAGCTTTTTTAATCAAATAGAGACTAAGCATGGAATTCTTAACTATATTTACAGAAAACAATTAAAATTCTTCGAAGTTTAACAGTTTAAAATAATGGTATCACTGATAGAAGTTTAGAAGTCTGTTAGGAAGGGGATGTGTAAGGGTTTTCATTGCAATTGGAACTCAAGAATAATACATAGAGACTATGAAAACATGATGTATCCAGAAATAGAGCTTAAGATATTTTAAAAATTATAAAAGTAACCACCAGACAAACTGAAACAAATAATGATGTAGCTAATAACAGTTGGGTGATAAGGAAAATGAGTGAACAGGGGTACGATGTAGGTTAGCTAAATCTTTTCAACTTTTCTTAAATTATATCATCAACTCAGAAGTAGGAGTTTTAAGCAAATTATTCAGAGTTTTGAATAACTACCAGAAGAATCGAAAACAGAAATAATTTAAAACAGGTAGTGTGTTTTGGTGAGTGAGTGGGGTAGGAGACCTTTTCCTAGTGATCTGTGCTCTCCTGTGAAGTTTGATTTTTTTTAACCGTATGATAATAAAAGGTACATAATATTGCAAACATTTGCCTGTCACTAATGTACCTGCACATGGTCTCTGGTCAGTTGTATCGCTTGTGCTGGGCTCTTCGGGACAGTACAGAGGAACGAATCGATTTAGATGCAGATGAGAAAAGGCTGGAAGAATCCCGTGATGGTGTTGAAGAAGGTAATATCTGGTTACATTTGGTGTTCCCGTAGGAACTCTGTGTGCATGGCTCGGTTTAGTGATTCTCTTTTAATGCCACTAAATTCGGCTTCTGGAAAAGCTGTTGGATTTGTGGCAAACTGAAACTTTAAAATCTTACCTTTCCGACAACCAAGATAACGTATGAAATCCACCTAATCCTTTGCCTGTCCATCCATCATCCATCCATAGTCACTGAGATGTCAATTTCTGTTCCTACTTACATATTAAGTGTTCCATCTTGATTGACTATGATTAAACATCTAGCCCCACCTTCTCTCCAGTCTTATTTCTCACTGTTCTCTCCAATATACCCTCCATTCCAGGCAGGCGGCTTTCTTCACTTTTCCTTACACACAGCAAGCTCCATGGAATATTTCCACCTCCTCTCTAAAGAAAAAAATTGCCTATTCTTTAAAACTAAGCTCTTTTTTTTTATTTCAGAATATTATGAGGGTACAAACGTTTTGATTCCATAGATTTCTTTTGTACCATTTGAGTCAAAGTTATAAGTATGCCTATCCCCAAGATACTGCGCATTGTACCGGTTAGGTGTGAAGTGTCCCATTCCCTCCTCCCACCTCCCACCTGCTGGATGTCTGATGAATGTTGTTTGCATATGTGCACACGATCAGTTAGTTTCAATTTGATGGTGAGTACATGTGGTGTCTGTTTTTCCATTCTTGTGATACTTCACTTAGAAGAATGGTCTCCATTTCCATCCAGGTTAATACAACAGGTGTTACACACCATTTTTTATGCCTGAGTAATACTTCATAAATGGGACCTGAGCAAGTTAAAAACCTTCTGCACAGCCGAGGAAACAATCATTAGAGTGAATAGACAATTTTAGATATAATATTAATTTATTTATTGGAATTTTTCACTAGAATATATACTTTTCTGTATTAATTTCTGTTTTATTTTTATTTAATGATTAAGTCCTAGAAACCAAATACTGGGACAAGGAGTATGAGCATTAATAT
>NW_012152019.1:157174-157915 GCF_000956105.1 Propithecus coquereli | reverse complement strand
GGTCTCGCTCTTGCTCAGGTTGGTCTCGAACTCCTGAGCTCAAGCAATCCTCCCGCCTCAGCCTCCCAGAGTGCTAGGATTACAGGTGTGGGCCACTGCACCCGGCCTATTGTGATTTTTTTTTTTCCCCCTATCTTTAGTTGGTTATTGCTTCAATGATTTCCAGTAAATCTGGAAATTTGATTTCTTCTTTTCTAATGTCAATAACTAAGGCCATATACATTTCCCTCAACATAATATTTTGTTGCATCTCACAGATTTTAATTTATATTATTTTCATTATCATTTATTTCTAAGTATAATCTCCAGTATGATTTTTCATTTGGGTTAGAAGCATTCTCTAACGTTTCCAATGCTGCAACAAATAGCCTTATACATAAATCTTTTTGTATTTTTGCCGGTGAACCTTTGGGATAGATTTTGAGAAATGTGATTGTTGGATCAGAGGATTAATGCCTATGCAATCTTGCTAGGTACTACCAAATACCCTTCCATAGGAGCTGACTCATGCTTTCCTAGCAACAAGGTATGAGTCCACGCAGACTCACTCACATAGTATATTGTGAACCTTTCGAATTTTTGCCACTGATAGATGAGAAATGGTATCTCAGTAGAGTTTTAGTTTAAATTTCTCTTTTTGAGTGAGCCTACAAGTCATTTGTCTTTTTTCTTTGAACTGTTTATTCGTCTCTCTCTTATGTTTACATGGGGCTGTTGAAGGTCTTTTCTCTACAGTTATTT
>NW_012152019.1:154756-156536 GCF_000956105.1 Propithecus coquereli | reverse complement strand
AAATAAGTATAGGCATTTACCATTTCTTTTTAAATGAAAATAGAAAGGCTTTTGCATTTTTTAAATTCTATAGCATTTAATATAGTTACATATCAAAGATATTACATCCTTTCTGGTACATTATACAAGTGTCTCCCTCATTTGGTCACTTACCTTTACTTTATTAAACTTTATACCATGCAAAAGTTTTCTATTTTTGTATATTCAAATTTATCTATTTTCTCAGGAATATTTTCTACGTTTTGTCTAACACAAGTGGCTGTATTCATTCTTTCTAGTCATCTGCACTACACTGAAAAGAATTTCTAGTTTCCATCTTTTGGGGTCATTTGTTTATCCTCCTTCGTTTCAGATTATCCTGAGCGATCTCGTGGATGTCTCAGGAAGGCTTGGGACTTATTCTGCGGTTTGCAGAAGACAGGACCCAAGCTGACCGAGGAGGAGGAGCAAGCCCTGAGGCAGAAGCTGACTGACACGTCTGAGAGGCCCCTGTGGAAGACCATAGTGGACGCCAACGCCATCCTCCTCCTGGCCGTAGTAGTCTTTGCTTATAGCTATTTTGCCTGAACTCTGTCTGAACCACGAGAATAATTAGTAATTATTAATAATGAAGCAAAGCATAATTTTATTAATTTTCATTTTATAGCTTATTTTGCAAAGGGAAGAGGAGAAGTTGGTAATTTTATCTAGTGAAATGACTCAAGGACTTTATATTTTACTTTTTTCATTCCTTCGTGTAGTTAAGAAAAAGAAAGTTGATAATTTATAAAACTATGAAGCGATCCTATATGTGTGTAAACTGAGTCTAAATAGTTTTTCCAGCTTTACTGAGGTATAATTAGCAAATAGAAATTGTACGTATGCAAGGCAAACAATGAATTAATTTGATACATCTATACATTGTGAAATGCCTGCAATCCAGTCATTTAACACACCCATAGCCTCCTATAGTTTACTTTTTTTGTGTGTGCAATGAGAACAATTAAGATCTACTCTCAGCAAATTTCAAGTACACAGTGCAGAATTATTAATTATAGTCACCATGCCGTAAGTTAATTAGACAGTGAGAACATACTGTTCTTCTGCCTGGAAGTCTGTACCCTTTACCCAACATCTCCTTGCTGTCCCCACCGCTCAGCCCCTGATGACCACCGTCTACTCTCTGCTTCAATGAGCTCAACTTTTCGTTATAGCATTATGCACAATAGCCAAGAACAACCTAAGTGGAAACAACCTAAGTGTCCTGCCGTGGATGAATGATAAATAAAATGTGGTATATGCATACAATGGGATATTATTCTGCCAAAAATAAAGAAGGAAACCCTGCTATTTGCAATAACATGGATGAAGTTGGAGGACATCATGCTAAGTGAAATAAACCGCACACAGAAAGACAAATACTGTAGGATCCACTCCTATGTGGAAACTTTTTGTTTTAAGTAGCTGATCAGGCAGAATGCCCTACATCATACTGGTTTTCTGCAGTTTCCAAAAATTTCCATTTCAAAGGAATACTTCCCCCAACTTTGCCTCACCTAGCCACCTCCTCATTTAAACAACAGTGACTTCCTCCAAGTGACTTTCACCTCAGAAATCTCAATGATTTGGAAAAGAAAAATATTTCCTAATAGTTGAGGAGAAGAGTGAGCTAGATATATCTCATAAATATGTTTTTAATATGCTAGAAATTATTAGCTTTTGTCTTAAAGCCATCCCCCACTAATCGCTACATCAAACCATTGATATTTTAAGCAGTTTTATTAAAATATAATCCACATAC
>NW_012152019.1:151150-151486 GCF_000956105.1 Propithecus coquereli | reverse complement strand
TTGTTTCCACATCTTTGCAATTGTGAATTGTGCTGCACAATAGATATTCTTTAGATATCCTCTATATTTATTTGCATATGAATGACAGACTTTTTTTTTTTAAGTCTATGTCTTGCTTTTTAACTTTATATCATTTGTTGTACAAAGGCTTTAATTTTTACTTAGTCAAATTGTTTTATTTTTTTCTTATGGCTTCTGGGTTTTGTGGCTCACCTTCAATCCTTTGTCCTTGTGAGGTTCTGCCATCTTTGCTTCGTTTTAAAGAATGTACTCAGATCCTACTTTTTTTGCAATTTACTTTTCTCTCTTTATAGTACATGGTGAACATCATTGAGC
>NW_012152019.1:149943-151100 GCF_000956105.1 Propithecus coquereli | reverse complement strand
TCAAAGAATTGATAATGTCATTGATACAAAATCTCACAGGAGTGTGAGTTAATTATTTATTTTAACTTCATTGAGTTGCCTACTTATAATCTTTTTCTTTCTTTCTTTCTTTCTTTTTTTTTTAAATCTGATGGTTTACGGTGGGGGAACATTCTTATACAAAACAGGAAACTTCAAAACCACAAAAGTCGAAAGTATATATTTAACTGAACAAACAACATTTTGTATATCAAAAGGCAGTGCAAAGACAATTTAAAATGTGGAACCAATAAGATACTAAAAAAAAAAACATGAAAAAAAGAGCCCAAAAAATGCATGAGGAAAAGAAAATCAAGCCTAATGGTTGGACTGCACTCGTATAGGCAGAGACAAGCTCTGGCTTCCCTGGCTGTGGAATGGAAGTCTCCAGGTGCTTGAAACAGACAATATATGCATACGGAAGACACAAAATTGCCAGTCGTAAGAGAAAAAAATGACAAATCAGGCTACATCAAAATGAGAAACTGCCACTTAACAAAAGTTACTTTTAAGAAATTGACCAGACAAGTCAAAAAATTACAGAAAATCTTTCCAGAATGTATATGTGACAAAAGAGTGATAGCAAAACAAAAATACTGACAGTCCAATTTTAAAAATGGGCCAAAAAACAGACACGTGGAGAGGGCGTACTGTGAACACTATCTGGGTGATGGGAATACCTTTAGCTGAAACTCAAGCATTACAAAAGCAATTCGTGTGACAGCAAACATTTGTACTTCCTTACTATTTTGAAATAATTTTAAAAAAAGGCTGAAGGGAGGCACCTGGCACTCACCTACTCCACAAAGAAAAGACAAAACAGCATCAATAGATAATCACATGTCAAATAGAGGAGCGGTCCCCAACCTTTTTGGCACCAGGGACTAGTTTCATGGAAGATATTTTTTTCCACAGACTGGAAGGGGGATGGTTTCAGGACGATTCAAGCACATTACATTTATTGTGCACTTTATTTCTATTATTATTACCTTGCAATACATAATGAAATAACCATACAACTCACCGTAACGCAGAATCAGGGTTCACGCTCCTATAAGGAGCTAACGCCACCACTGATCTGGCAGGAGGCGGAACTTATGCAGTGAGGCCAGCGATGGGGAGCGGCTGTAAATACAGAT
>NW_012152019.1:149120-149893 GCF_000956105.1 Propithecus coquereli | reverse complement strand
TTCAAGCACATTACATTTATTGTGCACTTTATTTCTATTATTATTACCTTGCAATACATAATGAAATAACCATACAACTCACCGTAACGCAGAATCAGGGTTCACGCTCCTATAAGGAGCTAACGCCACCACTGATCTGGCAGGAGGTGGAACTTATGCAGTGAGGCCAGCGATGGGGAGCGGCTGTAAATACAGATGAAGGTTCACTCTCTCCCCTGATGCCACTCACCTGCTGTGCAGCCTGGTTCCTAATAGGCCACGATTGGTACTGGTCCATAGCCTGGGGGTTGGGGACTGCAGAAATAGAGCATCTAAGAGAGAACACCGGAAACCAGAAGGAAGTGGCAGAGAACATCAGAGGCACAGAAGGAGAAGGAAGCAAGGCAGCTGGCCCAGCCAGGATCAGCTGGGATCCAGGAGAGTCTCCCCACTGCAGGGAAAGGGAAAGGTAGAGACCCCCAGTAGTCCACATTCCCACCATGGGTTTCTACCACCCTAGCCATGGGAGAGCCCCTGGGCCCGTGTGGGCCCTGAGAATAGTACAGGGAGCTGCTTACGCTAGTCCGTGAGAAGGCATCATTCCGGAGAAGGTGTTCACTCTGGCTCCCACACACCCCCAAGCCCCGCCAAGCATCTGCAGTATGCAAGAGCCCAGACCCCACCAGACTGCATCCTACACTGGGGCCCAACAGCCCCCGCATCTCCACATTCCTGGAGCCCCTCTGACATCCCCGCACATTCACCCAGATGGCTGCAGCAACACAATGCCAACT
>NW_012152019.1:137718-138940 GCF_000956105.1 Propithecus coquereli | reverse complement strand
CCCAGGGCCAACGTGTGTTCTCTGTCCACCAGAGGGCGCTGTGGTCCAGGCACCTGCTCTGTGCTCCTCATTTTCTCAGCTGTTCACCCACCCCCAGCAGGTGTTCCTGTGCCCTCACAGGAGTGAACTCCCCCCCACCCACGCACTCTCTCTTCTCAGCTGCAGCCCAGGCTAAGGTTGGAGGAGGGGCTTGTGCAGCCTCCAGAAAGGGGAAGATTTGCATGGAGATCTCCCACGCTGAGGATGAGGGTCACATTTAAGAAGTGCTGGTGGACTCAGTTCTGACTCAGGCTCAGGAAGCAGAGCCTAGGTTGTCTCCGCCATGGCCTGCGCTCCCATCCTCCTCACTCTTTTTGCTCACTGCACAGGTGGCTGCCTGTAGGGAGTGCAGGGAGGACAACTATGTGCCACCTCAGATGATAACCTCCCCCTCCTCCCTGGGAACAGTGTCTGGACGGTCCTCACTTATCTCTATGTCACTCTCTCCTTGCAGGGAGGTGGGCCGAGGTTGTGTTCACTCAGCCTCATTCTGTGTCGGGGTCTCCGGGGCAGAAGGTCATCATCTCTTGCACCCGCAGCAGCGGCAACGTTGGGGATAACTATGTGAGCTGGTACCAGCAGCGCCCGGGCAGTGCCCCCACCGCTGTGATCTACGATGATGACCAAAGACCCTCTGGAGTCCCCGATCGGTTCTCTGGCTCCATCGACAGCTCCTCCAACTCCGCCTCCCTGATCATCTCTGGGCTGCAGCCTGACGACGACGCCGACTACCACTGTCTGTCTGGTTATGACAACTATTATTACACAATGCTCTAGACTCACGGGGAAGCGAGACAAAAACTCCCCAGAGCTTCCCCATCCTGGATCTGCCCTCAGTCTGTCCCCCCCAGGGTGTGTTGCTCCTTCCTATCTCCTGCTTGAATGATAGAGTTGAAATTTTCTGTTCAAGCGTCCCTCTGTTTTCCCCCAAAAGACAAATTTCCATCTCTTGATGAATGATCTTCTAATTCTAATCTCTTTGCAATCACTTCATGGAGAAAATTTAGTTTAAAACAGGGTTTTTGAGCCTTGGCACTATTACCAATGTGGGCTGGGTCCTTCCTCGTGGTGGGGGCTGTTTTGTACACTGCAGGATCTTTGAAAGCATCCTTGGTCCCCACATATCAGATGCCAGTGGCAACCTAATGTCCAAGTAGTGACAAACATTTCTAAGTATTCCCTG
>NW_012152019.1:136225-137668 GCF_000956105.1 Propithecus coquereli | reverse complement strand
ATGGACAACAGACTTAAACCTAAGCCATGAAACTGTAAGAATTCTAGAAGATGAGGTTGGAAAACTCTTCATAGATATCGACCTAAGCAAAGAATTTATGGAGAAGACGCCAGAGACAATCACGGCAACAACAAAAATAAATAAATGGGACCTGATTAAATTTAAAAATCTTCTGCACAGCCAAGGAAACAATCAATAGAGCAAATAGACAACCTACAGAACGGGAGATAATATTGGGTGGTATACATCCCATAAAGGGCTAATAACCAGAATCTACAAAGAACTCAAACAAATCACAAGAAAACATCAAACGACCCCATTAAAAAGTGGGCAAAGACAAGAACACGAGCTTTTCGAAAGAAGATAGCTTGTATCTGGGCAGACGAAATACATTCTCGCATAAACGGTCAAATTCAGCAAGCATGCCAAGACCACTCAATGGGAGAAGGGCATTCTCTTCAACAAATGATGCTGAGAAAGTGAGATATCCACATGCCAAAGAATGAAGATGGACCTTTATCTTACACCATATACAAAAATTAACTCAAAATGGATCAAATACCTAAATATAAGAACTAAAATTACAAAACTTATAGAAGGAAAAAAAAATAAGGTGAAACATTCAATACATTGAATTTGGCAATTACTTCTTGGATACAACACCAAAAGCACAAGCAACAAAAGCAAAATTAGGGGCAACGTTAAACTTAAAAACCCTGTGCATCCCAGGGCACAGTCAACAGGTGAAATGACAGTTTACAGGATGGGAGATGTAGCTGCAAATCACATATAAACAGCATCAACAACAAAAACAAAAATAACCTGATTACAACATAGAAAAAGGACTAGAGTAGACATTTTCCAAAGGTGATTTACAAATTACCAAACAAACATATGAAAAGATGAAAATACACTCAACATCACAAATCATTACAAAAACAAACCAACACCACAAAGACTATCATTTCACATTCATTAGGATGGCTACTATAAAAAACAAACAAACAAACAGAAAATACCTAGTGTTGGCAAGGTTGCAGAGAAATTGGAACCCTATGCACTGTTGGTGGGGATGTAAAATGGTGCAGCTGCTCTGAAAAACTGCACAGTGGTCCCTCACAGAATTACCATATGGTCTGGCAATCCCATTTCAGGGTATATCCAAAATATGGAAAGCATAATCTCAAAGACATATTTAAATAACTGTGTTCATCACAGCTTTATTCACATTAGACAACACGTAGAAGCAGCCTATATGTCCATCCACAGATGAATGGATAAACAAAATGTAGTATATACATACAATGGAACAGTACTTAGGGAGGAAATGCTATCACCTGCTATAACCTGGATCAATTGTAAGAACATTACGGTAAGTGAAATAGGCCAGTGACAGAAAGACAAACAGTGTATGATTCCACTGATACGAGGTATCTAAAGTGG
>NW_012152019.1:135337-136175 GCF_000956105.1 Propithecus coquereli | reverse complement strand
TGACAACAGACACAGTCTGCCTGCTGCCAGAACCCGAGCATGCCATATGGGTGCCTGGAGAATGTCCCACCCAGCCCACCACAGCCTGTGCCTGTGCTCACACTGACAGCCCTGAAGACAGGTCTGCTCTGCCCGGTGCTGCCCCCAAACCTATGCCTTAGTGCTGTCCAGAGCCCTGGAGACTGACCTTTCCTGCCCAACACAGCCTGAGCCTTTGTACACCCTTGGGGGAACTGAAGACAGACGCTGCCCACCTGCTGCCATTGCCCAGGTACAAACCCAAGAGCCTGGGGTTCACCCTGCTCTTCCCACCACTATCGGCTTCTGTGCACTGCTGCAAGAAGCCTAAGGATAGGCCTGCCAATCTTGGCACCACCACTACCGCTGCCATCCCTACCACCAATGCCACCCACCTCCATGTGGCACCTGGGAGCATGGACACTGGTTTGCTAAGCCCATTTCTGCTGTGTTTGAAAGATGTTGAAAACAAGGAAACAGCAAGTTTCAACTGCAGTGCACAGGCAGATGTGAAAGAGGAGAAAAAGTTAGAATTGTATTCAGAGTCCCTAGAACCTATACTTGATCTAATTGGTGAAGGTCTTGGCCCTTTATCTATAAAATATACATAAAAAGGCTGGACGCCTTGGCTCACGCCTGTAATCCTAGCTCTCTGGGAGGCTGAGGCGGGCGGATTGTTTGAGCTCAGGATTTCGAGACCAGCCTGAGCAAGAGCGAGAACCCGCCTCTACTAAAATTAGAAAGAAATTAATCTGCCAACCAAAAATATATAGAAAAAATTAGCTGGGCATGGTGGCGCATGCCTGTAGTCCCAGCTACT
>NW_012152019.1:124229-126127 GCF_000956105.1 Propithecus coquereli | reverse complement strand
CCCATCCTATTCTGAGTCCTATGGGAATGAAAACTGAAAGTATGTGGGCGGGGCAGGGATCTTCAGCCACAAAAATAACAAAATATATGAAACTGATTTTGGTGCCATACAACAGACGTTGAGCAAACTGTTTATGGAGGTGGCAAAGATGGTTTTCCATTTTATTCATTAGCAAATATGTCATTGAGCTGCCACCTGTGAAACATGGGAGAGGGAAAATAATTCTAGAGAACTGATGGCTGTAGTTTAATAGTTTGAAAAACTAATTAGAAGCATGAGTTAATTCCCATTGGTGGAAGCTTGCAGCATACTTCTTTTAAGAGATGAACTTAGAAATAATTGTGTTTTATTTTTCACAAGTAAAAGAAAAAAGCAAGAAAGTGAGTCAAGAAACACAGAGAACTGAAGAGTTGCAAAAGCAATTATTCTCAACCCCAAACACTTAAAGACAAATTTGAAAATGTCTGAGTTAAAGATTTCCCTGTCCAGAGGATGGCAGAGGCCAAGCCTGAGCTCCCCGGGGCAGGGACGTGTATGTCCTCCAGTTCCCTGGTGTCCACTCTTAGCAGCCTGCTCACCTCTTCACTTTTTATCCTTCTGCCGTCCTTACCTCGCAGATCTGCTGCAGGTTGCCACCTGAACATCTTGCAAATCCACCCTTTCCTTTTGATTTCCCCGTCAATTCTTTTCTTTGAACTGTTGTCATTGTCAAGTCCTGCCAGGGCCACCCCTCCCCTCCGCAGTCCTCACCTGCAAGGTCCCCTCCCAGGCTCTGCCTTCCTGGGAGCTGCTCTGCTCTTCCCTGCTCTGAGACTTGTTACCTCTTTCTCTTCTTAAAGTGCCTAAAATGTCTATGTCTTTCCTGGGGAGCTCTACTCCCAAGTTTCCCCAAGGATCAAATTGAAGGATGCCCCCTCTGAGGAGGTTTCCTAAATGCTCCCGTGTAGTGATGGTGTCTAAAACCACCTTACTGTATTATGGAATTTTTTATATTCACTCTGCTACTTTTTTCCTGAGATATAAGTTTTTCCCTTAAAATCACAAGCTCCTCAAAGATACAGTATTTAGTAATACTGATCTGAGCCCAGTACTTGGCACGCAGACGTCTCAATCAATACGTGTGGAATCACAGTGAAAAAGCAAAAAAAAATAGAGGCCCAGGACCGAGAGGAGACTGAAGTTTTACATGTGGTCACCAGGGGGCACCGTAGGACAGTTTCTGGAGCCCAAGAAGGTGTGTTCACAGATGAAGTCCCCAAAGGATGTTAGTCTGGATGGGGCATTTACAGGCAGGTGCACACAGCGCTCACCGATGCGGACTCAGCAGCTGTGTTCTCTGTGTGTGGTCCCAGCACCTGCTTCCTCCCAGGCCCTGCACAGCAGGCAATTTACTGTCCAGGGACCTTCAGGCCTTGTCTTGTGGTAACAACACATTTGCATGAACAGCTCCTCCTTTGCGAGCCTGTTGAGGATGGATAAGGTAGCCTGGGGCAGCCCAGCCCCGCTGTGAGGATCAAGGGCTCTGTCTGCCATGGCCTGGACGTGTTTTCCACACAGCTGTAGGGCACAATTCCTCTCCTTCTTCTGCTCCTGTTTTACCGCACAGGTAGCACGGGCGTCAGAAACTTGGATCAGCTTCCCCAGGAGAGGCCATCCCTGGCTCAGATCCCCAACAGGCTAGCCCTGGTTCCTGCCCCAGCACCCATGGGTGTCTGTGTTTGCAGGTTTCTTGTCCCAGCCTGTGCTGACTCAGCCACCCTCCCTCTCTGCATCTCCTGGAGCATCAGCCAGACTCACCTGCACCCTGAGCAGTGACATCAGTGTTGGTAGTTACAGGATATACTGGTACCAGCAGAAGCCAGGGAGCCCTGCCCGGTACCTGCTGTACTACTACTCAG
>NW_012152019.1:123293-124179 GCF_000956105.1 Propithecus coquereli | reverse complement strand
ACTCAGACTCAAGTAAGCACCAGGGCTCCAGGGTCCCCAGCCGCTTCTCTGGCTCCAAAGATGCCTCGGCCAATGCAGGGATTCTGCACATCTCTAGGCTGCAGCCTGAGGACGAGGCTGACTATTACTGCCAGACCAGGAAAAGTGATGATTTTCACAGTAGCAGAAGCAGATGGGCAAGTAGATGAAAACTCCACAGGCGCTGGTCTATGACTCTTAGTTGATGTTGAAATGTACCTACATTGCTATTATAAAAACAAAAATATCCACTCATAAATTTTCTCCCATTTTTTCATAAAATACATATGAAGAATAAAAAATTTTGCTGAAACCAACACAATTACTCTAGAGACAGGATCTGAGAGGAATTTCTGCTGCTCACCTACACGTACACCTGAAGTTCAGTGTCATCCAGAGGGCAGCAGAGAGTGAGAGGTTGTGTCCAGTCAACACGGGAGCTGACCTGTCGCCTCCCTCAGGGCCTTCTTCACGGGCCAGAGAAGTCTCGTCAGCCCTCAGGAGACTCCTGGTTCTCCTGCTGGAGTCCACTGCAGGTGTGTGTCCTACATGTCTCTCAGATCTGTCCTCACATCCAACATCAGTGACAGCACCAGGCCTTGTCCACAGAATTCTGGGAAATGCGTCACTAAGAATTGAAACTGAATTGTGAAGATGGAAATGGGACCAAATATGACAAGAACTTGTGACTTTGAGGGTTGGAAATGAAATAGTTGACATTCGTTAGTTAACAATGTCAAGTGGAGTCCAGAGGGTACAAGAAACTTATTCCTCGCTTCTGATGCCCACTCGAGATAGAAGTTTTACAGGTGTTTTCGAGCTTGCGGGACAATAAAGCTCACATCCCTGTAAGTCATGAATTACACGC
>NW_012152019.1:122561-123243 GCF_000956105.1 Propithecus coquereli | reverse complement strand
TGAATTAGTAAAAGCTAGAGCCTGGAAGAATTTCGAGGAGCATGATATGAAAAGCCTATATTGCTTCAGACATGCTATTTGTAGAAATATGGATGTGAAGAGCATGCCGGTGAGGGCTCAGAAGGAAACGAGGAAATGTACTGGAAGCTGGAGCGCAGGGGACCTTTGCTATGTAGTGGCAGAAACCTTGGCCGATTGGATCCTGCAGTTGCGGGGGAAGCAGAACTTGTGAATGATAAACTGCAATATTTAGCTGAGATTTCCAAGCAAAGTGTTGAAGGTATGACCTGCTTTCTTCTTGCTGTTTATAGTAAAACGTGTGAGGGCTAAGATAAACTGAGGGAAGAACTCTTTAGCAAAAGGGAAGGAGGCTTTGCTATTGGGAGTTTATCAGAATATATTTGTGACCATGCCGACAATTTCTTTCTCGTTCCCTCTTTCCCTGAGAGACCTCAGAGGTAACTCATCATCTACTGCCCTCCACCTGCCTCCTTCCTGGGCTGGGATGCGGTCCAGATCTCTCCCTTGAGGGCTGAGTCAGTTGGAGGGTCCTGTCCTCTGCAGGAAGCCAAGTGTCCACGTCTCACATAGGCATCCTCAGGGAGCAAGCAGGTAGTCCTCGCTCACCTGCAGCATTTGTGCTGGGAAAAGTCAGGACTAACACCCCTGAACACTGTCATTC
>NW_012152019.1:118232-120385 GCF_000956105.1 Propithecus coquereli | reverse complement strand
TCACAGCAGGTGGCCCGGACTGAGCTTCTGTGGTCATCGTCACCACCCACTTCTAGGACCAGATGCTCTAGAGTTTTTTTCTTCCTATTCCTTCCCTGATTCCTGCTCCACCCATCATTCCTTTTCCCGAGACTTATCCATCAAGAAAGAAAATTAAAAGACTTCTTGTTTTTGATTTTGAAAAATATGAGTTGACAACATGCCTCTTTCAAATATTACTCAGGCATAATAGGCATGCTATTGAATTTCTTTGTGTGCCATTGTTACTATCTGTAGGATGGAAATAAAATATCCACCCAATCAACCTAGTGGGTAGACAACATGGGACAAGGGACACAGTATACCAAGTGCATATCTGAACACAGTTTAGGGGCAAGAATGGTCAGTGCTGTCCCCCACTGTGAAATCCAAATGTCCACTGAACTCTCTTATCAGCCCAAGTGGGACCTGGCTCCATCATGCAGAGGGCTTGGAGAATGTACCTCCCCATACTATGGATATTGTGGGCTCAGATGGAAAGGAGCATTTGAAAGGAGAGACAAACAGAGTTGGACATTTGTGCAAATTTTGATGAGGTCCTCACACAACCCAACAGCTCCTGGGAGAATCCCAACAGGAATAGTACAGATGAGGGTCAGCAGACCCTTAATTATGTGACAGGATGGGAAAGCCATTGTATTACCCACAACCTAGGTCTTCGGTGTCTACTTTGTGCTAGTCCATTACTTATGTGTGTGTATGGGGTGGGTAGAGTAGGATGGGCTGGTGGCTTAGGTGGCTTAATAAGGTGCTCTTTGGGTGAGATGGAATACCATGTAACTATACCAATGGAGTTTCCTAAGGGTTTTATCATTTTTAAAAGTTTTAAAAATTTGAATGTATCCATGGGGTACAAGTGCAATTGTGCTACATTGATATATTGCATTGTGGTGAAGTTAGGGCCTTCAGTGCATCATCAGTGGAACAATTCACAATGTATTCACCAAGTAACCTATCATACTGTTGGGAAAATAGGCTAAGAGATGTGAATGGTTTCAGGAGTTTTTCAGGGCTTCGCCTTGAAGGAATCTGTGGGTGTGTTAGTTCACAGACTAGAAGCTGTTTAGCAACAAGGGAGGCACTGTCAGAGGACGTCTGTACAGCAGCATCTCTTCTTTGCTGCCGGCCATCGCCTTGAGCTTTTTTGCGGAGCAGAAGCTCAGTTTGGGCCCTTGGCAGAGAAGCTGATTAGAATGCCTACCCGGTAGATAACGCATAGCTGGAATTATCCTAAACTTCAAGGCTATTCCTGCTTCACTCTCGACCATATGTCTCTGTATTTAGAGAAGTAGATTAGATTAGTCCACAGACTCAGTGTTCTCACTTTATACATTTTTATCTTTAATTTGTATGCTCAGCTAGGTCTGTTTCTAACTTAGGGCTTAACATGTTTATCTTAGAAAAATTTTGTAACCATCTATTCTTATAGACAGAATTAGGTAAGGGTCCCCTGGAAACCTCAATGAATGAGCTGTACACATAATTCTTTAACCAAAGACAGCTATTTACTGTAACAATAAATACTGATGTTGAATTTCACTCGGTGATTCACAGCTCACGGGAATGCTGGAGGACCCCTGACTCCCCCATCACTTTAAACTGTACTTTGTCTCTGTCTCGGTTCTTTCTCTGTCTCTATTGTTTCTCTATTTCTGTTATTTCCAAATCTCTTGTGATGATCCTGCCTTGGGACCTGTTTTGCTGATGTGCACTGAATTTTGAAAACCAAGAGGTGATGATAATAAAAGGTACAAAGGGGAGATATGGACATGCAAGCTGAAAAGGACCCCAAAGGTTCTGCCCATCAGGAAAGTACACCACGGTGGCAGGAGAGATTTCTCATCCTGTATGATCACTCTACACAATATGAGGCCTTTGTGACCTCAGGTTTGTGTCTTGTGAGGATTTGCCATGTATGGCACCTGCGCTCCAAGATGCTTGTTGATAGGAACTCAGCAGCTGTGTCCTCTCTGGGCTTGGAAAAGCCTCCTGCTCGCAGATCTGTGGAAGGTCCCAGCAGTTGCTTTCTCACAGACCCTCCCATGAATCTCACCCATCAACCTCATTTGTCTAAAGAACGAAGCTCAGGCTTGACTCATGCTCAGAGTGGAGGG
>NW_012152019.1:114733-117272 GCF_000956105.1 Propithecus coquereli | reverse complement strand
TGCTATGTTGAGGTCCTTTTTGAAACTTAATTTCCTGGGGATCACTGGGCCTACCGTATCTGGATGTCAAACTCTCTTGTTAGACTTGGGAAGTTTTCACTGATTATTCCCTTAAATGGATTTTCTAAACTCTTCGTTCTCTCTTTGCAACAAAGGGAAGGGTAAAATGTTTAAGAAGTTGTCTCTTTAAAACCTCCCCAACTCTTTTTTGAAAATTAAAACTACATTCCTGCCTGAGGCCAGAGATCAGAGGGGCAGGGGAGTGTCCTTTGTTCTTTGTACCATGAGAGATGGCTCAACAGAATTGTCCAGGCAGAGGTCACGAGATTGTCTTCCCAGGAGATGGAATGGATCAGAACCATCATCTTCAGTTAAATAGCAATAGCCTGAAGCTAAAAATCCTCCCTTTAAAAGCTCTATATTTCTGCTTATAGATAGGATGGTGGCACTTTAAGACACAAGTCTCCATCCTCCTAATTTTCGGGCAAATTAATAAACCTCCCTTTCCTTCTCCTTAAACCACTTGTCCTCATTCATCTGATTTGGCCTTGGGGATAAGCGTCAAACTTTTGGTGACAGAATTTGGCATACTGGGGTGGTGCCCTGTTAAAATACACTCCACAACTACTGGAAGAGGCAGGGAGCAGCCCTAGGTCAAGCTATGGGTAGCAACATTGCCTTTTTGGGTGAAAGAGTGAGAAAACATCCCCAGCAGCTGCCAGAACCTGATTAGCTCTGGTGAATGCCCCTCTTTCTCTTCTCTGAATTAGATGCAGCTCCAACAAGCTTTAACTTTGTTGAGGAACAGGAAATGGATTTGGGAAGTGTCTCGACACCTTGGCCATTTGTCTGAGCAGGTTCCCCAGCATGGACACTAAGACCCTTGATTTCACCCATTTGGGAGGTTTTCAGACCTTCTTGCTCTGAGGCAGGGCATTTTGTTTAGATTTGTTTGGACGCTCCTTTTGGGGCTGGCAGTCACAGTTGAGTGGAGCTAGGGAACCTGGTTTAGATTTGGAGCTGATTTGTACAATTCCCAGGGAACCTGGGGAATTCATTTGCCTCTGGGGTAGGAGATGTTGGTCCTCCTTTGGGACAGTTCCATTCTTGTTTGTGTAGTTCCCATTTGTTTGGTAGGCCTTGGCATTTCAGATTCTTTGTGTTGGGAATTCCCTGTATTGTCTGTGTTTGTTGTTTGTGAGTTTTGTTCTAACATGAAAGGGGCCCCATTTCTATCCCATCTAGAAGCACTTTGGGGAGAAGCTTGGCTGAAGGGAACTTACAGCTATAAGTCTATGTCTAAAAAGAATGGTGTTATTGTAATGTAATGTACATCCTGGAGTGTGAGAAGTGGCTGTTGAATAAAACCTTAAATTATAATACTGTCTTGCTGCTGGAATTATTTTGTCAAAGGTGAGGTAAAGGGGATGAGATCGCATAGGTACAATCTTTCATTCGACTGTATAATGAAGAGGCTGAAAGGCTGGGTGGTAGAATTGGGGAACTATTAATCAGGTTGGCTCTTATGAGCCCTTTACACACTGCCCCCCCCCACTGCTGGCCTTCACGATGCTTTGTTTTAGTTGGACAGTCACATTCCCCTGGTCTTCCCCAGGTCTAAGTGGGCTTCTGGGCATCCACTAACGTTAGGCACTGCACAGAACCATGGCCCTGGGGGGCAGACCCAGTGGGAAGGGGGACTGGCAAACATGGCCGGCTTCTGCACAGTGAAGGGGAAAAGGGGAACAAAGAGGGAGCACCCACCACCCAACGGCCCCCCAGGCATGTGTGTGACATGGCAAAGAGGTGCCAGCATCCCCTGCAGCTGGGCGGTCGACGGGAAGATGCCACAGGCTCAGCTACACTTGAGCTAGCACTGATGGGGCCCCTGCCAGAGGCCCACAGCTGGCCCAGGGAATGGCCCTCAGAGATCCAGGTCCGGGGAAACAGTCACCACCACTGCTGCCATCTTGGCACTGTGAGAGTATATTAGTAGAGCTATTGTGGAAAACAGTATGGAGGCTCCTCAAAAAATTAAAAATAGAACTACCATATTATTCAGCCATCCCCCTACTATGCATATACCCAAAGAAAATGAAATCAATATGTCAAAGAGATGTCTGTACTTTCATGTTTATTGCAGCATATTCACAATGGCCAAGATAAGATGGAATCAACCTGTGTCCAACCACTGATGAATGAATAAAGAAAATGTGGTGTATATACACAATGGGATACTACTCAGCCATTGAAAATTCCTGTCATTTGTACCAGTGTGGGTGAACTTGGAGTTCATTATATTAAGTGAAGTAAGCCAGACACAAAAAGAAAAATTTCATACATTCTCATTTATGTGTGGAATTTTTAAAAAAGTTGATCTCACAGAAGCAGTGAATGGAACAGTGGTAGTGACTGGAGAGTGTAGGAAAAGCAGGTGGATAGGGAGAGGATGGGCGATAGGTACAAAGTACTGTTAGAAAGGAAGAATACGTTTCAGAGTCCTACTGACAAGTAGGCGACTATAGTCAACAATATGGTA
>NW_012152019.1:112137-112923 GCF_000956105.1 Propithecus coquereli | reverse complement strand
GATGCAACGTGGACCAGGCCAGCAGGGGGAGCTGTGGGCCTGTGTCTGAGACACATGGTGAAGACACAGGTGTGAAGCCAGCACCTGGCTCCTGAGCTCCTGCCCTGTGCTCAGCGCTCCCTGGGGCCCAGTGGATGCTTCCTCTGAAGTCCCTGGGAACCACCACATCAGAAGTTCACCAGACTCACACCCTCCACAAACAACCCCAGGGCAGAGGGGCCCGAGTCATGTCTCAGGGAGGGACTTGGAAAGTCAGAGGGGTGAAAAATAATTTTAATGAAGGGCTCATGCTTCTAACAGAGTCAGGGAAGGGATAAGAAAGTTTTGGGCATCTCTGTCTTAGCAGATGGTCTCAGGAAGCAGATGTCTGGGGCATCTCCACCATGGCCTGGCCCCTTTCCTCCTCACCCTCATTGCTCACTGTACAGATGTCAGGGGAGAGTCACTAGGAGGAAACATGGTCCTTTCTCTCTGGGTGCCCAGCCTGGCTAGTGACTTGGGTCCTAGACTTTCTATCTCTGTGACTCAATGTGCTTTCAGGGTCTTGGACATGGTCTTTGCTGACGCAGCCATCCTCAGGGTTGGGGGGAGCGGTGTCTCTGGACCAGGAGGTCACCATCTTCTGCTCTGGGAGCAGCAGCAACTTTGGATCCTCTATGTGTTATTACCAACTCTTACGGGTGCTTCCCCCGAACTCCAAATTTTTGGCACCACTAGCCCCTTTGAGATCAATTTTCTGGCTCCAAGCCAGGCATCATGTGTTTTCTGACCACTTCTGGACTCTGG
>NW_012152019.1:110738-112087 GCF_000956105.1 Propithecus coquereli | reverse complement strand
ACTGAAGGAGCAGTGAGTCCAACCAGTGAGGAGAATACTCTATGACACTAAGAGACGAGTTATGGTGAGGAAGTTGCAGCCTAGTGAGAGGCCCTGGGATGACAGACACCCCTCCCTTTGTGAAGAAGGCCTGTGGTAAAGACAATGGTCAGGTAGGGGCCCCTGCGAGCAGGCAATGACAGCAGGCAGGATGCGGACACTGCATTTCAGACGCGATGCAACGTGGACCAGGCCAGCAGGGGGAGCTGTGGGCCTGTGTCTGAGAAACATGGTGAAGCCACAGGTGTGAAGCCAGCACCTGGCTCCTGAGCTCCTGCCCTGTGCTCAGCGTTCCCTGGGGCCCAGTGGATGCTTCCTCCCAAGTCCCTGGGAACCTCCACATCAGAAGTTCACCAGACTCACACCCTCCACAAACAAACTCAGGGAAGACGGGCCCGAGTCATGTCTCAGGGAGGGACTTGGAAAGTCGGAGGGGTGGAAAATAATTTTAATGAAGGGCTCATGCTTCTAACAGAGCGAGGGAAGGGATAAGAAAATTTTGGGCATCTCTGTCTTAGCAGATGGTCTTGGAAGCAGATGTCTGGGGCATCTCTACCAAGGTCTGGCCCCTTTCCTCCTCACCCTCATTACTCACTGCACAGATGTCAGGGGAGAGTCACTAGGAGGAAACATGGTCCTTTCTCTCTGGGTACTCAGCCTGGCTGGTGCCTTGGGTCCTAGACTTTCTATCTCTGTGACTCAATGTGCTTTCAGGGTCTTGGACATGGTCTTTGCTGACGCAGCCATCCTCAGTGTTGGGGGGAGCGGTGACTCTGGACCAGGAGGTCACCATCTTCTGCTCTGGGAGCAGGAGCAACTTTGGATCCTATATGTGTTGTTACCAACTTTTGTGCTTCCCCCCAAACTCCAAATTTTTGGAACCACTAGCCCCTTTGAGATCAATTTTCTGGCTCTAAGGCAGGCATCATGTGTTTTCTGACCACCTCTGGACTCTGGCCCGAGGACAAGTGTGATTATTACTGTCACACAGATGACAGAGCCATCAATGTATCCACAATGTTCTTTGTCCATGAGGGAGTGAGGCATAAGCCAAACTCTTTGTCCCCTGACCAGACCCACCACTCCCCTGTGATTTCTGACACCTCTGTCATCAGCAACTGAGGGTCTGCTGCCCTCCCATGGGTCTGTTGATCTGAGAATGTCCCCTCCTCTGATCCTATCCTAGCTTTAGGCTAAGCCATTCCTAACGACACATGCTGTGCCTCATCAGAGCCACAGAAGCATGAACTTCTTGTCCAGGGCATAGAATCTCTCCTGAAAGACAATGATGATACTTTTCTGGAGAGCAG
>NW_012152019.1:109142-109599 GCF_000956105.1 Propithecus coquereli | reverse complement strand
ATAAGTGGCATCTTTATTTCACACTATTAAAAATTAAAATCCAAACAGATTAAAAATCTAAATAAGAACAGTAAAAGCATAAAGGTTGTAGTTTGTATAGGGGAAAATATTTTTTTGTCTCAAGCGGGAAGTTGTTTCTGAAATAAATCTTCAAAGCACTAATCAAAGGGAAAAATTGAAAGTGTTTGGCTGCAATTATTGAAAGATTTTTGTTTAAAGAGATGTAAAATAGGTGAAATAACAGAAGGATATGAAACAGTAGGAAGGTATTTCCAAGGACAAACTATTATTATTTGTAATTCAGAAGAAACTTTACAATGAAGAGGAAAAAAAAGAAAACCTAAAAAAATGTTCAAGAAAATACAAATATGCAATACACAGGTGAATTGTGAGTGGATAAAAGTCAATGTGTGTCCAATTCCACGAGAAGTAAAAGAGAAGGAAACAAAATATTCAA
>NW_012152019.1:106595-108397 GCF_000956105.1 Propithecus coquereli | reverse complement strand
TGGCAGCCCCTCCTGCTCCGGACCTCAGGAGGGCTGTGTCCACCATGGCCTGGACCCCTCTCCTGCTTCTGTTCCTCTCACTTCTCAGGTAGCGACAGGCCTCACATGTCCAGGACGTGTCCCCCAGGCTTTTCCAGTCCCCTCTGGCTCAGATCTCCTGGCAGCTTCCGGCTGGTAGGTGACCCAGTAACCATTAATGTCTGTGTTTCCATGTTCCCTCTTCCAGCCTGAGCTGACTCAGCCGCCCTCTCCATTTGTGTCCTTGGGAACAATGACCAGACTCATCTGTACCCTGAGCACTGGCTTCAGTGCTGGTGGCAAAAGTATCTTCTGGTATAAGCAGGTATCAGGGAGTCCTCCCCACTATCTCCTTAGAATCTATCAGACTCTAAGAAGCACCATAGCTCCAGGGCCTCAGATACTCAGGTTATTTGGATGTCTCTGGCCTTTGTTACCAAACCACACTAGGGTCTGCTGGCTTGGTGCAGTAAAGCTGAACACTGAAGCTGAGAGGTGCAGGGGAAGGAAGAGTCTTTGCTGCAGGGCACCAGCAAGGAATGCAGGCAGCTAATGCTTAAGACACAGAGTCCCCAGTGGCTTACAAGTCAGGGTTTTTAAGGCAGGGTACATTTCAGCAAATCAGTACATGGCGGTTATACATTGCCCTGGCCCAAAAGGCAGGTTACCCTGAACTGGGTTGGGAGCACAGATGGATTCAGATTCTCGGATGAGTGGGAAGGAATATTAAGATAGATGCAACAGGCCCCTCAGGAGGAAATTTAGAACAAGGATCAGAGATCAGAGTTCAATTCCTCAGTTCCCCCTTGTCTACATTTTCCATCTTACGGGTGTTTCTGAAACACAACTCAAAAACATATGTCCAGTTTCCATAGGGAATAAACACCCCTTCTGATTGCGGTTTGCCTAGAGGGCCATTGTTAAAAGGACAGTCCCTTCTCCTGAAGGGACTCAAGATTTTATTTTATTTCCATGCCTGGGGGGCCTGGCAGCCCCTAACTAGGTTCCCAGCTCTCTCTTACCTTCCCTTTGAGAGTAAAGCTGATTATTATTCTCAGATGGCTGCAGGGCTGCTGCCTACACTGTGCTCCAGGCCAAGAAGGAAGGGAGACAAACCCCCTACTTGTGCTGCTTGGGCTCTCACTAGGCTCTGCAAAGGAAAGTAAAAATCTCAGGATCCGCTGCCCCCCAATATACTTACGCAAAAAGGGAAGATCAAGCCTGGAGGCTGAATCATGCCACACTCCCTTCCAAATGGGCAGCTCTTACCAACATTATGCACTAGGCAGATCCCCAGGGGAAGGTAGAAGGCCTCAGGCATCAGGGAAGGACTGTCCCCGCCCATCATTGATAGGGAGATTCTTTGCTGGCCTCCCATAAGAAAAGAACATGTACATTGTAACTTTAGGTCTACAGCCACATATTTCCAGTGAAGCATGAAGCCATTGAGAGTGTAGAGCAGTAAAATCATATTGAAAAATTTAAAAGTAAGATACAATAAAATGCCAGTGAGAATGTGTGAAATCACAAGCTGTCAAGGCTGGGTGAATAAACACGCTCAGCATCTGGAGAAAAGTTCCTCAGCACACAAAGAAAATAAACGCGTTTGCACGCGTCGTGCAGATGTCCACCCCGTGCAGAGATGCAGGAACTGTTTATGAGAAGGTCCTCACTGTGAACAAAGTATCAGAAGCAAGCGAGCTGTCTGACACTAGGGGATTTATAACCAACGCGTAGAAGACGGAATGCTAACCAGTTGGAAGTAATGAAATAATTTCATATAC
>NW_012152019.1:93327-94722 GCF_000956105.1 Propithecus coquereli | reverse complement strand
ATTAGGCAAGAAACAAAGATTTTCCCAGAACACCCTCCAGGAACACCCTTCTCCTGTCACCTCCCCATCGCTAGGAAGAAGAGCTGCCTTTCTCCTCAGCACTACAGAGTCCACCGCACGGAGAGCTCTGGCCACCCGGGACGGTCCACAAATGAGGAAAGGACCTGGAGTCCCCCGTGGCCAGGGAAGTGAGTTCATGGGGACAGTCCCTGCCCCAGACTTGATCCTGACCTACGAGGACTGTGCATAGAGACCCCACATCAGTCCTGACCAAGGCACAGCCTGGGGAAGTGTGGACAGAGTCACACTGAGGAGCCCAGTAGGGTGTGAAGACTGCACGGAGGGAATGGGGAGGCCACAGGAGCAGCTGCCTGGCCTCGCCTGAGTCAGGGGCAGCGGACAGAACAGTGGGGAGACAGGGCTGGCTCTGGGGTGCTCTGGTCACCATGTCACATGAGGGTTTGTCAAGGTCTGGACACCAGGGGGTGCTCAGGGCCTTTCCCTAAGGTGTCTGTAGGTGATCAGAGATGGGACCAGCCACCTGCCCTGCCTGGTGCCCTCTGCTCAGGGAACAGCTGTGACCTCCCCACTCCCTGGGACCACACAGCCCCGCTCCTGCCCACCTCTGACACCCTCAGGCAGAGGGGCCTGACCAGGGCCCAGGGTGGGGGCAGAAAGCTGGAGTCATTTGCATGGAGGGAGCCTCCCCTCTCAGGGTATGAAGAGGAGAAGGAGAGACCTGGGGAAGCTGCTTCAGCTGTGGGCACAGAAGGCAGCACTTGGGACAGTCTCCACCATGGTTTCGGCCCCTCTCCTCCTCACCCTCTTGGCTCACTGCACAAGTGACCTGACTCGGGCCAGAGAAAGGGCCCTGGGAAGACCGTGGGGCCCTGCTCTGTCCTCTTGTCTCCAGATCCAGAATCACCATGTCTGTGTCTCCCCCTTCCAGGGTCCTCGGCCCAGTCTGCACTGACTCAGCCGCCCTCGGAGTCTGGATCCCCAGGGCAGAGGGTCACCATCTCCTGCATGGGCAGCAGCAGCAACACTGGGGGTGGTTATTATGCACACAGGTACCAGCAGCTCCCAGGATCAGCCCCCAAACTCCTCATCTATGATGATAGCGATAGACTCTCGGGGGTCCCTGCCCGATTCTCTGGCTCCAAGTCCGGCAGCTCGGCCTCCCTGACCATCACGGGGCTCCAGGCTGAGGACGAGGCTGATTATTCCTGCCAGTCCTATGACAGCAGCCTGGGTGCTCCACAGTGCTCCAGGCCCATGGGGAAGTGAGACAAGAACCCCCTTCGTCACCCGCAGGAGGGTGAAAACCCGGCAGCTGCTGCTCAGGCCCAGCCTGTGGCTTCTGCAGCTGCTGCTGCCACCGCGGGCCCAGCTGCA
>NW_012152019.1:92043-93277 GCF_000956105.1 Propithecus coquereli | reverse complement strand
AACATCCATCATTAGGGGTGACAACTTTAGCCACTTATGCCCCACTGTGAGCGTCTGCAGCCCTCCCATGGAAATATCACTTACAGAATATCTGCACTATCCGTGGTAGGACATTCTCAGGCTCATCTCTATGTGGGCAGCAACTCCTAACTGAGGACAACAGAATCTTTCCAGGGGAAAGCAAAAATAAAAAAATAAAATAAAAAGTATGTTGGCATAGTTTCGATTCTTACATGACATAGGGTGTTTATTTATGAAAGTGAGTTTTTGTGTGATCCAAATACTATTAGGAGGTTGACAACCCAAAAAAGTGACTGAGGCAATGATCTCAATCAACGGAGGTTTATTAACCTCCATGTCAGGATGTGTCCAGAAAAAAAATACAAACCACAGAAAAATTTGTGACTGCTGCTCCAAAGAGGAATTTGGGAACTTCAGTATTTAAGGGGGACAGGACTTTTTGATAAAGGCCATTCTCACTGGCGTTAAGTGGTATCTCATTGTGGTTTTGATTTGCATTTCCCTGATGATTAGAGATGTTGTCCATGGAGTACTATTCAGCTACAAGAAACAATGATGATCTAGCACCTCTTGTATTATCCTGGATAGAGCTGGTACCCACTCTGCTAAGTGAAGTATACCAAAAATGGAAAAATAAGCACCACATGTGCTCACTATCAAATTGGTTTTAACTGGTCAACACCTAAGTGCACATATAGGAATAGCATTCATCAGGTGTCGCGCAGATGGGAGCGGGGAGGAGGGGATGGGTATATACATACATAATGAGTGCAATGCGCACCGTCTGGGGGATGGACACGCTTGAAGCTCTGACTCGGGGTGGAGGGCAAGGGCAATATATGTAATCTAAACATTTGTACCTCCATTATATGCTGAAATAAAAAAAAATAAGGGCGATAGGGTACACGGAATAAAAAAAAAGAAGCAGAAGGTGGGCAGCAAGGGAAAATATTACATTCTTGTGAGACCTGGGGAATCTACATTTTACATGAGATAAAGATGTTGTTAGAAGAGGGACAAAAGGGAGTAAAGGAAGCATCAGTTATGTAGATGTCCCTGGGTAGGTGGAAGAATGTTTGATCTTGTCTCGTCTCTGTTCTGCACCTGGAAAGATAGATTTGCAATTGACTATTAGTGTGGGCAGGGAGGGGGCACAGGTAGCCTCGTCCCATGTGAGAGCCACTTCAGCCTGGGTGATTCCTGCTCATCCAAG
>NW_012152019.1:89256-89897 GCF_000956105.1 Propithecus coquereli | reverse complement strand
TCCAGGCTGAGGACGAGGCTGATTATTCCTGCCAGTCCTATGACAGCAGCCTGGGTGCTCCACAGTGCTCCAGGCCCACGGGGAAGTGAGACAAGAACCCCCTTCGTCACCCGCAGGAGGGTGAAAACCCGGCAGCTGCTGCTCAGGCCCAGCCTGTGGCTTCTGCAGCTGCTGCTGCCACCGCGGGCCCAGCTGCACCCACAGACACCATACCGGCAAGGAGGCTCCTCCTCCCCTTCTGTCCTCAGCGTCATTCACGGCAGCCCAGGGCTGGGAAAAGAGTCCTCAAGGAAACAGCTTGTCCTGCTCCCTTGCAGCTGGGGACACAGGGTCTCTTTGCACCGAGGTCCAGGGGCTGAGCTGGCAGGTCCAGCTGTGTCATCTGAGACCCCACCTGTGAAAAGTCTGTGTCTCCATCGTCCTCCTGTCCCTGTTTCCAGGAGTTCCCAGAGCTGCGTCTTCCTCTCTTCGGTCCTCAGGGTGGATCCATGTCCCCCCCAACTCAGGCTATCCTTTTTAATAAAACTCTTATCATGAAGACGTCACAGACATGCGATAAATTGCCCATATTTATATTACAAAATTAGGTTTGTTTTGGCATTTTTGTACATCCTTGAAAATATCAGCACAATGGACACATT
>NW_012152019.1:82759-85246 GCF_000956105.1 Propithecus coquereli | reverse complement strand
GGACGGGATCCCCGATCGCTCCTCCGGCTCCAGTTCCGGGGCTGACCGCTACTTGACCATCTCCAACATCCAGCCTGAGGACGAGGCTGACTATATCTGTGGTGCAGGTTATAGCATTGGTGGTTCATATGGTTAAACACAGGGATCCAGATGAGTGGGGAAGTGGGACAAAAACTGTTTGCTCTACTCTGCCACCAAGGCTGCCACCTGGCTCCCAGAAACAGTGTCTGGTGGTCTGAACCCTCAAAAATATTGATTTTTTCATTAGAAATTTCATAATGAGAGAACTAGATGCATTCAGACGCCTGTCAATGCTTCCTTGGGAACCAGACTGCTAGGCCAGGCTGCTACAGAGTGAACAGATCTGTAGCAATGATGGAACTGTAGCAACTGATCCTGTCACCCCGTGCTGGTTGCTACATTGTCACTACATGGGGGATGCACGGACATTCTCCTTTCCAGATTCAAACACTGAGACTCTGCTACATACTTCAATCCTGCCTCTTGGAGAGTTATTTAAATGACCACCTTTAAAAATAATTTCATTTACTTCTGAGAAATTTTGAGATTCTATCTATATGGTAGGAAGCACACTCTGAATAATGCAGAGAGAAAGGATACATATTTGTGGGGGGCATGAGAACAAACCTCAAGTCCTTTGGCTGTTTCCAAAGGTTTTCTTAAGTGTTCAGTGTTTGGATTCTGGGGGTAAGGGACAAGATTGAGAAACTGACCCCAGTGTACAGAAGATGACAACTGATATGCAATAATGTAAGAAATAAAAGGAAACTAAATGGCCATTTAGGTCACTTTGACAGCTTTGAGCCTGAAAGGGTTTCTTTTCCAAAAACACACAGTCAAGAAACACTCACGCAATGGTGGAATGGGGCCATTTGAAAATATTTTCCACCATACAAGGTAAGAAGAACAGTGGTAAAAATTTTCTAAGTCAACCTTTTCAGAACTCTGCATATTTATTAAAGGCTTGCAAGAATTTGAGGTCCGTTTAAGAAAAAAGGGGGAACAGACGGCAGAGAGCTCGAGGGAAGGCACGATGGCGGATGTGCCGGGTCTCCACGAGGCCAGGGGAGACGGTTTCGCCACAGATGAGGACGGGGACGAGACCATTCACAAGCTGAAAGAAAAAGCAAGAAAATGGAAGGGTCGAGGCTTTGGCTGCCAAGAGGGGTCGCGAGGGCGGATGCGGGAGCCTTATGACAGCGTGGAGCAGGACGGTCACGAACTTGGACCGCAGTTCTCTGTTGAGGGCTGGATTCTACTTTACGCCAGAGTCCAGGAGGAGGCCACTGAAGAAGATGTCCATGACAAATTCGCAGAATACGGGGAAATAAAAAACATCCACCTCAATCTGGACAGGAGAACTGGATTCCTGAAGGGCTATGCTCTGCTGGAGTACGGAGCGTACCAGGAGGCCAGGCTGCTATGGAGGGACTCGGTGGACAGCATTTGATGGGACAGCCCATCCGTGTTGACTGGTGTGTTGTTCGGGGTCCAACCCAGGGCAAGAGGAGAGGTGGCCGAGACGCAGCAGGAGTCCAGACTCGAGACGTCGCTGACAGGCCCTTTTGTCCGGTGTTCTCGCTGAGATTCCTGTGGACCAGGCAACTTTGGAGAAATGGGGCTGGGGCGGAACTTGCTGAGTTTCTATTGACTCTCTGACCTGCCTGCTTAGTGTTTGAATGATCAATAAATGTTCCATTTCTGTTTCCTACACTTAAAACAAATCAAAATAAAAGTAAGGGGGCGGTATCTATGTAAGAACAAGACTTGTGTTGTTTTTATTGCCAATCTCCCCAGACCCATGGAAGCCCTGAAAATTAACAGCCTCAAAACCATTGTAGCTGTGAAAACAAGGATAATAATATTAATTGGAATAACCAAATAATAGGCTTGGAGTTTCCCAAAAAGCCCTATCCACAGACAGAAGTCATTACTTGAACTTTTCAGAGGCTCTAAGAAAAGCCTCCTTCTCAGCACTTCTTTGAATTTGAATTGACTCGGAGCCTGTTTGGTTTAAGCCGCTCCATCCTCAGTGCGCTGTGGAGGAAGCGCAGGCATTGTCCACACGGAGAGTGCCTGAGACAGCGTATGAGATGGAATAAACACAACACTGACCAAAATGCTTCTAAGGGAAAAAAGTGCCAGGCGTGGGACGTCCATAGGTGGCGTTGATAAGCTCTGACATATTCCTGGGGACACAGAAGGCCACTTACATGCCTTGGACTATGTTGATGTCCAGGAAAGAACTAAGAAGCCCCTAATCTTTCTCCACTGGCTGAAACTGAAGGTCCCTGCAAGATGAACTGGAGGCCAAGGCAGAGTTATAAAGTGACAGAGTGTTGAAGTTGTGCCCCAACACGTGCAGAGAGCCTTTGGGGAAGGCTGAGAGATGTATTTCTTCAAGGCACCAAAGGGAACCTCTGTCCAATAATTAGCCATTAATGTATTTAAACTGAGACTTCAGTG
>NW_012152019.1:80875-82709 GCF_000956105.1 Propithecus coquereli | reverse complement strand
ACTGGCAGGAAGCAGAGCAGACTGAGGCCTGAGGAACACCCATCACCAAACCCTCCAGCGCCTTCCCGCCTGTGTCAGACCAGAGCTCCTCAGACGATCACGTGCACACGGATCATCTGGGGTCCTGTACCGTGTGGATGCTGACTCAGGGGGCTGGAGGGGGCCTGGGATTCTGCATTTCTTAGAGGTGATTTCCACCAAGATCCACATTTATGTTTTAATCTCACCAAATATTTAACAATGGTGAAAAATAAGAAGGAAAGCCATTAACAAACAGAAACCAAACAGACGTCTCTCACAGAGAGACTAAAGGATTCTGATTAAAGAAGAATCCCCACATCATGCAGGGAGAGGACCAGAGAGGACAGCTGAAAGGCTGGCAGAGGCTCCAATTTCTTTAGGAAACAAAACAGAAATGAAAGGAAACACACCCCAAACCTCCCTGAATGTGACGCCCCTCTGGCTCCTGCCCAATGTCCCCACTGGCTTCTCCTCCAGTCCCTGCTACAGTGGGGACCGTCCTCGCCCTCCCCTTCCCGGCTTTGACTCACGACTTCCCTTCTCAGCCCTCGGGTCTCTCTCCTTCATTCCCCTTCCCTTCTCTCCTCTGAGCTCCTCAGCTAATTACTACAATATTTGTATAAGAAAAGCCGTGGACTTCTAAAATATATTTTGTTGGAGTCGTTCACTCACATCTATTTCTCTTGAACTTCTCTGACCATGCACTTAAAAAGAAGCCCCCAGTGAGCTGATTTCATTTTCTCATGGCTCAGGGACCTTCCCCTTCTCCTCCCTGGGTCTGTCCTCATCCCCCAGGGAACCCAGTGAGTCTCCAAGCCTGCTCTCTTGTCCTCCAGACACTTCCACTCTGTCCCTGTGTGTGACCTCCTGAGGATTCACGTGGGGAGGGAGACAAGTGCCTCATGAGCAGCCTGGAAAATGGCTTCATGGCCGAACTGTCCCTGTTCTCAGCTAATGCGCATTTCAATTCATGGACAGTTTGTATGGGAGACACTCATTCCCCATGTAATGTGGGATGTAGTGTGTATCCTGCCCTCACTGAAGCAGCCCAAATAGCAAACTAAAGACTGAAATGAGGTAGGAGCTGCCCTGAGGAGGGGCCTCACTCTGCCCTTGGGCAGGGAGTGGACAGTGGTGAAGGCCCTGGTGGGGGCAGGAGCCTCAGTCAGGACCCCCTGGCATCTGCTCACAGACATGCTTGACCTGGGCCTGGGCAGCATGGGGCGCTGTGGGCCTGTCACTGAGGGCTGTGTGGGGCTCAGCTAGGAAATCAGACACCTGGACCTGGGCTCTGCTCAGAGCTCATTGGTGTCAGCAGCTGGGTGCTCTTTGAGGCCCTGGGGACCATCAGGACATGCCCAGCCAAAGCCCACCCTCTCAGAAATGACACCAAGCCACTGGGGCTGCCCACAGGCCAGGGGGGTTTGGAGGGCAGGGGAGGAGCAGCACATGTGCATGCGGGGCCCCTCTCCCTCCTCTGGGCCTGGAGGCTGGATAAGGGACACCTGCAGCCTGTCACCCTCAGCAGAGCTCTGGGGTGTCTGCACCATGGCCTGGGCCCCGCTCCTCCTCCTCACCCTCCTCCTGCGCTGCACAGGTCAGGACGGCCCCCAGCATCCTGACCCCCAGTTCACTGACACCACCTCCCAACCCATGCCACACTGTCCTTCCCTCTTGTCCTTCCTCCAGGACGTAATGCGTGTCTGTGTTTCCAGGGTCCCTGTCCCAGCCTGTGCTGACTCAGCCGCCCTCTGCATCTGCCTCCCCGGGAGCCTCGGCCAAGCTCACCTGCACCCTGAGCAGTGCGCACAGC
>NW_012152019.1:71024-72805 GCF_000956105.1 Propithecus coquereli | reverse complement strand
GGCTCTCAGGTCTCTGGGCCATGGGGAGTGTGTGCCTGTGACCAGCAGGGGGCGCTGGGGGACTGCCCTGTGGTCCCTACACAGCTGCTCAGGGAGGACCATTCACTCCAAGGAGCCTAGCCCTGGGGGCAGGGCCCTGTGCTAACTGATGGGGTCTCAGCAACTCTGTCCTCTCTAGCCTGACACAGTCCCCTGAGCAGGGCCCTTTGTATGGTCTCAGTAGGTGCTTCCTCCCAGGGCTCCCCCAAGGGGCAAAGCAAAGCTCCCTCCTCTTCAGTGAGCAGTGAGAGCTGAGCTCCAGCCCAGGGCTCAGGGAGGGGCTGGGCAGTCCCTGGATGGAAACACATTTGCATGAGCAGCCTCTCCTCTGCAGAGGGTGAGGACAAAAGGAGGCCTGGGGCAGCCCAGCCCCACTGTGGGGACCAGGGGCTGTGTCCAGCATGGCCTGGGGTCCTCTCCTCCTCGTGCTCCTCTCTCACTGCACAGGTAGGGACAGGTCTCAGAGACCAAGTCTCAATTTGAAGCCTGTATCAGCCTCTCGGTCGCAGGAGCCCAAGAGAAATTTTACCCGGTCTCAACCCATCTCCTATTTGTGTCTGTGTTTGCAGGTTCCCTGTCCCAGCCTGTGCTGACTCAGCCGCCCTCCCTCTCGGCATCTCCTGGAGCATCCGCCAGACTCACCTGCACCCTGAGCAGTGGCTTCAGTGTCGGAAGCTATGCTATATACTGGTACCAGCAGAAGCCAGGGAGCCCTCCCCGCTACCTCCTGAGCTACTACTCAGACTCAAGCAAGCACCAGGGCTCCGGGGTCCCCAGCCGCTTCTCTGGCTCCAAAGATGCCTCGGCCAATGCAGGGATTCTGCACATCTCTGGGCTGCAGCCCGAGGACGAGGCTGACTATTACTGTATGGCTGGGCACAGCAGTGCTTCTCTCAGTCACACAGGCAGATGGGGAAGTGGAACAAAAACCTCAGCCTGCTCAGGATCTGATCCTTGACAATTTTCAAATTTTAAAATTAACTGGGATATATGCACATTCATTTTGGAAGCACCTTCAGTTTCATAAAGGCTATACTCTGAATTTTCCATTCAATGTTTCTGAATTCTCAGTAATGAAAAAATAATCCTCCCGAAGACATTGAAATGTTGCCTGTTTATCCAAGTGTGCTAAATCCACAGCCTCTGAAGCTGACCTCTCTCTCCGGAAAGAAGAAAAATTAGCCCTTTCTAGCTGACATCTTGGTCAGAGCCCAGGGACCATTCCATGAGGTCACTGGGCCGTCACTGCTTGTGGCAACAGCCAGAATCAGTGGTGAAACTTCAGCCATTTGCGCCCCGTTGTGAGAGGCCGCGGCCCTTCCATGCAACCTCCGTCCACTTGGAGGATGTCGGCACCACGGCTAATCGGACATTCTGAGTCTTGTCACCTGTATGTGGACAGCTGTTCCTTGCTCAGGACACAGAATCTTCCCAATGGAGACGTGTGTTGACGCAGTTTTGACTCTTGCATGGTACAGTTCATTTATTTACACAAATTGGTCCGTTTTTGATCCTAATATGATTGGGAATGTTAATTGGGGTCCTGCGGGAAAGGCCAGCGTCCTCAAAATAGGGTAAACAGACAGAAATTCAACAAGGAGGGCCATTACGAAGGTGTGAGCAGAGTGTGTGGAAAGCCTAATTGAGAGTAGAAACCATGACCTGCCACAGTGGGGTCGCTGTGTCCCTGCAGGGGTGGCGAGTCCAAGGGTGGGAATGCAGAAGGCCAGCGTGGATCCCAG
>NW_012152019.1:62113-69391 GCF_000956105.1 Propithecus coquereli | reverse complement strand
AGTGTCCTTATTTCTCTCCTCCCTCATCCAAGGAGGCTGGAGGTGGGGCAGACACACACCAGGAGGGACTGGCAGTCTACAGTGACCATCCTACCCAAACATTCCCTCTGGCGGAGCTTTTTTCTTCCGACATAAACCACAGCTTTTGTATTACGCAGGTTCTCATTTTTTTTTCCAGGTATAATTTCCGACATTAACCAATTTTGTGAATCTCTTTCTTGTGTTGGAAAAGTGCACACCTTGTATATCCTTGACTCTTTCTGTGGGAATTAAACGTCTGATACTTCCTGTGAACGAGTGAACATGTGATGTCAAATATTTCTTTAAAGGAGCCTTAATAAATGGGTTAGTAAAATAGATCTAAAATCTAAATATCTGGGGATAATCTAGGGAGACAACTACGTAACTCAGATGTAATATGCAAGAATATTTGGAAAAAATTGAGTTGAATAAACTTGGGTCTACACCCCAAAATTTCAAAATGTGCAAAATGGGGAAAAACATTGGGAAATTTCTCCTTTGATGTCCTTGATCTTGGGCTTCATGTCATGGTCACAGAAAGACAAATGAAGGTCCAATCAGGGGAGAATGTGGGAGGAGGTGGTGCAGGAGGGAGGAGAGTGTGCAAAATCTTCAACTATCTCAAAAGCCCTAGTGTTATGACGACGGTGACTCCGTAACCCAGGGAACGTTACACGTGACAAACCAGAACTAAGAGGATTTTCCATCCTCATGATTAAAGGAGACACTGGTGTGAGCGCACCCCTCGTTTGAGGGTGGGGTTCTCTTCTGACTCACCACAATACTTTGCCACCTGTGACCAAGCAGAGGAGAGTAGGCGAGTTTAAAATATATTTTCACAAATACATGCGTAATTTTTGAATACATAAATGACACTTTTCTCAAACTTAAAATGAGTTTTCATGCCTTTTTATCCCCGTAAGCAGTGGGGGCTCCCATGGTTCCATTGTCACCCTCCGAGTTGTCACACGCACAGTCCATGTTTGTGACAGCACAGCCCAGTGCTGGTACCTGCAGAGCTTTGCTTTCATACTGCCATCTGCTTCAGTACCTGCTACCTATGAATAGTTTTCCAAGATAGAAAAACAAACCCTCAGCACAGTACTCCAAACAGGTTCTATGTCACACCTCCTAGGACAGCAGCAGCAACACCGACTAGGCCACAGAAAGACACTGCACATTTGCATTGACTCACCTTCATTTTACTCACAGATCTGATCAATCTCTAGCTGCACAGATTCTCTCCTCCAATCACTTTTACACACTGTAGCCTACTAACTTTTCATGTTTTGTCCACAGTACTTATTGATGATGGGCTCTGTTGAAATTTTCCCCTGACTCCCCCCTGGGCCCTCCCCTCCCAGCCTCGTCAGGGTCTCCTTCTCTCACGGTGTTGCTGATGGTGAGATCCTGTCTCTGGTCCTAGGCTCTCTCTGCCCGAATGGCTGCATCTCCTTTCAGTGCAACTTTGCTTCATGTGGGCCCTCCTGGAGAAGGCAGGGCCCTCCCTTCTCTTTCCTTCCACACTCAGCCCATTCTGCCTGTGATGCTCACACCTCCAATGACAGAAAGGGAATCAGAATGGCTTCCCCAGAGTAGTGGCCCTTAGAGCATCTGGACAGATTTGGAGGTTTAAACATGCAGGCAGCACAGGATGGCGAGGAGAGACCCTGGGACAGTGTCTGGAATTGTGAGGGGTGCAGGATGGGGAGGGCAGGAACCCTGAGCACCAGCCCCTTCCCAGGGCCGCTGTGTCTCCCATGTTCACCAGAGGGCGCTGTGGTCTCAACACCTGGTCAGGCTCCCCAGGGGCTCGGCTGTGTCCCCCGCCCCACCTGCAGGTGTTCCTCTACCCTCTGGGTGGTGTAGCCCTCCCCCGGTACAGTGTCTGCATCTCGCAGCCACAGCTAGTGTGAAGTCTAAGATGGGGCTTGTGCAGCTTCCAGAAAGGAAGAAATTTGCATGCATACCTCCCACCCTGAGCATCAGAATGACAGATAAGGAGGGTTGGTGGGCTCAGTCCCGGCTGTCAGCTCAGGAAGCAGAGCCTGGGGTGTCCCCACCATGGCCTGGGCTCCTCCGCTCCTCCTCACCCTCCTCGCTCACTGCACAGGTGGCTGCACGCAGGGAATTCAGGGAGGGCTCCTGGATGTCACCTGGGGTGATGATCTCTCCCTCCTCTTTGAAACAGGACCTGATCTGTCTCACTGAACTCTGTGTCCCTTCCTCTTTGCAGGGTCTTTGGCCAACTTTGTCTTGACTCAGCCCAGCTCTGTGTCGGGGTCTCCAGGGCAGAAGGTCACCATCTCCTGCACCCGCAGCAGCGGCAACATTGGCAGCTACTATGTGCACTGGTACCAGCAGCGCCCGGGCAGTGCCCCCACCACTGTGATCTACAATGATAACCAAAGACCCTCTGGAGTCCCCGATCGGTTCTCTGGCTCCATCGACAGCTCCTCCAACTCCGCCTCCCTGACCATCTCTGGGCTGCAGTCTGAGGACGAGGCCGACTACTACTGTCAGTCCTATGATAGCAGTGCTAGTCACACAGTGCTCCGGACCATGGGGAAGTGAGACAAAAACCCCCCAGGGCATCCTCGCCCTGGCTCTGCCTTCAGCCTGTCCCCACCAGGGTGTCCGGCTCTTCCCTTGTCCCTCCTGGATGCCTGAGTTGGAACTGGCCTCTCACAATTTCCCATATTTTCCTTCAGTGTATCAACTTCATCTTCCACATCTGGACGGCTTATCTTCTAAGACAGTTATAGTCAACCCACGCGGTGGATTGAGTTTCAAACAATGTGTCTGAAAAGTGAACCTAGACAGTTTGTGTCGGGAGCTGTCTTGCACATTGTAAGATGCTTAGTAGCATCTCTGGTCTCCAATAACACTCCCCCCTCATTTGTGACAACAAAACTGTCTCCAGATACTGCCAAATGTCCCCAGCCTGGGGGGCAAGGTCAGCTCTGGTTGAAACCACTCAGTGACAGGCCTGTCCTCAGACATCTGCAATCCCCTGACTTTGCATCATGTGGACACCATCCAGCTGGACATGGGACCAGGTTGTTTTAATCTCTGTTTCTGGTTCCCATTCATTAGATTCAGATTATAAAATTATATGGCTGATATATTTAAGTTAGCAATCATAAAATCCCTTTGATGACCTATTTCATATATTCTTGAAACAAATAGGAAAGGAGAAAATCTCATAAAAAATAGAAGTTATAAAAACAAACTAAGTGGAAATTACAGAATCATAAAATCTTTTTACAGAAATAAAAAGACTCTAGAGAGACTCAAGAATAAGTAACTATGAAACTAAAATTCAGGCATTAGGGAAGGTATTTAACACAACTAGAGAAAGTACAAACAATAGTTATCACAGCCCAGCAGGGGGAGCTGCGGATCTTCTCAGAGCTGAGCCAGGCCTGAAACAAACCAAATGGTTCAAATTTAATGGTCCCTGGGCCCCTGCTCACTGGCCTGAGTAAGAGGTGACAGCAGCTGCTTCCTCCCAAGGGAAAAACTCAGAGCTCGCACCAGACCAGCCTCCCTGATAGAGGAGCTGCCCCCGGGCCAAGGACACAGAATCAGGTGGTGCTGGTGGTGTTGGTGAAGGGCTCATATTTGCATAATGCACGACCCAAACACACAGCCAATGCCCAGTCAGCTGAGGAGGAGACACAAGAACCATCCCAGAGTCCAGCAGCAGCTGTGGGCCCTGGGGATCTTTGGGAAGTTCACACCATGGTCTGGGTGCCTCTCCTCCTCCTCCTCCTCCTCCTCCTCCTCCTCCTCTTCCTTCTCCTCCTCCTCCTCCTCTTCCTTCTCCTCCTCCTCTCCCTTCTCGCTCTTTGCCCAGGCACCTAAAGATTTCAGAGAGAAGCCTTTGAAGGATCCCTCTGTCTTCCTTCCTCATTTCTAACATATGGCTGGTTTAGGCTTGGGGTTCTGGGTTCAGGCCGTGGTGACTCAGCAGCCCTGCTACCATAACTGCAGGAGAGACAGTCCCTCTGCCCTGTGACTGGAGCAGTCACCAATGGTCACTATCCATACTGGGTCCAGCAGAAGTCTGGCCAGGTCTCCAGGACATTGCTTTGTGTTGCAAGCAACAAACACCCCTGGACACCCATGTTTTTCAGTCTCCCTCCTTGGGGACAAAGCGGCCTTGACTGGCTCAGGGGCCCAGCCTGAGGACCAGGCTGAGGACTGCTGCATGCTGCTCTGCAGTGATGATCAACACAGTGAGAGACCCACAGGGGAGCAAGACCGAAACACGCCTTTGACTGAGCCTGGGTACAAATATGATCACATGATGTCAGGATCACATGACCAGACACCTGCGCTGAGAGGACAATCCACAGGTGGATCATCCTTAGAGAGGAAGGGGAATGGAAGGGTCTGAATTGACTCCTGTTCTCATTTGTGTCTTAAGGTGGAGGATATTTGTGGATGATTTGGAAAGAAGTGGACCACGAAAAGCAGAATTTAATTATTCCGTGTTCCCAAACTAACAGCAACACCTGGATCACATTTAAAGGCTAAAGTCAAAAACATTTCTTTCAGAAATAAGAAATGATGCTGTTTTTGCCAACTAAGAGTAAATGGAAGAAACTCTTTTTTGTATATTAATAAATTTAATTTATTAGGTTCTGTTTTAATAGAACATATGTATTAAGGTAACATTTTTAAAAAGATTCTTCCTCTTTAATTTTATGTTTAAATACATCTTTCTATGAAGATATGTTGAAATCCTAACCCATAGTATTTCTTAAGGTCACCTTATTTAAAAAATAATGTCATTGCTGATAAAATTCATTAGGATGAGGTGACACATTCATTACAGGGTGCTCTCCTGATGAGTTCTGCCTGGTGTCCTAAAAAGATGGTCATGAGAAGACCGGGAACATGGAGAGAACCCCATACGGTGACGGAGGCGGAGAATGGACTTAAGCAGCTTCAAGCCAAGGGACAGGAAAGGTTGGTGGCAAACCACTAGCAGCCAGGAAGGGGGAAGGGAGGATCCCCCTGGAGGTGTCAGAGGGAACGTGGTGCTGCCTGTGGATTTAGGAGGACCAGGCTCCAGAGCTGTGAGACGATGCACGCCTGTCCTTTAGACCACCCAGTGTGTGCGACATTGTGATTGCTGTGCTGGAAAGTGAATACACCAAACAGTAATATAGCGACGTTTCTCAATTCTATTGCAATTCTTTCATCTTGGCCTTCAATCGTTTCCACAAGTATGATCATATTCGTGCTCATATTTCTAAACTTCATGACCACACTTATCACATAATGTGAATATAATGAATTCCTCTGTCTTTAAAATGCATAACTATATAAGCACTGCATAATATAAATAAGATTTTAGTACTAATGCAAAATCGTAGCTTTTACATTATTTCACTTGTTCACTAGTAGCAAGATATAAAGATGAAAAGATCATCTCGCTATTAATAACACCCTTCGTTCATCTCTGTGGATCAGTGAGCTCAGAGACAGATGCCCACGTGGCCAGTGGGCAGCCCGAGGGCACCGTGCCTGGTGCATCACGCACAGAATGCGGCACAGGAGGGCGGCTTGCTGGGCACACTGGCAGGAAGCAGAGCAGACTGAGGCCTGAGGAACACCCATCACCAAACCCTCCAGCGCCTTCCCGCCTGTGTCAGACCAGAGCTCCTCAGACATTCAAGTGCACATGGACCATCTGGGGTCCTGTACCGTGTGGACGCTGACTCAGGGGTGTGGAGGGGCCTGAGATTCTGCATTTCTAAAAGGTGCCTCCCCCAGACATCCACATGTGTACTTTCATGTCACCAGTATGTAAGAATGGTGGGAAATAAGAAGGAAAGTCATTAGCGGAGAGAAATCCAAGAAAAATATTTTGCAGAGAGGACTGAAGGCTATGGATTAAGGAACAATCCCCGAGTCCAGGCAGGGAGGTGACCAGAGAGGGCAGCTGAGGAGCTGGGAGAGGCTCCACTTTCTTTAGGAAACAAAACAGAAACGAAAACAAACACACCCCAACCTCCGTCAACCCCACCCCACCTCTGGATCTTGCCCAATGTCCCCACTGGCCCAGTCCCTGCTACAGTGTGGACCGTCCTCACCCTCCCCTTCCCGGCTCTGACTCACGACTTCCCTTCTCAGCCCTCGGGTCTCTCTCCTTCATTCCCCTTCCCTTCTCTCCTCTGAGCTCCTCAGTAAATCACCAAGGTCTTTATCTGAGAAAGGCCATGGACATATTTTTAGATCTTTCCTTGGAAGTTA
Source organism: Propithecus coquereli (assembly GCF_000956105.1). Classification (NCBI taxonomy): domain Eukaryota; kingdom Metazoa; phylum Chordata; class Mammalia; order Primates; family Indriidae; genus Propithecus; species Propithecus coquereli. The sequence goes on along the minus strand of NW_012152019.1, from coordinate 63,103 downwards.
TCACTGATGTCCTCCATTTCTCTTGAACTTCTCTGACCCCACACTTCAGAAGAAGCCCACAGTGAGCTGATTCCCTTTTCTGATCACTCAGGGACCTTCCCCTTCTCCTCCCTGGGTCTGTCCTCATCCCCCAGGGAACCCAGTGAGTCACCAAGCCTGCTCATTTGTCCTCCAGACACTCCCATTCTGTCCCTGTGTGACCTCCTGAGGAATCACGTGAGGAGGGAGACACCTGATTCAGCAGTCTGGGAAGTGGCTTCATGGACGGTTTGTGTTGGGGACACCCCTTCCCCTTTTAAAGTGGAGTGGGTCGTGTGTCCTGTTCCCACTGATAAGTCAGAAATAGAAAACTAAAGACTGACACATGGTAGGAGCTGCCCAGAGGAGGGCCCTCAATTTGTCCTTGGGCAGGGACCGGGCAGTGATCAAGGCCCTGGTGGGGACAGGAGACTCTGTCAGGACCCCCTGGCATCTGGTGACAGACACACTGCACCTGGGCCTGGGCAGCAGGGGGCGCTGTGGGCCTGTGACTGATTGCTCTGTGGGGCTCAGCTGGGAAAGCACATACTTGAACCTGGGTTCTGCTCAGAGCTCATTGGTGTCAGCAGCTGGGTGCTCTTTGAGGCCCTGGGGACCATCAGGACATGCCCAGCCAAAGCCCGCCCCTCTCAGAAATGACACCAAGCCACTGGGGCTGCCCACAGGCCAGGGGGGTTTGGAGGGCAGGGGAGGAGGAGCACATTTGCATGCAGGGCCCCTCTCCCTCCTCTGGGCCTGGAGGGTGGATAAGGGACACCTGCAGCCTGTCAGCCTCGGCAGAGCTCTGGGGTGTCTGCACCATGGCCTGGGCCCCGCTCCTCCTCCTCACTCTCCTCCTGCACTGCACAGGTCAGGACGGCCCCCAGCATCCTGACCCCCAGCTCACTGACACCACCTCCCAACCCATGCCACACTGTCCTTCCCTCTTGTCCTTCCTCCAGGACATAATGC
>NW_012152019.1:56035-58019 GCF_000956105.1 Propithecus coquereli | reverse complement strand
CCTCTGCCTCCTGCCCAATGTCCCCACTGGCTTCTCCTCTGATCCCTTCCACAGTGTGGACCGTCCTCACTCTCTGTCTTCCCCGTCGCTGGTTCATGAATTCCCATCTAAGTTTTCATGTCTCTTCTCCCTGTGTTACGGTCCCTTCCCCGTGACCGTCTCAGTTAATCGCTAAGATCTTGTATCAGAGCAAACGTGGACGTGCAGATCTAGGGAGTTTCCACGTGAACATCCATGTCTTTCTTGAACATCTCTACTCTGTGACTGCACGAGGAGCCCCAGTGGGCTGAATCCCTGATGCTTTTTTTTTTGTATTTTCACTTTCTTGGTTTCTTTCTCCTTTTTTAGCAGAGAATCCTGTGAACCGCAAAGCGGGTTCATGTGTCCTCCCCAGTGCTCACCACTCTTCACCCAGGTGCTCACACTGTGCACAGTCGAGTAGGGAGAGAGAAACCTGCTTCATGAGCAGCCTGGAAAGTGGGCTCGTGGCTGAACTGTCCCTGTTCTCACCTGGTGCACATTTTGTTCCATGTACCAGTTACAGGTGAGACACCAGTTCTCCTGAAGGCATGTTACAAGCAAGTGATCTCTGTCCGGTTGCCACTGAGGCGGCCCCAATAGAAGACTAAAGACTGAAATGACAGAGAACTGCCCTGAGGAGGGGCCTCGCTCTGCAAGGGAGGCCCCCGTGAGCATCACACCTGATCACTCCATCAGGGACAGCTCCTTGAGGCAGGGACAAGGCTGTTCATGGCACAGTGACACACCCACTGCTGAAAAGCGCCCAACACAAGGGAGGTGTCCAATATCTGTTTACCAAATGCAGCGCCGCCTCTCAGCACCTCGCCCACACTGCTCTGAGACACAGTGGAGGGACCTGGGGACTCAGCTGTGGCCCTGCTCCTCTCTCTGTCCTCAGCCTGACAGCTTGGGGACAGCGCCAGGAGAATGTTCAGGGGCAGGGTGGGAACATGGGCTGCCTTGTCCTCTCTACAGGAGACACTGCTCAGCCTGGGTGAGTCCCTGCTCATTGAGGGGGGAGAAAGAGGGAAACACAATTCACTGGGACGGTCACGGCACCATCAGAGAGGAGACAGCACTGAGACAGCACAGACCACGGCATAGTCACTCAGATTAATGTCCACAAGGTGATAACAGAAAAATTTAAACACGGCAAGGGAAAAAATATATAATTTTAAATAATAGTTAACATAGGTTGTGTTTATTAAATCGAAATTAAAATGTACTATAGATTTTCTTTTGCAAAAACATATAGACCTATGTTATTTAGGTGACTATATATTCAATAATTTATTTTTTTGAGAAATATAAAACTTGCTGCATTTAAGATCTCACAGTACTAGAACCACACTGTGGCACACTCACTGGTACAGATGCGAAGCTGACGGTCCTGGTGGTCCCCGGCAACTCCACACCCCCACGCATACTCGCAAACACCAGGCTGGTGCATACACTATACTTGCACAAGTTTTCTAGTCACACACAAACTTTTATTTCTTTTTTCTGGCTTTATTAATTGTAATTCTCTTTTCTGTTAAGCTTTATTCTTTTTATGACAAAGATAATATACTGCATATTCTTATTGGTGAGAAATTGTTAAAACGCTGTCACTTTTTAAAAGATTGACAGCACTCATCACTCAGTATAAACCCTATTTTTTCCTAGTCTTATATTTTCAAGAGTCATTCCTAATGGCTCTCACAAATCAGTGTCATATGAGACTTCTGCAGTGGACAGAACGGTGGGGAGACAGGGCGGCTCTGGGACACTCTGGTCAAAATGTCACACAATGCAACAAATGTTGGCGAGGATGTGGAGAGACAGGAACACTTTTACACTGCTGGTGGGACTGCAAATTAGTGCAACCGTTGTGGAAAAGAATTCAGAGATACCTCAGAGAGCTAAAAATAGAAATACCATTCGATCCAGCAATAGCACTATTAGGCATCTACCCAAAAGAGCA
>NW_012152019.1:40637-55306 GCF_000956105.1 Propithecus coquereli | reverse complement strand
GGGCACAGAAGGCAGCACTGGGGACAGTCTCCACCATGGCCTGGGCCCCTCTCCTCCTCACCCTCCTGGCTCACTGCACAGGTGACCTGACTCGGGCCAGGGCAAGGGCCCTGGGAAGACCATGGGGCCCTGCTCTGTCCTCTTGTCTCCAGACCCAGAATCACCATGTCTGTGTCTCCCCTTCCAGGGTCCTGGGCCCAGTCTGCGCTGACTCAGCCGCCCTCGGTGTCTGGAGCCCCAGGGCAGACGGTCACCATCTCCTGCACGGGCAGCAGCAGCAACATTGGGGGTGGTTATTATGCGAGCTGGTACCAGCAGCTCCCAGGATCGGCCCCCAAACTCCTCATCTATTATGATAGTGACAGACCCTCGGGGATCCCTGCCCGATTCTCTGGCTCCAAGTCTGGCAGCTCGGCCTCCCTGACCATCACGGGGCTCCAGGCTGAGGACGAGGCTGATTATTACTGTGCAGCCTGGGACACTAGTCTGAGTGGTCGCACAATGCTCCAGACACAGGGGGAACTGAGACAAAAACCTGCCCCTGCTTTCTTGTGATCACCGTCATGACTGCCTGTGACAAACACCAGGCAAAAGACTGACTGTGGCCAACCCCAGGGCATTCACATGTGAAGATCTACCTCTCAGAGCACAGATCTGCTTTAAATGGCCGTTGTCCTTCCAAACCAGTGACCTTGCTCTTTTTCACGTTGGCTTTTTAAACACCTATATTAAGATATATTATAATGTGTATATCATCAATTGCACCCATTTAAAATATACACTTCAAATTTTCTTCGGTATTTATTGAGTTGTGCAACCATCACCGTAACATGAATTTAGAATATTTTCATCACCCTACAAATTAACAATGAGTAGTCTAATAACTAGTGTTACTATAACTTTGGCTTGTAAACCCTATTTTTGTCTTCTACATAATTTAGGAGATTAATACATGAAAATATTGATCAGGCTAATTTTCATACTTGAAATATATCAAGATGTAATTTAGTACTTCATTCATTTTTATCGCCAAAAAATATTCGATGGTATGTATGTCCTACAGGTTGTTAAACCATTCACGAATTGGTGGACATTTACTTTGCTTAAGACTTGATTTCATGAGTAACGCTGCTGTAATCATTGGATCACAAGTTTCAAATTTCCCTGTAGACACTATGTGTATTTTTGTTGGGTAGATTGGTAGGAGTAGAAATTCAGGGTGATACAATTACTGTTTTCGAGGAAATGTCTGATTGCTGTCCAGAGGGGTTGCACCAGTTTACATTTCCCTGAATAATACACGAGAGTTCCAGTTTCTCCACATTCCCATCAACATTTGTCATTACCTGTCATTTTGTTTATAGCCACCCAGTGGGTCTGCAGCGGTCTATCTCTTTAGACTTCATCACATTTCCCTAATGGCTGATGGGTTGGGATCTATTCATGCGCCGTCCTGTTTCCACTCACACAGGAGCAGCTGAAGTCTGAGGCCCTTCATGAGCCACTGACTTCAGGACACCTTATACTGAGGCAGTGTCGAAATCCCACACTCAGCCTGCTCACCTCCATGAGGGAGAACATTCTTGTTCAAGAACAGAACTCCTCTCAGAGATAGTGGATGAGCAGAATAAGGTGAAACCACCCATCCCAGACCCAGAAGATACAGCATCTTGTAGACTCCACCGATGCTGGGCTCTGCAGCTTCAGGGCTCCAGGCGTGTTCTGAGCCTGCTCCTGAGCATGCCACTCAGTCACTCACCATGGGGACACTCAGCAGATCCAGCCAGTGTCCCCAGATGCCTCAGCAGGGGCATTCCACTGGGAACCAGGACGTGTATGGGGACATGGTTGCAGTGACGTCTCTCTGTGCTCACACGGTGCCAGCACCACTGGCCAAACAGCCTGTCAGCATCTAGATGACCTCACAACAAAGAATGCAAAACAGTGTTCTAGGAAAAAATAAAAATCCCTTTAGATGGAATAAAGTGGGACTTAAGTATTATTAGAGGTGGACTACATCGATAGGTACGATTTTGTTAACAAAAATATAGAAAAACATGTATTTAATATTCTAAGGGTGAAATCACACCTAACAGGTACAGTGTACACTATCTGGGTGATGGGCACACATAACTTTGATTACAAAAGCAATCCATGTAACCAACACGTTTCTTCCCATCTAGTATTCTGAAATCTTAAAATAAAAAGAAAAAATGTATTTGAATAAATGCTAATAAAAATTTTTTTGAATCTTGAATTTTTTCTTAATAATAATATGGGAAAATTTAAATCCAGGAAAAGCCCCAAATGTTTTGGAAATGAACTCAAAATGAGTGCAACACACACTTACATTTTGAGACACAGCTTACAGCAAAATTAATTTAAACAGTCTAACACTGCTGCTGGAATAAATACAAGAAAGTTCCATTAACAGTTCAGAAGTAGACCTAGGTATGAAATGCGTTAGAATAGATCTCAAGTACCATGCATCAAACACAGTGGACTCAATAACCAAACAGAGGCAGGAATCATTATACAACATTACTTCTAAATTTTGAACAAAGTGAGGTTCAGAACCACATGTAAGGAAAGTATTTCACATGAATTTGAAAGAACAAACAGTCCTGCCCCTGATGGAATAACACAGAAAGCCTTTCACTACTCGGGAACTACTTGAGAACTGGACAACAGCGATTTAAAATTTTCCATCGTAAGACAGCAGGCAGTGCGGGGCTGGGGTCTTGAGAGACAACAAAATGAGGTGACGTCACTGATGTGGGCTGTGACATTTCCTGGGCAAGCCAGGGACCCTCCCTGGGGTCTCCTGAGATCCTGCTCAGACTCAAGTGGGCTCCAGGCCTCAGGGTTCCAGACACTTCTCTGGGTCCAGGGAAGCCTCCCCAGCGCTGGGCCTTCGCTCCTCTCTGGGCCCAGCTTGAGCTCCAGGCTACTAAAGACACAATAGTATTTCTCACAGCGTCAGGGATGGGTCTTTCTCTGTAAATTAAAACTATTTTGAGTTTGGAGCCTCTGACAATCATGTGATGAGAAAGGCTTGGACAAGAAAGTGATTTATTTGGGGGAGGGGCCCTGGTGAGAGACACACAGGGAAGGGGCTGGTGTGGGAGGGGGCTTCAGACACAGCCCCGACCCTGTGAAAGGACAGAGGGAGGAAGGACGGGCAGGACGAGCCTCAGGCCACAGGCAGGTCTGAGGACGCCCCAGCAGGCTGAGTGGGTTCTTGCCCATGGGGTGCCCATTGGAGGATCCTGCTTCCTGCAGGAAGACCTGGCTGCAGCGACCCCGGGCTCATACTGCCTGAGCCAGCCCAGGGGCAGGGCCCCATCACCTGTGCTCCTCCCTGCACGTTCCCCTGGAGGGAGGGCTGGGTGGGCACAGCCATGGCCACAACAACTGCCCTCTGCTGCTGTGTCCACCCTCGGGACAGAGCTGTGGCCTCCTCCACCTACACCCCTTGCAAGGTCAAACCTCAGATGGCCTGGGGTTGGGAGCCTTGGGTACCCACGGGCCCCGCAGCCACTGAGACACCCCGTCTACCCAAGCTGTATGTCAGAGTGGGGTCTGGGGAAGACCCGACTCACAGCAGTCAACTCTTCTGAGGTCAAACTGAAGTCCATTTGGTGATGGGCTCACAGCCCCGGTCCTGCGGTCCCTCCTGGAGAAGGCAGAGCCCTCCCCTCTCTTTCCTTCCACACTCAGCCTATTCTGTCCGTGATATTCACACCTGCAATGTCAGAAAGGGAATCAGAATGTCTTCTCCAGAGTAGTGGCCCTAGGACCATCTGGACAGATTTGGAGGTTTAAATATCCAGGAAGCACAGGATGGTGAGCAGAGACACTGGGACAGTGGCTGGAATTGTGAGGGGTGCGGGGTGGGGAGGGCAGGAGCCCTGAGCACCAGCCCCTTCCCAGGGCCGCTGTGTCTCCCGCGTCCACCAGAGGGCGCTGTGGTCTCAGCACCTGCTCAGGCTCCCCAGGGGCTCAGCTGTGTCCCCTGCCCCATCTGCAGGGGTTACTCCGCCCTCCGTGTGGTGTAGCCCTCCCCCTGGTACCTTGTCTCCATCTCGCAGCCACAGCTAGTGTGAAGTCTAAGGTGGGGCTTGTGCAGCTTCCAGAAAGGAAGAAATTTGCATGGAGACCTCCCACCCTGAGGCTCAGAATGACAGATAAGGAGGGTTGGTGGGCTCAGTCCCGGCTGTCAGCTCAGGAAGCAGAGCCTGGGGTGTCCCCACCATGGCCTGGGCTCCGCTCCTCCTCACCCTCCTCGCTCACTGCACAGGTGGCTGCCTGCAGGGAATTCAGGGAGGGCTCCTGGATGTCACCTGGGGTGATGATCTCTCCCTCCTCTTTGAAACAGGGTCTGGTCTGTTGTCACTGATCTCTGTGTCCCTCCCTCTTTGCAGGGTCTTTGGCCAACTTTGTCCTGACTCAGCCCAGCTCTGTGTCGGGGTCTCCAGGGCAGAAGGTCACTATCTCCTGCACCCGAAGCAGCGGTAACATTGGGGATAACTATGTGAGCTGGTACCAGCAGCGCCCGGGCAGTGCCCCCACCACTGTTATCTATGATGATAACCAAAGACCCTCTGGAGTCCCCGATCGGTTCTCTGGCTCCATCGACAGCTCCTCCAACTCTGCCTCCCTGACCATCTCTGGGCTGCAGTCTGAGGATGAGGCCGACTACTACTGTCAGTCCTATGATAGCAGTGCTAGTCACACAGTGCTCCAGACCATGGGGAAGTGAGACAAAAACTCCCCAGAGCATCCTGGCCCTGGCTCTGCCCTCAGCCTGTCCCCACCAGGGTGTGCGGCTCTTCCCCGTCCCTCTTGGATGCCTGAGATGGAATTGGTCTCTCACAATTTCTCATATTTTCCTTCAGTGTATCAATTTCATCTTCCACATCTGGACGGCTTATCTTCTAAGACGTCAACCAGTTATGGTCAACCAGTAATGGTAAACCCATGTGGTCGATTGAGTTTCAAACAATGTGTCTGAAAGGCAAAACTAGACATTTTGTGTCGGGAGCTGTCTTGCACATTGGAAGATGTTTAGTAGCATCTCTACCCTCCAGTAACACTCCCCCCTCATTTGTGACAACAAAACTGTCTCCAGACACTGCCAAATGTCCCCAGCCTGGAGGACAAGGTCAGCTCTGGTTGAAACCGCTCAGTGACAGGCCTGTCCTCAGACATCTGCAATCCTCTGACTTTGCATCATGTGGACACCATCCAGCTGGACACGGGACCAGGTTGTTTTAATCTCTGTTTCTGGTTCCCATTTGCTAGGCAAAACAATGTCACTGAGCTCAAAATTGTTCTCCTGGTTGAATAGTATTTTAAGTAAAATGAAGTCAAAGACTGTGTTATCCAGTGGTGTAGAAACCCCAACCGGTGTGTGAGGCAATTTTAGCCAAGACTGGGTGTGTAGTGATGACTAATATCTCCGTACAATGCCCACAGAGGCACAATAGATCCATCTCCCACACGAGGTAATACCATCAAGCCATTAATAGTTATGAAGTTCTGATACGTGTTCGCTATGGATGGGCCTTGTAAAAATATACTTATAAAAAGCAGCCAAACACCAAATCCAGATATTGCACGACTGCGTTTTTAAGAAATATCCATAATGGGTAAATTCACAGAGGTTGGCCTTCGCCTGTGGAGGAGTGAGGAGGTTCTCCCTAATTTTCATTTAGTCTCTAAAAGGTGGATGTTGGCTCTTCGTATCAAGCTCGGGAAATTCAGTGCAGCTCAGCTCCCTTCGACCATCTGACAGGGCTCCCAGCTGGCGGGACCAGACACACTCACCCTCTGAGATAGCCCCACAGAGCGACTCTACAGCTCTCAGGACACCCTGGGACCCTTGTCCATCAAGGGCCAGGTTCTGTCACCCCAGGGGGTCTGATTCAGGTGAGCTCTTCACCCATCACTGCAATGCGATGTGGACATTGCCTAGAACTGCACGGTGGGCAGGTGCAGGGGCATATTTGAGTTGGGAAATTCTCCCCCAATGAGATTCGTAGATACTGAAATAAAATTAGAGGAGGACACTGTCCCTCGTGGAGTCTTGGGATGCGGATATCTTGACCACGTGCCCCACAACTGGCCCCTCGCCCGTTTTTCCTCCTTACTCTCTGCAGAGGTGACAGCCCAGCGGCCCTGGTTAGAGTCTCCATGGGTGCCCCAACACCTCTCTTGCCTGGCCCCCTTCACTGGTCTCATTCTCCTCTTCATCCCCCCAACTTCCAGTGTCTCTGGCCCAGGTGGGGCTGATTCAGCCTCCCTCAGTGACCAAGTCCCCAGGACAGATGCTCACGAACGTCTGCACGGGAGACAGCAAAATGTCAGCCAGGGTTCAGCTCAACTGCAGCAGCTCCTGGGACATGTCCACAAACTCCTGGTCCTCAGGAACAACTGTCTGCAGGGACTTCAGAGAGACTCCCTGGCTCCAGGCCAGGCTGGGTGGCCTCCCTGTCCATCCCTGGGCTTCAGCCTGGGGATAGTTCTGATCGTCACTATTCAGCAGAGGACAGCAGACTCGCTGACGGCATTGTGTGGGCCCATGGGGACAGAAAACACAAGCCTGTGAGCTTCCTGCTGCCCATTCACTGCCCCAGTGGGTGGCCCAGCAGACCTGTGAGGAGACGTGGCCTGGGTTCCTGGTGGGCACTGTTGGATGTTTGAAGAGCTCTTAACTAATATATCTCCTTTTAAGTTGGGAATATAAACAAAACTCAGTAAATTTAGTTAATAAGATTTATATTAGTTGTCACAGAAATATTTATTGATCATGAAACAGAAAAATTATATGCATACATTAAATGATATACCAAGAAGTCAAATATTTGCGGCATTTTCTGTGAGGGGTTTAGCACCTTAACTTGTCATTTAGATGCATGCTTGCAGCTCTCGCAGTCCAGGATTCCTTCTGGGAGTAAGAAACTACAGCAAGACACGCAGAGCATCAGAACTGGAATCACAGGATGTGGGAGTCAGCCCATGGGTCTGTGTGACCAGAGACACTGACTGGTTGTTGCAGAGACCAGCTGGGCTCTCAGGTCTCTGGGCCATGGGGAGTGTGTGCCTTTGACCAGCAGGGGGCGCTGGGGGACTGCCCTGTGGTCCCTACACAGCTGCTCAGGGAGGACCATTTACTCCAAGGAGCCTGGCCCTGAGGGCTGGGCCCTGTGATCACTGATGGGGTCTCAGCAGCTGTGTCCTCTCTGGTCTGGCACAGTCCCCTAAGCAGGGCTCTTTGTATGGTCCCAGCAGGTGCTTCCTGCCCGGGCTCCCCCAAGGGGCAAAGCAAAGCTCCCTCCTCCTCAGTGAGCAGTGAGAGCTGAGCTCCAGCCCAGGGCTCAGGGAGGGGCTGGGCAGTCCCTGGATGGAAACACATTTGCATGAGCAGCCCCTCCTCTGCAGAGGGTGGGGACAAAAGGAGGCCTGGGGCAGCCCAGCCCCACTGTGGGGACCAGGGGCTGTGTCCACCATGGCCTGGGGTCCTCTCCTCCTCGTGCTCCTCTCTCACTGCACAGGTGAGGACAGGCCTTGCAAACTGAGTCTCAGTTTCCATCCTGTGTCAGCCCCTTTGTCTAAGACCCACGAAGAACTTCACCCTGGAATCTGTCCCAGCACCAATGAGTGTCTCTCTTTGCAGGTTCCCTGTCCCAGCCTGTGCTGACTCAGCCGCCCTCCCTCTCTGCGTCTCCTGGAGCATCAGCCAGACTCACCTGCACCCTAAGCAGTGGCTTCAGTGTTGGTAGTTACAGGGTAAACTGGCTCCAGCAGAAGCCAGGGAGCCCTCCCGGGTACCTCCTGAGCTACTACTCAGACTCAAGTAAACACCAGGGCTCCGGGGTCCCCAGCCGCTTCTCTGGCTCCAAAGATGCCTCGGCCAACGCAGGGATTCTGCACATCTCTGGGCTGCAGCCTGAGGACGAGGCTGACTATTACTGTAGTACATGGGATGGCAGCTCTAAGACTTACACAGTACTCCAGTCACATGGGGAAGTGAGACAAAAGCCTCTCCCTATTCTCCTGGCCTGGTACAGTCCCCTCTTGCTGGTGGCTCTGACGAAGTCTAGCTCAGGGGGTGACTTCTGTTGTCAGACATTCTACCAGTACCTGATTTTTCTTGGACAAATAAATCTGAGAATGTTATATCTTGCTGTTCAATTCAACTTTTTTATTGACCCATTGCTCAAATCTTCTCACCCTGTGCACGTTGTAGTGTAAATTCCTTATTTAAGATAAAAATCTCTCCATGGAGACTTTGTAGGAGACCAAACATATTTCATTCAGGGCATGCCTAGCTCAGGGTGGAAGGTCTAAGAAAAGATGTAAGTGGGATTATAGTCCTGGGAGATGCTGTTCTGGGTGCATGTGACCTGCTGGTGTGTGAGGAAGGGGAGGTGTGGGCAACTGGCATGAAGTTAGGGGAACCAGACAAGGTGGTCAGGGCAGAGGCTGAGACCAGGTGCAGGACTCACTGCTCTGAGGCTGATGGGCAGAGTGTGGGTGCAGCAGGCCGGGGCTGGGCGCTGCTGGGCTGAGTCTGTGCTGTCACCTGCAGTGCGCACCTGAGGGGATGTGGTCTGGACTCCCTCCACCCCCACCAATGGAGCAATGCATGACCTGCAACCTGTTTGAAGAGAATCACCCAAAAGGTCCTTTAGAGGAGAGGACATCCTCATGATTTAAAGATTTCTGACAGTATTTCCAAGAGGTGGAAGTGGAACCTGCATCCAGAATCCCTGCACAGGCAATACAACACCTTTCTCACAAAGTGCAAGCCCCCTACTGGCTGCCACATCTGTTCCAGAATGTGTGGGTATGTCCCTCCCCACACTGGTGCTGCTGGTCTGATCTTGGTGGGGGGTATAGAGCGGGATCGGATGCATTTTGGGGGTTTCTGGAGGCTCAGACCTTTCCAAACTTTGGTAGGACCAAGGGCAAAGCCTTCTCCATCCCCCAACAATTACTATAGAATGTTCCACACAACAGGACCCAGGAAATGCCAGAAAGGCAAAGACAATGATGCCAATTTGGACGAAGTGCCTCTGACTTCGCTCTGTGAATGGAGCAGGGAAAGAGGTTCATGGCGGCTCTGTCTTTCCTTTGTATCATAAGGGCAGAGTTATGGGCTGTCCCCATCCTGTGCTGGGACCCTCTTCCTCACTGTCCTGGAACATGACCCAGGCCCAGGCGCTGAGGCCCTGCAGGCTTCCCTCCCCAGCTCTGCCCACCACAAGGGGGCCCTGTGCTGTGCTCACAGGTCTCTGCACCTCTCCCTGCTGGTCCCACCTCCTGCAGGTGCTGTGCTCACTCAGCTGCCCATCACCTGGGAGTAACATCACCTCCTCTTGCACTGGAATGAGCCACAGAGTTGGGGGAACAGGATGTTCTGGCCCCACTGGCTCCCAGGAGGAAGCCCCGGGTCGTGACACTAGGTGGTTGCCAGGTTCCACATAGTCTCTCTTGCTTCTGTCCTGGCCACTGGGGCCCCTGAGATACTCTGGGCCTGTGTGAGGATGAGGGTGATGATTACTGTGCAGGATGTGGGAGGAGCCCAGGGCTAACCCAGGACACTTGCCCCCCAGGGCAATGAGGCACAGTCTCCTGTCTGATCCCCCATCCTCAACCATAGACCCTCTTTCACCTCTAGTGACCAACACCAGGCTCAGGGGACATTTCTGCAGCCATTTCTCATTCCAGGACCAAGGTTCTGAGGCCCTTTCCTGGATCTGGGAATTTCTATCCAGCCAGTCTTAATACTCAGCTAATAGGACTAAAACATCCCAGCCTGGTCATTGCCACACGGGCAGGCAGATCAGGTGGAAAGTGCCCTTGGTCATCCCAGATGTCTGGGCATGTGGCCTTGCTGTGCGTCTGTGTCCATGTCTCAACATGGCTGTGTGGTTAGGAGTGAGCGTGGTCACCTTATGGTCCAGGGAAAAGCTGTTGAGTTTTGTGAAGTCAAATTGGAGACTCGTGCACATCCCAGCTCTTGTGTTCACCTGCGGTACCTCCTGAAGTCTGTGGGTTCCTGTGATTGTCCACAAATGGAGCAGGAACATCCCCTAGATTGGGTGACAGGGTCACCACAAGGACACCAGCCAGGAGGAAGGTGCAGACTTTAGAATAGACGAAACAAAGAAAAGACACTTGATTTCCCCAAAGGAAACTGAAATACATTTCAGTGTAAGTCAATTCCCTTTAACATTTACCACAAAGTGGAGATTGAGGGTTTTAAGTCACCACCAGGCCCTTTGAAAACAGAGGCTGAATTCCAGCCCACATAGGTGAAGGGGCTAAAGGGATGAGAGAAACCTCTGGAAAACAGGGGCAGGGAGTCTCTGCAGTTCCTCTGTGCAGAAGTGATGGAGCCCTGCCAGGCCCTCCCTTGAAAGTCCTGCAGGGACACAGCACAGGGAGAAGGACATGTGCTGGGTCCTCAAAGGTACGCTGATGTCAGACACACACCCACCCCCAGAAGAAAGAATAGTTTTAACAGTTTCCATAGTTCACACATATGGGCACGTACAACATCTGCGAGTAATAACTGTCACACAGGACAGGCATTGCGTAAACCTCTGTAACGGTCTGTGTTGCAGGGAAATGAGCCCAGCATGAACTGCATGTGGGCACTAAGGAGACGAGGTGGCATGTGGCAGTGTCTGCAGTCACCCCTGAAGTCACGGAATGTGAAAGTAAATAGCTACCAAGTGTAAAATGATGCAGTGGAAATACTCAAATCACGGAAAAAAAGAAAAACAGTGAGAAAAGAGGATTAAAGCAATGAAGCCCAGATGGATAAAGCAAAATGTAAACGCAAACATGGTATCAGTACTTATACTGAATATAAATTCATGGATGAACTAGATAAAAATGGAGTCCATTAAGATAAAGATACATGTGTGCTGTGCCTTCTGTTCCACAGGGGATTTTTAAGACAAAATGTTTTTAAATGGTCCATTATATTCACACCAAACAATTCCAACCCAGTATATTTTTATCAGATTTCTGATTATGAGACTCACGACTTCCGATTTTGCGGAGTCTGGAATAGTGAGGAGTCTCCTACTTTAGCTGCGATGCTGTTTCTCCTGGCAATGGGCAGTTCTGCTCCAGCACCTGCTGATTGCTGAGAGCTACTCAGAGGGAGGAGGGTCAGCAGCCCAGGCTGGCAGTGCCATTTTGTGTGTCACAGCCCAGCACAGGTCCCCTAACACTGCTACTGAACACAGTTTATATTATGCCAGCAGGAAGCCCCTGTCCCTTCACACTCCCAGTCACAGGCTCTGAGATTTCCCAGGGGACTCACTGCTGGAGGGAGGAGGACCCTCCAATCGCCCACAAAGAAGACGTGACGTTATTTCAACCTGTGGAGGCAAGAAAATATTCACAGGGCTGGGGTGAGATTTGGGGACAGTTAGATCATTAGGGCAGGATGTTGGGACCTCATATGGCTCATCCTGCAGCCCTGAAGTTTCCAGAAAAGAAATGCAGGATGCAGGTCACTAAGGGTGTGGGGAGCTGATTTGGTGAAAGACGTCATTTCACATCAAAAGTGCATTTCCCCTTCCTCGAGTCATAAGTATCACTGGGACACATTTTTCCAACGTCAAAGACAAAGATTATGACACAGGAAGAGAGAGATGGGAGGTTTCAGGACCGTTTCAGCAGATGGAAAGCAGACTGCAGGGGACTCACTTCCAGGATGATTTGACTGATGGCAAAATCCAAAACTAAATGCTCACAGAGGACAATGTATCCCATTTCTCCTTACAATGGCCAAAGCAAAATTAACAGAAAAAAACAATAAACCAAAAGTAGGTGCTATTTCCAGACTATTGACAAAACCTCTAGAGTCTCATAATATCCAAAATGTCTTGAATACAAAAAAAATCACGTGTCATATCAAGAACCAGGAAAATGACCATGTGAGTGAGGAAAAGACAATCCACAGACACAGACACTGAGACGATCTCGGGGATGAAACCATGTGGCTCACATACTTAAGTCAGCAACCATGAAATTCCTCTGATGAGCTATTTCTGATATGCTTGAAATAAATGAAAAAGGAGTAAATCTCAGAAAAAATCACAAGTTATTAAAGCAAAGTAAATATAAATTATAAGACCAAAAAAATGTAAATGAAATTAAAACACAAAATCTCTTTGGAGAAGCTCAAGTACAAGTGACAATGAAACTAAAATTCCAGCGTTGGAGGAGACATTTAACACAACTAGAGAAAGTACCAGCCATATTTATCGCAGCCCAGCGGGGGGAGCTGTGGATCTTCTCAGAGCTGAGCTAAGCCTGAAACAAACTCAAATGGTTCATACTTAATGGTCCCTGGGCCCCTGCTCATTGGCCTGAGTTAGAGGTGACAGCAGCTGATTCCTCCCAAGGGACAAACTCGGAGCTGACATCATCCCAAGCTCCCTGACAACACAGTTGCCCCCTGGGCCAAAGACACAGAACCCGGTGGTGCTGGTGGTGATGGTGAAGTCTCATATCTGCACGAAGCATGAGGCAAACACACCCTTCTCCCAGGGAGCTGAGGAGGAGACACAGGAACCATCCCAGAGTCCCCAAACAGCTGTGGGTCTAGAGGAGTTTTGGCAAGGCCACACCAGGGCCAGGAGTCCTCTCCCTCCTCACTCTCTGCCCAGGTACAAAGAGATTTCAGAGACCTTTGAAGGGGTCCCCCTGTCCTCCTTCTCTGTCCTAACACATGTGTCATTCGGGCTCCAGGGTTCTGTTCTCAGTCTGTGGTGACTCAGGAGCCCTCCTATAGTGTCTCCCGGAGGGACATTCACTCTTACCTGTGGCTCCAATGCTGGGGCAGTCACCAATGTCACTATTCACACGGGATCCCGCAGAAGTCTGGCCAAGTCCCCAGGACATTAATTTATGATACAAACAGCAAACACTCCTGGATGCTCGCCTGGCTCTCAGTTTCCCTCCTTGGGGGCAAAGCTGCCCGAGCTCTCTCGGGGACCCGGCCCCAACATCGGCACGTGTGCTTTAGTATCACCAAGTATATGAGGATGGTGACAAAGAAGAAGGAAAGCCACTGGCAAATAGAGACTAATGAGAAACTTGTCACAGAGGGAACTAAAGGGTTTTGATCACGGAAGGATCCCCGAGTCCAGGCAGGGAGAGGACCAGAGAGGGGAGCTGAGGAGCTGGGATGGGCTCCACCTTCTTCAGGAAACAAAACAAATGAAAACAACACACCCCAAACCTCCCTCGACCCAACCACCCCCTGGCTCCTTCCCAATGTCCCCACTGGCTTCTCCTCCAGTCCCTGCTACAGTGGGGACCGTCCTTGCCCTCCCCTTCCCGGCTCTGACTCACGACTTCCCTTCTCAACCCTCGGGTCTCTCTCCTTCATTCCCCTTCCCTTCTCTCCTCTGAGCCCCTCAGCTAATTACTACAATATTTGTATAAGAAAAGCTGTGGACTTCTAAAATATATTTTGTTGGAATCGTTCACTCACATCTATTTCTCTTGAACTTCTCTGACCGTGCACTTAAACAGAAGCCCCCAGTGAGCTGATTCCCTTTTCTGATCACTCAGGGACCTTCCCCTTCTCCTCCCTGGGTCTGTCCTCATCCCCCAGGGAACCCAGTGAGTCTCCAAGCCTGCTCACTTGTCCTCCAGACACTCCCACTCTGTCCCTGTGTGTGACCTCCTGAGGATTCATGTGGGGAGGGAGACACCTGCTTCATGGGCAGCCTGGGAAGTGGCTTCATGGACGGTTTGTGTTGGGGACGCCCCTTCCCTTTTTAGGGTGGGGTGGGTTGTGTGTCCTGTTCCCACTGATAAGGCAGAAATAGAAAACTAAAGACTGACACGTGGTAGGAGCTGCCCAGAGGTGGGACCTCAATTTGTCCTTGGGCAGGGAGCGGGCAGTGGTCAAGGCCCTGGTGGGGACAGGAGACTCTGTAAGGACTGCCTGGCATCTGGTCACAGACACACTGTACCTGGGCCTGGGCAGCAGGGGGCGCTGTGGGCCTCTCACTGAAGGCTCTGTGGGGCTCAGCTGGGAAAGCACATACTTGAACCTGGGCTCTGCTTAGGGGTCACTGGGGCCAGCAGCTGGGTCCAATCTGGGACCCTGGGGAACCTCAGGCCAGGCCCAGCCCAGACACCCCTCCCATAAATGACACCCAGCCACTGGGGCTGCACACAGGCCAGGGGGGGTTGGAGGGCAGGGGAGGAGCAGCACATTTGCATGCGGGGCCCCTCTCCTTCCTCTGGGCCTGGAGGCTGGATAAGGGACACTTGCAGCCTGTCACCCTCAGCAGAGCTCTGGGGTGTCTGCACCATGGCCTGGGCTCCGCTCCTCCTCCTCACCCTCCTCCTGCGCTGCACAGGTCAGGACGGCCCCCAGCATCCTGACCCCCAGCTCACTGACACCACCTCCCAACCCATGCCACACTGTCCTTCCCTCTTGTCCTTCCTCCAGGACGTAATGCGTGTCTGTGTTTCCAGGGTCCCTGTCCCAGCCTGTGCTGACTCAGCCGCCCTCTGCATCTGCCTCCCCGGGAGCCTCGGCCAAGCTCACCTGCACCCTGAGCAGTGCGCACAGCGGCTACACCATTGCGTGGCATCAGCAGCAGCCAGGGAAGGCCCCT
>NW_012152019.1:38146-39738 GCF_000956105.1 Propithecus coquereli | reverse complement strand
TGAGTCTACAAGCACTGATTTGTGTCCCCTCCTCTCCTTCCCCACGGTGGCTTCTCAACAGTCCAGGCTGCGATGTGCAGTCTGAGGGACATCCAGGAGCAGAAACCTTCACCTGTGCATTTGTCATTGCCCCTTTGGAGCTTGTGATGTTCCCAGAACCCGAGGTCGTCTTCTACTGCACGAGGAGATGGAGAGAGATTGGGAGTTACCATGGAGACTGGCACCGAGGGCTCCCAGACAGAAACCCTGAGTTTGTGACCTGGGACAGGAGTGATGGACCCTCAGCGTTCCCAATCTGATTCTCTTTGTCAACACAGTGCCTTGACACCCCTGGGCTCCAGGCTGAGAGACAGGCTAGTCATTATTGTCACAGCTGAATATAACCAGTTGCCTCCCAGAGCTCCTATCCATGGGGTGTGAGGCAAGGATCTGCCCTCCATGCCGTCATCAAATCTATCTCTCCCCTGTCCCTGCATGTCACCAACATCTGCTCAGGTCTGATGTCACCTGTGCCCCCAGAGGTCTGATGATCTTCATTTGGCTCTTCTTTATGGAGTCAATGACAATAAGGCCTGGTCCACTTTTCATTACTCTTATCTCATTACTTTTTATTGGTCTATTCAGGTTTCGGATTTCCTCATGATTTTATCTTGGTTGGTTTTATCTGTCTATGAATTTATCCGTTTCTTTTAATGTTCTCAATTTATTGGAATATAGTTGTTCAGAATAGTCTCTAATGATCCTTTGGATTTCTATGGTGTCTGTCATAATGTCTCCTTTTTCATGCTTGATTATATTTATTTGGGTCTTCTCTCTTTTTTATCAGTAGTCTGGTTAAAATTTTGTTACTTTTGTTTATCTTTCCAAAAAACTAATTTTTCAGTGTGTCGGTCTTTTGTTTTGGTTTATTCTCCATTTCATTTATTTTTGCTATGATCTTTATTGTTACTTTTCTTCTACTAATTTTGTGTTTGATTTTCTATTGCTTTTCTAATTCTTTAAGATGCAGCATTAGCTTGTTTATTTGAAGTTTTCCAAAAACTATTTTGATATGAGTATATATTGCTATAAATGTTCCTCTTAATATTGCTTTCGTGTTCTCCCATAGGTTTTGCTTTGTTGTGTTTCCATATTCATCTGTTTCATTCTTTTTTTAAAATTTCTTTCTTTACTTTTGTATTGACCCAATGCTTTTTCATTAGCTTGCTGTTTAAGTTCCATGTGTTTGTATAGTTTCAAAGTTCCTCTTGTTATCGATTTCTAGTTGTATTCCATTGTGATCAGAAAAGATACTTGATATGATTTGATTTTGTTTTAATGAGATTTGTTTTTTGTCCTAACATTTGGTCTATCTGTGAGAATGTTTCCTGTGCTGAGGAGAAGAAAGTGCATTGTGCACCTGTTGGATAAAAGTTTTGGTAAGTGTCTATTATATCCGTTGGTCTATAATACAGATTACTTTTGATATTTCTTTGTTCATTTTCTGTCTAGGTGACCTTTCTGGGACTGAAAGTGGAGTGTTGAAGTCCCTAGCGATTATAAGATTGTAGTGGGGTCTATCTCTCTCTTTGGCTCTAATAATATTTGCATTA
>NW_012152019.1:34745-36265 GCF_000956105.1 Propithecus coquereli | reverse complement strand
CAAAGCGGGTTCATGTGTCCTCCCCAGTGCTCACCACTCTTCACCCAGGTGCTCACACTGTGCACAGTCGAGTAAGGAGAGAGAAACCTGCTTCATGAGCAGCCTGGAAAGTGGGTTCGTGGCTGAACTGTCCCTGTTCTCACCTGGTGAGAACATTTTGTTCCATGTACCAGTTACAGGTGAGACACCACTTCCCCTGAAGGTATGTTACAAGTAAATGATCTCTGTCCTGTTGCCACTGAGGTGGCCCAAATAGAAGACTAAAGACTGGAATGACACAGAACTGCCCTGAGGAGGGGCCTCGCTCTGCAAAGGAGGCCCCTGTGAGCATCACACCTGATCACTCCATCAGGGGCAGCTCCCTGAGGCGGGGACAAGGCTGTTCACGGCACTGTGACACACCCACTGCTGAAAAGCGCCCAACACAAGGGAGGTGTCCAATATCTGTTTACCAAATGCAGCGCCGCCTCTCAGCACCTCGCCCACACTGCGCTGAGACACAGTGGGGGGACCTGGGAACACAGCTGTGGCCCTGCTCCTCTCTCTGTCCTCAGCCTGAGAGCTTGGGGACAGCTCCAGGAGAATGTTCAGGGGCAGGGAGGGGACATGGGCTGCCTTGTCCTCTCTACAGGAGACACTGCTCAGCCTGAGTGAGTCCCTCTCATTCAGGGGGGAGAAATAGGGAAACACAATTCACTGGGACGGTCACGGCACCATCACAGAGGAGTCAGCACTGAGACAGCACAGACCACGGCACAGTCGCTCAGATTAGTGTCCACAAGGTGATAACAGAAAAATTTAAACACGGCAAGGTAAAAAACAAACATAATTTAAAATAATAATTAACATAGGTTATGCTTATAAAATCAAAATTTAAATTTTCTATGGATTTTCTTTTGCAAATCTTATACACCTATGTTATTTAGGTTACTATACATTAATAATTTATTTTTTGAGAAATAAAAAACTTGGTGCATTTAAAATCTCACAGTACTAGAACTACACTGTGGCACACTCACTGGTACAGATGCGAAGCTGACAGTCCTGGTGGTCCCCAGCAACTCCACACCCCCACGCACACTCGCACACACAACAGGTTGGTACATGTACTATACTTGCATGAGTTTTCTAGTCAGACACAAACTTTTGTTTCTTTTTTGTGGCTTTAGTAATTGGAATTATCTTTTCTGCTAAGCTTTGTTCTTCTTATGACAAAGATAATATATACTGCATATTCTTTTTGGTGAGAAATTGTTAAAATTTTGTCATTTTTTAAAAGATTGACAGCACTGATCACTTGGTATAAAACCTATTTTCTCCTAGTCTTATATTTTGAAGGGTCATTCCTAATGGCTCTCACAAATCAGTGTCACATGAGACTTTGACAGGGTTGGCTCTAGGACTCAGGTCCTAGAGGTCACCATGTCACACGATGGTGTGTCTGGGCCTGGACACCAGGGGACATCCGGGGCCTGCTCCTGAGAGGTGTGGGCTGATCACAGCTGGGACCAGCCACCTGC
>NW_012152019.1:33111-34510 GCF_000956105.1 Propithecus coquereli | reverse complement strand
ATAGATTGCAAGTACCATGTAGCAAACACAGTGGACTCAATGACCAAACAGAGGCAGGAATCATTATAGAAACATTACTTCTAAATTTTGAACAAAGTGAGGTTCAGAATGATATTTAAGAAACCTATATTAGATAAACATAAAACAACAAACAATCCCGCCCCTGATGGAATAACACAGAAAGCCTTAAACTACTCAGGAACTACTTGAGAACTGGACAATAGCGATTTAAAATTTTCCATCCTAAGACAGCAGGTAGTGCGGGGCTGGGGTCTCGAGAGACAACAAAATGAGGTGACGTCACTGATGTGGGCTCTGACATTTCCTAGGCAAGCCAGGGACCCTCCCTGGGGTCTCCTGAGATCCTGCTCAGACTCAAGTGGGCTCCAGGCCTCAGGGTTCCAGACACTTCTCTGGGTCCAGGGAAGCCTCCCCGGCGCTGGGCCTTCGCTCCTCTCTGGGCCCAGCTTGAGCTCCAGGCTACTAAAGACACAATAGTATTTCTCACAGCGTCAGGGATGGGTCTTTCTCTGTAAATTAAAATTGTTTTGAGTTTG
The DNA here is from genome assembly GCF_000956105.1 of Propithecus coquereli. Lineage (NCBI taxonomy): Eukaryota > Metazoa > Chordata > Mammalia > Primates > Indriidae > Propithecus > Propithecus coquereli. The sequence continues at coordinate 33,953 of NW_012152019.1, read as the reverse complement.
GAGCCTCTGAGAATCATGTGATGAGAATGGCTTGGACAAGAAAGTTATTTATTTGGGGGAGGGGTCCTGGTGAAACACATGGGGAAGGGGCTGGTGTGGGAGGGGGCTTCAGACCACAGCCCCGACCCTGTGAAAGGAGAGAGGGAGGAATGATGGGCAGGACTAGCCTCAGGCCACAGGCAGGTCTGGGGACGCCCTAGCAGGCTGAGTGGGTCCTTGCTCATGGGGTGCCCATTGGTGGATCCTGCTTCCTGCAGGAAGACCTGGCTGCAGCGACCCCGGGCTCATCCTGCCTGAGCCAGCCCAGGGGCAGGGCCCTGTCACCTGTGCTGCTCCCTGCAGGTTCCCCTGGAGGGAGGTCTGGGTGGGCACTGCCATGGCCACAACAACTGCCCTCTGCTGCTGCATCCACCCTCAGGACAGGGCTGTGCCCTCCTCCACCTACACCCCTTGCAAGGTCAAACATGAGGTGTCCTGGGGTTGGGAGCCTTGGGCACCCACGGGCCCTGCAGCCACTCAGACACCCCATCTACCCAAGCTGTATGCCAGGGAGAGGGGTCTGGGGAAGACCCGACTCACAGCAGTCAACTCTTCTGAGGTCAACCTGAAGTCTTCAGGCCTGGGATGTCCTCTGGAGCCATCCTTATCCTACTCCCATGCTGGCTCTTCCTGCTCCAGTGACCTGGGTCCTGTCCCTAAACTCCTGTTCCATTCCCAGCATCTCATACACGGCCGGCCTTCCTTGAATATTCGTTTAAAGAACGAATTAATGAATGATGAATGAATGAATGACTCAGCCTACGTTCCCTGCCAGATGATTGACACCCCCATTATTCCTAGGA
>NW_012152019.1:29909-31436 GCF_000956105.1 Propithecus coquereli | reverse complement strand
GTACTTACGTGCACACAGAGTAGTAACATTTACCGGGTGTCGCGCAGGTGGGAGGGGGTGGGGGATGGGTATATTCACTCCTAATGGTGCAGTTCGCACCCTCTGGGAGAGGGACAGGCTTGAAGCTCTGACTCAGGCGGGGCAAAGAAAATGTGTATAACCTAAACATTTGTACCTCCGTAATATGCTGAAGTAAAATAAATAAATAAACTGAAGAAACACATTGTATTCAATTGAAAACAAAATACTAATAAGAATTATAGCACACAGATAATCAGAAAACTACAAATTTAGAAAGATGGAACTCACTTCAAAAACTGAAGAAATGTGTTAGACTATCAACAAGTAAATATTATTTCTACCCAACTACTAATTCACAAATCATGTCTACTCAGTACCCTCATTGTGTGAGTTTTGAAATGTTTTCTGAATTGCTAGAATTTAAACACATCACTGAGCCAATTCCTTCCATTCCGATCCCCTGAACAGCCGGTCCCGCCATTCAAATCAGCTCAAGGTTTCAGCATCTGAGGTGCCTACAATGATGGCACGTGAATGTCATTTCGGTTTTTCTAGAATGTAGGAAATTCTGGGGGGCTAGTACCTAAAACTGTTACATATGCCCCTGATTGCACCTCTCCTAGTCCAGGGTTCCTTGTGGGAGTGAGAAACCCCAGGAATCACTCACAGTGCATTGGGATCACTCCACCAGGGAGTCAGCCCATGGCTGTGTGACCAGAGACAGTGACTGGGGAGCTGCAGAGACCAGCTGGGCTCTCAGGTCTCTGGGCCATGGGGAGTGTGTGCCCATCACCAGCAGGGGACGCTGGGGGACTGCCCTCTGGTCCCCACATAGCTGCTCAGGGAGGACCATTCACTCCAAGGAGCTTTGACTTCAGGACTGGATCCTGTGCTCACTGATGGGGACTCAGCAGCTGTGTCCTCTCTGCCCTGGCACAGTCCCCTGAGCAGGGCCCTTTGTATGGTCCCAGCAGGTGCTTCCTCCCAGGGCTCCCCCAAGGGGCAAAGCAAAGCTCCCTCCTCCTCAGTGTGCAGTGAAAGCTGAGCTCCAGCTCAGGGCTCAGGGAGGGGCTGGGCAGTCCCTGGATGGAAACACATTTGCATGAGCAGCCCCTCCTCTGCAGAGGGTGGGACAAAAGGAGGCCTGGGGCAGCCCAGCACCACTGTGGGGACCAGAGGCTGAGTCCACCATGGCCTGGGCTCCTCTCCTCCTCATGCTCCTCTCTCACTGCACAGGTAGGGACAGGCCTTGTAAACTGAGTCTCAGTTTCCATCTTATGTCAGCCCCTTGGTCTAAGACCCATGAAGAACTTCCCCCTGGATTCTGCCCCAGCACCCACGAGTGTCTCTCTTTGCAGGTTCCCTGTCCCAGCCTGTGCTGACTCAGCCGCCCTCCCTCTCTGCATCTCCTGGAGCATCAGCCAGACTCACCTGCACCCTGAGCAGTGGCTTCAGTGTTGGTGAATTTGTAATATGTTGGTACCAGCAGGAGCCAGGGAGCCCTCC
>NW_012152019.1:29325-29859 GCF_000956105.1 Propithecus coquereli | reverse complement strand
CCCAGTGCTCACCACTCTTCACCCAGGTGCTCACACTGTGCACAGTCGAGTAGGGAGAGAGGAACCTGCTTCATGAGCAGCCTGGAAAGTGGGCTCGTGGCTGAACTGTCCCTGTTCTCACCTGGTGCACATTTTGTTCCATGTACCAGTTACAGGTGAGACACCACTTCCCCTGAAGGTATGTTACAAGTAAGTGATCTCTGTCCTGTTGCCACTGAGGCGGCCCCAATAGAAGACTAAAGACTGGAATGACATAGAACTGCCCTGAGGAGGGGCCTTGCTCTGCAAGGGAGGCCCCGTGAGCATCACACCTGATCACTCCATCAGGGGCAGCTCCCTGAGGCGGGGGCAAGGCTGTTCACAGCACAGTGACACACCCACTGCTGAAAAGCGCCCAACACAAGGGAGGTGTCCAATATCTGTTTACCAAATGCAGCCCTGCCTCTCAGCACCCCGCCCACACTGCGCTGAGACACAGTGGGGGGACCTGGGGACTCAGCTGTGGCCCTGCTCCTCTCTCTGTCCTCAGCCTGA
>NW_012152019.1:26357-27825 GCF_000956105.1 Propithecus coquereli | reverse complement strand
CTGACTCAGCCGCCCTCGGTGTCTGGAGCCCCGGGGCAGAGGGTCACCATCTCCTGCAGCAACATCAAGGGTAGTTATGTGCAGTGGTACCAGCAGCTCCCAGGAATGGCTCCCAAACTCCTCATCTATGATAATAGCGATAGACCCTCGGGGGTCCCTGCCAGATTCTCTGGCTCCAAGTCTGGCAGTTCGGCCTCCCTGACCATCACGGGGCTCCAGGCTGAGGACGAGGCTGATTATTACTGTGCAGCCTGGGACAATAGCCTGAGTGGTCGCACAGTGCTCCAGACACAGGGGGAACTGAGACAAAAACCTGCCCCTGCTTTCTTGTCATCAGGGTCATGACTGCCTATGACAAACGCCAGGCAAAAGACTGACTGTGGCCAACCCCAGGGCATTCACATGTGAAGATCGACCTCTGAGAGCACAGACCTGCTTTAAATGGCCAGTGACCTTCCAAAGCCAGTGACCTTGCCCTCTTTCATATTGGATTTTTAAACATCTACATTAAGATACATTATAATGTGTATATCATCAATTGCATCCATTTAAAATATAGACTTCAAATTTTCTTTAGTATTTATTGAGTTGTCCAACCATCACCGTAACATGAATTTAGAATATTTTCATCACCCTACAAATTAACAATTATTAGTCTAATAGCTACTATTACTAGAACTTTGGCTTGTAAATCCAATTTCTGTTTTCTACATAACTTAGGACATGAATGTATGAAAATGTTTATTAGGCTAATTTTCATACATGAAATAAATAGAGATGTAATTTAGTACTTCATTCATTTTTATTGCCAAAAAATATTCCACGGCATGTATGTCCTACAGGTTGTTAAATTATTCACAAGTTGTTGGACATTTAGTTTGTTTAAGACTGTTGGTTTTATGAGTAACGCTGCTATAAACATCGGTACACAAGTTTCAAATTTCCCTGTGGACTTACGTGTATTTTCATTGGGTAGATTGGTAGGAGTGGAAATTCAGGGTGATATAATTAGCGTTTTTGAGGAAATGTCTGATTGCTGTCCAAAGGGGTTGCACCAGTTTACATTTCCATGAATAATATATGAGAGTTCCAGTTTCTCCACATTCCCATCAACATTTGTCATTACCTGTCATTTTGTTTCTAGCCACTCCAGTGGGTCTGCAGCGGTCTATCTCTTTAGACTTGATCGCATTTCCCTAATGGCTGATGGGTTGGGATCTATTCATGCGCCGTCCTGTTTCCAGTCACACAGGAGCAGCTGAAGGTCTGAGGCCCTTCGTGAGTCACTGACTTCAGGACGCTTTAGACTGAGGCAGTGTCGAAATCCCACACTCAGCCTGCTCAGCTCCCTGAGGCAGAACATTCTTGTTCAAGAACAGAACTCCTCTCAGAGACAGGGGAATGGGCAGAGTGAGGTGAAACCCCCCATCCCAGGCCCAGAAGATACAGCATCTTGTAGGCTCCACCC
>NW_012152019.1:25964-26307 GCF_000956105.1 Propithecus coquereli | reverse complement strand
GCCAGGAGAATGTTCAGGGGCAGGGTGGGGACATGGGCTGCCTTGTCCTCTCTACAGGAGACACTGCTCAGCCTGGGTGAGTCCCTGCTCATTGAAGGGGGAGAAAGAGGGAAACACAATTCACTGGGACGGTCTCGGCACCATCAGAGAGGAGACAGCACTGAGACAGCACAGACCACGGCACAGTCGCTCAGATTATTGCCCACATGGTGATAACGGAAAAATTTAAACACGGCAAGGTAAAAAACAAACATAATTTAAAATAATAATTAACATAGGTTATGCTTATAAAATCAAAATTTAAATTTTCTATAGATTTTCTTTTGCAGATCTTATGCTCCTA
>NW_012152019.1:25544-25914 GCF_000956105.1 Propithecus coquereli | reverse complement strand
TGGTACCAGCAGGAGCCAGGGAGCCCTCCCCAGTACGTCCTGAATTTCAAGTCTGACTCAGATAAGCACCAGGGCTCCGGGGTCCCCAGCCGCTTCTCTGGCTCCAAACATGCCTCGGCCAACGCAGGGATTCTGCACATCTCTGGGCTCCAGCCTGAGGACGAGGCTGACTATTACCGCCTTACATGGCATGGCAGCTCTAAGAATTACAAACTGATCCAGACACATGGGGAAGTGAGACAAAAATCTCCCCCTGTTCTCCTGGCCTAGTGCTCTCACCCTTTGCTTGTGGCTCTCACAAAGTCTACTCAAGGGATGACTTCTGTTGTCAGATCTTCAACCAACACCTGATTTTTCCTGAACAAATAGA
>NW_012152019.1:25030-25494 GCF_000956105.1 Propithecus coquereli | reverse complement strand
AGAACAGAACTCCTCTTAGAGACAGTGGAAGGGCAGAGTGAGGTGAAACCCCCCATCCCAGGCCCAGAAGATACAGCATCTTGTAGGCTCCACCCGTGCTGGGCTCTGCAGCTTCAGGGCTCCAGGCCTGTTCTGGAATCTGCTCCTGAGCATTCCACTCAGTCACTCACCACGGAGACACACAGCAGATCCAGCCAGTGTCCCCTGATGCGTCAGTAGGGGTGTTCCACTGGGAACCGGGACGTGGATGGGGACGTGGCCGCAGTGACGTCTCTCTGTGCCCACACGGTGCCAGCACCACTGGCCAAACAGCCTGTCAGCATCTAGACGACCTCACGACAAAGAATGCAAAACAGTGCTCTAGGAAAAAATAAAAATTTCTTTGGATGGAATAAAATGAGACTTAAGTACGAGAAGAAGTGGACTATATCGATGGGTAGGATTCTGTTAACAAAACTATAAAA
>NW_012152019.1:24675-24980 GCF_000956105.1 Propithecus coquereli | reverse complement strand
TCACCCTTTGCTTGTGGCTCTCACAAAGTCTACTCAAGGGATGACTTCTGTTGTCAGATCTTCAACCAACACCTGATTTTTCCTGAACAAATAGATCAAACAAATAGATCAAACATTGCCATATCCAATTCTTCAATTCAACATTTAGGTTTTTCCATTGCTCATATCTTCTCACCCGGTTCAAGTTTTGCAGCAGAGATTCCTTATTTAAGATAAAAATCTCTCAATGAAGACTTTGGAGGAGACCAAAAGAAGTTCATCCAGGCCATGCCTAGATCAGGGTGGAAATCTAAGAAAGTACAAAA
>NW_012152019.1:24275-24625 GCF_000956105.1 Propithecus coquereli | reverse complement strand
CACGGGCCACTTCTGATGGACTCTCACCCACTTTTGCCCACAATGCACGTAGAGTCTCTGAATAGTTAAAAGGAAACACAAAAATTTACACAACTACTAAAAAATACTAACATTCTATCCAATTCCCACTAGTAAAAGAAAAGGCGAAATTCCCACCGATGACAACACATAATACTGCTATATATAAAGTAAAAATTCATAAAATTGTGCATGGTGCTATAATATATGTAAGACAATTTCAAAATTTCCACTTCTACCCTGACCTCCAGCTGGAGCCCGTCTCCCCACAGACAGAGCAGGAGCTGGCTGCAGCCATGGCAGCTTCAGGAGCTCAGGGTGTCCCAGGACAG
>NW_012152019.1:23663-24225 GCF_000956105.1 Propithecus coquereli | reverse complement strand
ACAACACATAATACTGCTATATATAAAGTAAAAATTCATAAAATTGTGCATGGTGCTATAATATATGTAAGACAATTTCAAAATTTCTACTTCCACCCTGACCTCCAGCTGGAGCCCGTCTCCCCACAGACAGAGCAGGAGCTGGCTGCAGCCATGGCAGCTTCAGGAGCTCAAGTGCCCCAGGACAGAGCAGTGGGTGTGGCTGGAGCCCCAGAGCCAGGGGACGGGCTGCAGGGGGGCTGTAGGGAAGTTATGGCCAGACCGGCAAGGGGCTGAGGGGGTGAGGACTGTGGGGTTTGTGCAGACAGCCATGGGGAGTCACTGATGCAGTTTAGTCCCGGGGTGACCTGCCTGACCTGAATGCAAAGGATCTGACCTGGTGCCTTGAGGAGAGAGGCCAGAGGGAATCAGAGGACCCTGGTCACAGTTATTTACCAAAACAGCCTCAGAATCTAGGAGTGTGGGGACCATTTCCACAGTTAAGCAGATTTATACCTGGGACACAGTGAGGAAGGGATGGTGTCTGCATTCATCGGCCCAGGCATCAACATTTCTGCAGAGA
>NW_012152019.1:18661-23257 GCF_000956105.1 Propithecus coquereli | reverse complement strand
TTTAAAATATACACTTCAAATTTCTTTAGTATTTATTGAGTTGTGCAACCATCACCATAACATGAATTTAGAATATTTTCATCACCCTACAAATAAACAATTATTAATCTAATAGCTAGGGTTAGCATAACTTTGGCTTGTAAATCTAATTTTCGTTTTCTACATAACTTAGGAGATTAATGCATGGAAATGTTGATTATGTTCATTTTCATACATGAATCATATAAAAATGTAATTTACTACTTCATTCATTTTATTGTCAAAAAACATTCCATCCTATGTATGTACTACAAACTGTTAAACCATTCACGAGTTGTTGGACATTTACTTTGCTTAAGACTTTTGATTTCACGAGTAACACTGCTGTAAACATCGGTATACAAGTTTCAAATTTCCCTGTGGACGCTATGTGTATCTTTGTTGGGTAGATTGGTAGGAGTGGAAATTCAGGATGATATAATTACTGTTTTTGAGGAAATGTCTGACTGCTGTCCAAAGGGGTTGCACCAGTTTACATTTCCATGAATAATATATGAGAGTTCCAATTTCTCCACATTCCCATCAACATTTGTCATTACCTGTCATTTTGTTTCTAGCCACCCCAGTGGGTCTGCAGCGGTCTATCTCTTTAGCCTTCATTGCATTTCCCTAATGGCTAATGGGTTGGGATCTATTCATGCACCGTCCTGTTTCCAGTCACACAGGAGCAGCTGAAGGTCTGAGGCCCTTCGTGAGTCACTGACTTCAGGACACCTTATACTGAGGCAGTGTCGAAATCCCACACTCAGCCTGCTCACCTCCATGAGGCAGAAGATTCTTGTTCAAGAACAGAACTCCTCTCAGAGACAGTGGAATGGGCAGAGTGAGGTGAAACCCCCCATCCCAGGCCCAGAAGATACAGCATCTTGTAGACTCCACCGATGCTGGGCTCTGCAGCTTCAGGGCTCCAGGCCTGTTCTGAGCCTGCTCCTGAGCATGCCACTCAGTCACTCACCATGGGGACACTCAGCAGATCCAGCCAGTGTCTCCTGATGCCTCAGCAGGGATGTTCCACTGGGAACCGGGACGTGGATGGGGATGTGGCTGCAGTGACGTCTCTCTGTGCTCACACGGTGCCAGCACCACTGGCCAAACAGCCTGTCAGCATCTGGACAACCTCACGACAAAGAATGCAAAATAGTGTTCTAGGAAAAAATAAAAATCTCTTTAGATGGAATAAAATGAGACTTAAGTACGAGCAGAGGTGGACTACATTGATGGGTAGGATTTTGTTAACAAAAATATAAAACATGTATGTAATATACCAAGGGTGAAATCACACCTAACAAGTACAGTGTACACTGTTTGGGTGATGGGCACACATAACTTTGACTCAGGCAGTACAAAAGCAATTCATGTAACCAGAATGTTTCTTCCCATCTAATACTCTGAAATTTTAAAAATAAATAAGAATAAATGTTTTTTAATAAATGCTAGTCAATCTTTTTTCAATCTTGAATTTTTTTTTGATAATCATACGGGAAAATTTAAATCTAGGAAAAGTGTCAAATGTTTTGCAAATGAACACAAAATGAGTGGAACGCACACTTAGATTTTGAGACAGATCTTAAAGGAAAATTAGTTTAAACATTCTAAGGTTGCTGCTGGAACATATACAAGAAAGTTCCGTTAACAGTTCAGAAATAGACCCAGGTATGGAATGCATTAGATAGATTGCAAGTACCATGTAGCAATCACAGTGGACTCAATGACCAAACAGAGGCAGGAATCATCATAGAAACATTACTTCTAAATTTTGAACAAAGTGAGGTTCAGAATGATATTTAAGAAACCTATTTTAGATAAACATAAAAGAACAAACAGTCCTGCCCCTGATGGAATAACACAGAAAGCCTTAAACTACTCGGGAACTACTTGAGAACTGGACAATAGCGATTTAAAATTTTCCATCCTAGGACAGCAGGCAGTGCGGAGCTGGGATCTCGAGAGACAACAAAATGAGGTGACGTCACTGATGTGGACTGTGACATTTCCTGGGCAAGCCAGGGACCCTCCCTGGGGTCTCCTGAGATCCTGCTCAGACTCAAGTGGGCTCCAGGCCTCAGGGTTCCAGACACTTCTCTGGGTCCAGGGAAGCCTCCCCAGCACTGGGCCTTCGCTCCTCTCTGGGCCCAGCTTGAGCTCCAGCTACTAAAGACACAATAGTATTTCTCACAGCGTCAGGGATGGGTCTTTCTCTGTAAATTAAAACTATTTTGAGTTTGGAGCCTCTGACAATCATGTGATGAGAAAGGCTTGGACAAGAAAGTGATATATTCTGGGGGAGGGGCCCTGGTGAGAGACACATGGGGAGGGGCTGGTGTGGGAGGCGGCTTCAGACCACAGCTCAGACCCTGTGAAAGGAGAGAGGAAGGAAGGACAGAAAGGACAAGGCTCAGACCACAGGCAGGTCTGAGGACGCCCCAGCAGGCTGAGCGGGTCCTTGCCCTTGGGGTGCCCATTGGAGGATCCTGCTTCCTGCAGGAAGACCTGGCTGCAGGGGCCCCGGGCTCATCCTGCCTGAGCCAGCCCAGGGGCAGGGCCCCGCACCTGTGCTCCTCCCTGCACGTTCCCCTGGAGGGAGGTCTGGGTGGGCACGGCCATGGTCACAACAACTGCCCTCTGTTGCTGTGTCCACCCTCAGGACAGGGCTCTGCCCTCCTGCACCTACACCCCTTGCAAGGTCAAACCTCAGGTGGCCTGGGGTTGGGAGCCCTGGGCACCCACAGACCTGAAAGCTACTGAGACACCCCGTCTACCCAAGCTGTATGCCAGGGAGAGGGGTCTGGGGAAGACCCGACTCACAGCAGTCAACTCTTCTGAGATCAAACTGAAGGCCTCTCAGTGATGGGCTCACAGCCCCGGTCCTGTGGCCCCTCCTGGAGAAGGCAGAGGCCTCCCCTCTGTTTCCTTCCACACTCAGCCCATTCTGCCTGTGGTACTCACACCTCCAATGACAGAAAGGGAATCAGAATGGCTTCCCCAGAGTAGTGGCCCTAGGACCATCTGGACAGATTTGGAGGTTTAAACGTGAAGGGAGCACAGGATGGTGAGCAGAGATGCTGGGACAGTGGCTGGAATTGTGAGGGGTGCAAGGTGGGGAGGGCAGGAGCCCTGAGCACCAGCCCCTTCCCAGGGCCGCTGTGTCTCCCGCATCAACCAGAGGGCGCTGTGGTCTCAGCACCTCCTCAGGCTCCTCAGCGCCTCAGCTCTCTCCCCAGCCTCACTTGCAGGGATTCCTCTGCCCTCTGGGTGGTGTAGCCCTCCCCCTGGTACAGTGTCTGGATCTCTCAGCCACAGCTAGTGTGAAGTCTAAGGTGGGGCTTGTGCAGCTTCTAGAAAGGAAGAAATTTGCATGGAGACCTCCCACCCTGAGCATCAGAATGACAGATAAGGAGGGTTGGTGGGTTCAGTCCTGGCTGTCAGCTCAGGAAGCAGAGCCTGGGGTGTCCCCACCATGGTCTGGGCTCCTCCGCTCCTCCTCACCCTCCTCGCTCACTGCACAGGTGGCTGCACGCAGGGAATTCAGGGAGGGCTCCTGGGTGTCTCCTGTGATGATGATTTCTCCCTCCTCTTTGAAACAGGGTCTGGTCTGTTGTCACTGATCTCTGTGTCCCTCCCTCTTTGCAGGGTCTTTGGCCAACTTTGTCCTGACTCAGCCCAGCTCTCTGTCGGGGTCTCCAGGGCAGAAGGTCACCATCTCCTGCACCCGCAGCAGCGGCAACATTGGCAGCTACTACATGCACTGGTACCAGCAGCGCCCGGGCAGCGCCCCCACCACTGTGACCTACGATGATAACCAAAGACCCTCTGGAGTCCCCGATCGGTTCTCTGGCTCCATCGACAGCTCCTCCAACTCTGCCTCCCTGACCATCTCTGGGCTGCAGTCTGAGGATGAGGCCGACTACTACTGTCTGTCTATGGTAGCAGTGCTAGTCATACAGTGCTCCAGACCATGGGGAAGTGAGAGAAGAAGCCCCCAGTACATCCTCACCCTGGCTCTGCCCTGAGCCTGTCCCCACCAGGTGTGCAGCTCTTCCCCTGTCCCTCCTGGATGCTTCAGTTGTGTGCATCTGCTCACAACTTCCTCGATTTTCTTTACAAAATACCAACTTGTCCTTCCATATCTTGAAGGCTGGTCATCGAATATCATTATAATCAATCAAGAGGGTATATGTGTAGTTTAAAACAGAGTTTCTGAAACACAGCACAAACACAAACTGTTAAAGAATAACATCCAATCGTTCTCAAACTCTTCTAACAAATAGCAATGGTGAGAATACATCCTAACTCATTCTATTAAGTGAGTATTACCTCATATCAAAGCCAAAAGCATTAAAAGAAAAAGAATATTAATACTAATAGCCCTTATGAATATAGATGAAAAATATCTCAGAATATACTAGCAAACTGAATCCAGCAGGGTATTAAAAGGATTGTGCGCTATAAGCAAGCACGATGTGTCCAAGAATGCAAAACTGGTTCAATATAAGACATCAAACTCCATAACACACGACATCAATGGAATGATTAACGGGGGAACCTGATCATCTACAT
>NW_012152019.1:16719-18611 GCF_000956105.1 Propithecus coquereli | reverse complement strand
TGATTTGGTGAAAGACGTCACTTCAGATCAAGAGTGCATTTCCCCTTCCTCAAGTCATAAGTATCACTGGGACACATTTGGTCAACTGCAAAGACAAAGGTTATGATACAGGATGAGAGAGATGTGACGCTCTAGGACCGTTTCAGCAGATGGAAAGCAGACTGCAGGGACTCACTTTCAGGATGATTTGACTGATGGCAAAATCCAAAACTAAATGCTCACAGAGGACAATGTGTCCCATTTCTCCTTAGAATGGCCAAAGCAAAATTAACAGAAAAAACCAATAAACCAGAAGTAGGTGCTATTTCAGAACTATTGACGAAACCCCTAAAGAGTCTCCTAATATAATATCCAATTGTCTTGAATACAATAAAAATCACGTGTCGCATCAAGAACCAGGAAAGTGACAACGTGAGTGAGGAAAAGACAATCCACAGACACAGACACTGAGACGATCTCGGGGATGAAACCATGTGGCTCACATGCTTTAAGTCAGCAACCGTGAAATTCCTCTGATGAGTTATTTCTGATAGTCTTGAAATAAATGAGAATAGAGAAATCTCAGAAAAAATTAAAAGTCATAAAAACAAACTAAATATAAGTTATAAGACCTAAAAATTATAAATGAAATTAAAAAATGTATATCTCTGGAGAAGCTCAAGAACAAGTGACAATGAAACTAAAATTCCAGCATTGGAGGAGACATTTAACACTAGAGAAAGTACCAGCCATATTTATCGCAGTCCAGCAGGGGGAGCTGTGGATCTTCTCAGACCTGAGCCAGGCCTGAAACAAATTCAAATGGTTCAAATTTAATGGTCCCTGGGCCCCTGCTCACTGGCCTGAGTTAGAGGTGACAGCAGCTGCTTCCTCCCAAGGGGCAAACTCAGAGCTGACATCAGCCGAACGTCCCTGACAACACAGTTGCCCCCTGGGCCAAAGACACAGAACCCGGTGGTGCTGGTGGGGATGGTGAAGGCTCATATCTGCACGAAGCATGAGGCAAACACACCCTTCTCCCAGGGAGCTGAGGAGGAGACACAGGAACCATCCCAGAGTCCCCAAACAGTTGTGGGTCTAGAGGATTTTTTGCAAGGCCACACCAGGGCCAGGAGTCCTCTCCCTCCTCACTCTCTGCCCAGGTACAAAGAGACTTCAGAGACCTTTGAAGGGGTCCCCCTGTCCTCCTTCTCTGTCCTAACACATGTGTCATTCGGGTTCCAGGGTTCTGTTCTCAGTCTGTCGTGACCCAGGAGCCCTCCTATAGTGTCTCCCGGAGGGACAGTCACTCTTACCTGTGGTTCCAATGCTGGGGCAGTCACCAATGTCACTATTCACACGGGATCCCGCAGAAGTCTGGCCAAGTCCCCAGGACATTAATTTATGATTCAAACAGCAAACACTCCTGGACGCTCGCCTGGTTCTCAGTTTCCCTCCTTGGGGGCAAAGCTGCCCGAGGTCTCTCGGGGACCCGGCCCCAACATCGGCACGTGTGCTTTAGTATCACCAAGTATATGAGGATGGTGACAAAGAAGAAAGAAAGCCACTGGCAAATAGAGACTAACGAGAAACCTGTCACAGAGGGAACTAAAGGGTTTTGATCACAGAAGGATCCCCGAGTCCAGGCAGGGAGAGGACCAGAGAGGGGAGCTGAGGAGCTGGGACGGGCTCCACCTTCTTCAGGAAACAAAACAAATGAAAACAACACACCCCAAACCTCCCTCGACCCAACCACCCCCTGGCTCCTGCCCAATGTCCCCACTGGCTTCTCCTCCAGTCCCTGCTACAGTGGGGACCGTCCTCGCCCTCCCCTTCCCGGCTCTGACTCACGACTTCCCTCCTCAACCCTCGGGTCTCTCTCCTTCATTCCCCTTCCCTTCTCTCCTCTGAGC
>NW_012152019.1:14503-16669 GCF_000956105.1 Propithecus coquereli | reverse complement strand
CCTCACTCCAGGACTAACATTCTGAGAGGCATCCCTGGATCTAGAACCATTTATCCACCCAATGCTAATACTAAGCTATTAAAATAAAATACCCCAGTCTTGTCATTGTCCCGTAGACAGGAAGATCAGGTGGGAAATGCCTTTGGTCATCTCAGGTGTCTGGACATGTGTCCTTGCCGTGTGTCTGTGTCCATATCTCAGGACAAGCATGGGCTAGGAGTGAGAGTAGTCACCATATGGTCTAGGGAAAAGGTGTTGAGTTTTGTGAAGTCAAAGAGGAAACTCACACATGTCACTGCTCTCGGCTTTACCTAAGGCAGCTTCCTGAAGTCTGGCGGTTCCTGTGACTGTCCTCAAATGGGGCAGGAACATTCCCTCGAATGGATGACTGGGACACCACAAAACATCGGGCAGGAAGAAGGTGCAGACTTTAGAACAGACTAATCAAAGAAAAGACACTAGATTACGCCCAAGGAAACTGAAAGACATTGGAGGGTGATGCAGTTCCTTGCAGGCGTAAAAACAAACTGGACAATGATGGTTTAAATCACCACAAGGTCCTTGTCAAAGCAGAGGGTGGATTCCAGCCCACATGTGGCAAGGGCAACAGAGAGGAGCAGAAACGTCTGGAAGCCAGATGGAGGGAATGTCTGCAATTTTTTGGTGCTGAAATGATAAAAACCAGCCAGAGGCTCCCTTGAAAGTCCTGCAGGGTCACAGCCCAGGGAGAGGGAAATGTGTGGAATATCCACAGTTATATTGAAGTCGGAATCACCACCACTGCCCGCAATAGCAACAGCGTCAATAGTTTTCATAATTAATGCGTGTGGACATGCACAACATCTAGAAATATTAATCATCAAAAAGGAGATTTATTGTGTAAACTTTTTTTAATATTGTCTGTTGTAGGGAAATTCGGCAAAATATTAAATTAACGTGGGCTCTAAGGAGACAAGGTTGCAATGGGCAATATCCAGGGTCGCTACTGAAATAGTAGGATGTGAAAGTAAACAGCTGGTGAGTGTGGAATGACTCACTGGAAATTCTCGATTCATGAAAAATGAACAGTGAGAAAGGAGGAATTGAGCAGCAAAGCCAGATGAAGAAAGAGAAAGGCGGACACAGGCACAGGATCGGTAACTACACGACATGTGAATTCATGGGTGGATGAGATAAAAACAGAGTCCTTTACAACAAAGGTACACACGTGTCCCTGTCCCTTCTGCCCCACAGGGGAGTTTGAAGATGAAGTGTTTTTACATATTCCATGATGTTCACACCAAATCATGCAAATACAGTACAGTTTTTATAAAACATTCTGGCTATGAGACCCCTGATGTCCTGTGTTGCTGCGTGTGGAGTTGGGAGGAGTCTCTGACTTTAATGCCGACGCCGTTTCTCCTCTGAACGGGCAGTTCCACTGGAGCTCCCGCTGGTGACTGGCAGTTACTTAGAGCGAAGGGGGGTCGGCAGCCCAGCCGGGCAGCGCCACTCTGTGTGTCGCACCCGCAGCCCTGGACTCTCCACTGCTGCTACTAGACACGGTTTATAGGATTATGTCAGTGGGACACCCTGTCCCTTCCCACTCCCAGCTTTGGGCTCTGAGATTTCCCAGGGGGCTCACTGCTGGAGGGAGGGGGACCCTCGAATCACCCACAAACAAGACGTGGTGTCATTTCACCTGTGCGGGCAAGAAAATGTTCACGGGGCTGGGGCGAGGTTTGGGCAAGATTAGATCATTAGGGCAGGATGTTGAGACCTCATGCAGCTCATCCTTCAGTCCCGAAGTTTCCAGAGAAGAAATGCAGCATGTGGATCACTAAGGGTGTGGGGAGCTGATCTGGTGACAGATGTCACTTCAGATCAAAAGTGCACCTCCCCTTCCTCGAGTCATAAGTATCATTGGGCCATATTTGTCCACCTTCAAAGACAAACGTTATGATACAGGCTGAGAGGGATGTGAGGTTTCAAGATCGTTTCAGCAGATGGAAAGCAGACTGCAGGGGACTCACTTCCAGGATGATTTGACTGATGGCAAAATCTGAAACTAGATGCTCACAGAGGACAATGTGTCCCATTTCTCCTTAGAATGGCCAAAAAAAAATTAACAGAGAAAACCAATAAACCAGAAGTAGGTGCTGTTTCAGAACTATTGACAGAACCTCT
>NW_012152019.1:13899-14453 GCF_000956105.1 Propithecus coquereli | reverse complement strand
TGGAATTGTGCTCCTGGGAGAATTCTGTTCAGGGTCCATGTGACCTGCTGGTGTGTGAGGAAGGGGAGGTGTGGGCAACTGGCATGAAGTTAGGGGAACCGGACAAGGTGGTCAGGGCAGAGGCTGAGACCGGGTGCAGGACTCACTGCTCTGAGGCTGATGGGCAGAGTGTGGGTGCAGCAGGCCGGGGCCAGGCACTGCTGTGCTGAGACTGTGCTGTCACCTGCAGTGTGCGCACCTGAGGGGATGTGTTCTGGACCCTCCCAATGAAGCAATGCGTGACCTGCAACCTGACTGAAGAGAACCAGACAAAAGGCTCTTTAGAGGAGAGGACACCCTCATGATTTCAACATTCCTGACTGTATTTTCAGGAGTTAGAAAGGAAACCTGCATCCATAATCCTTGGACGGGCAATACAAGAGCTTTCTCACAAAATATACCCCCTCTAATAGCCGCCATGCCCTGTCCCAGAATTGGAGGGAATGTCCCTCCCCAAATTGGTGCTGCGGGCCTGGTCCTGTTGGGGGAGTAGATTGGGGTGTAATGCATATTGC
>NW_012152019.1:8594-9026 GCF_000956105.1 Propithecus coquereli | reverse complement strand
AACAGCAAGAGATTTGTGTCCTGTGGCCACTGCGGAGTCCCAAATAGAAGACTAAAGACAAAGAAAAGCTAGGAGGACGCCCAGAGGAGGGGCCTCAGTCTGCCCTTGGGCAGGGAGCGGGCAGTTGTAAAAGCCCTGGTGGGCACAGGAGCCTGTGTCAGGACCCCCTGGCATCTGCTCACAGAAACACAGGGCCTAGGCCTGGGCAGCAGGGGGCGGTGTGGGCCTGACACTGAGGGGTGTGTGGGGCTCAGCTGGGAAACCAGACATGGGAACCTGGGCTCTGCTCAGAGCTCACCCGGCCTAGAAGCTGGATCCTCTCTGAGCCCCTGGGGAGCCTCAGGCCAAACTTAACACAGACACACTTGTCCAAGAATGAAACCCAGCCACTGGGGCTGCACACAGGCCAGGGGGGTTTGGAGGGCAGGGGAG
>NW_012152019.1:7045-8544 GCF_000956105.1 Propithecus coquereli | reverse complement strand
GTCTCTGTGCTTGTTCGACAACGTGTGCCCCTCCTGTCACAGATGGGGTCGCAGCCCCTTGGTTTGGGGCGTGGATGCTGTTCCTACCGGAGCTGGGAGAGAGGTTTCGTGGCCACGTGGGGGTGGGGGCTTCATGCTAAACTTAGCTCAGTAGCTCACTAGAGGACTGGGTGTCCGAGGACGCATTGTAGGATGGGGGGAGGAGAGAAAAAGAGGGAGTTGGAGAGAGGGACGGTAGGGAGAAAAGAATGGAGGAGGAAGGGAGGGAGGGTTGAGAGGGAAGGGAGGGAAAGGGAACAGAAGGAGAGTAGAAGAAAAGGTTGGTTTATTTGGGTAGTATTAAGTCTCTGTCATCAGAGCAATAGATTGTGTATATATACTCGTGCGTGTGTGAGAGAGAGAGACAGAGACAGAGGGACAGAGAGAGGAGAAAACATTACCATGTATTGAGTGCCTACTATGTGCTGTCTACTCTACTATTGGCCATGTCTCATTGCGTTAAATTCAATCTTCACCAGCTTCTTATGAACCCATTTTACAGATGAGGGAACTGATCGCAGTGACTCTTACAACTGTCTACTCTAGAAGTGAATCTTAGTTTTGGCATACGGTGTATGTTCTGACTAGTAACAACTCCTGTTACTGCCGTTTTTACTCTTTTCAAAATGGAATTAGAAGCTATATAATCTTTCCAAGTTCCTACAACTTATAAGTGTCTCACTTCTGATGTAAGCCCAGATCTGTCCTCCAACCACTTTACACTTGGGGAGGTTTCACCTCCTTTTGGCCCAAAGGTTTCAGGATCATAAGCAGCCACACCGAGACCTGCAGGGGAGGACTGTCCATGCCCCAGATACACTGGCCTTGCAGTTGGGTGCAATATGAGCTCAGTGGTCCCGTCTTAGGGTGAGAGTAGGAGCACCTGGCTACATGTGGAACAGTCGATCATGTTAGATTCGATCTTTATAATCAAATCGATGGGAGTGACAGTGTATGTGTGCATGTTCATACACACATTCTTTGTGGGGTGAAGGGGTGGACTGCAATGGGTACTGTTTGTGTCTCAAAGCACCCCCTTTTCCTATTATAATTATATTTTTCTATTAGAACTCACCTGCCCTGACCACAGGGAATCTACTGACCTTGCCAGCCAGGGTCAATCGTAATGTCCATCCCACCAGCCAATGATTGCTTCCAGGAAGGACACATGACCCATGTGTTGAATTCTTATAGATCTAAAGCTAGGAGAAACAAGTCTGCCTCTCTGGGGTTGTGATGTTGGCATTCTGCAAGTCTGGAGCTGGCAACAGCTTAATCCCGGCACCAAGGCCAGTCTATGCGGGAGAACACGCATGAGGCTGGGCCAGTAAAGAGGAGAGTCAGAGGAAGAAGCTTCTACTCCTTTAAAAATCCCGCCCAGCAGAGCCGTGTCTGGAGTGTGATGACAAGACACAGTGAATTTTCTTCTTTAGCTTAAGCTGGGTGGGTTGGCTGTCTGT
>NW_012152019.1:6692-6995 GCF_000956105.1 Propithecus coquereli | reverse complement strand
ATTCTTATAGATCTAAAGCTAGAAGAAACAAGTCTGCCTCTCTGGGGTTATGATGTTGGCATTCTGCAAGTCTGGAGCTGGCAACAGCTTAATCCTGGCACCAAGGCCAGTCTATGCGGGAGAACACGCATGAGGCTGGGCCAGTAAAGAGAAGAGTCAGAGGAAGAAGCTTCTACTCCTTTTAAAAATCCCGCCCAAGCAGAGCCACGTCTGGAGTGTGATGACAAGACACAGTGAATTTTCTTCTTTAGCTGAAGCTGGGTGGGTTGGCTGTCTGTTCCTTGCCACCAGGGAGGCACTGAC
>NW_012152019.1:0-2997 GCF_000956105.1 Propithecus coquereli | reverse complement strand
GCATAGTAGGCATGTGGTAAATATGGGATGAATGAGTGAATGAGTGAATGAATGAATGAGGTTGGGGATTGTATATTTTAAGAAAGATACTAATAGTGTAGCTCAGTGGTTAAGAATAAGGGCTTTGGACTCAGATCGAATCGGGCTGGAGTCTGCTCTGCCTCTTAACAGCTGTGTGACATTGAGCAAGTAGTTCAACCTCTCTGAGCCTCTGTTTCTTCCTCTATGAAACGAGGTTCAATAATTTGTACCCGATGTGAAGCTGAAAGGAGCGTATGGATGCACAGTGCCTGCCACAGAGCAGACCCTCGATAACCTGCAACCACTGCACCTTCAGCCGGAGCATATGGGGAGTGGGTGTCCCTGCTTTCTCTTCCAAAAATGCAGACTAAATCTCATGACCTCCTGCACACCCAGCCCCAGCCTCTCTGTAATCCGAGGGAAACAGACAACAGTACAGGCTTTAAAATCAAACTGGGTTTGGCTCCTGGCTTTGCCCCAGACTAGCTGTGACCTTAGAAAAGTCACATCACCTCGATGTACCTCTGTTTTCTCCTGCAAAATATAGTATTAATAAAAATAGCTGGCACATATCAAGTGCTTACCGTGTGCCTCACTCTGTGAAAGCGGGTTCTGTACACTGAGAAATGAGGTGATCTCATGATAAAGGTTCAGATATAAGACTCAAACCACCTGGGTTCAAATAGTGGTTCACTCCCTCCCCCAGCTGGGCAACCTTTGGCAAGTTACTTAACTTCTCTGTGCCTGAGTTTCCTCCCTATAAAATGGAGTTAATAACGGTGTCTACCTCATTGGATTGCTACAAAGATTATGTGATGGAGTGGATGGAAATTCTTAGAACAGTGCCTGGCACTTAGAGACACACAGTCGATCTATCTTATGCAATCATCCTGACAGCTATCCGATGTTAAGTTCTTTTTATCCCCAAGAGGAAACTGAGTCTCAGAGAGGCGAAGTGATCTGCCCAAGCCTGCGTAGACAGCAAGTTGCAGACCTGGGATTCAGGCTCTGATTTGGCTGATCAGAGCACAGGCTGTGTGAGGAGGAGGACCTAGCGGGGTGACTGGCACATGGCGGGTGCCAGTTGCACCCAGGAATTCAGACTTCCTGCCCACCCCCAGCCCAGCTGGGTGCGGCTCCTCCCCTCCCTGTCTTGGCCCATGGTGCTCTCTGAACCCTCTGTAGCGTCAGCCCCACATCGCTGCAACAAGCAGAGCCCTCGCCAGCTTCCGAGAAAACCAAATGAGTTTAGCGTCAGGTCAGAGAAGCGTCTCATTTTGATTAGCGTTGATCTAATATGTTGTCTTTCCTCACGGAACTCTGAATAAGTTAATCAAGGACAGGCTGGATTTGTGTTTTCTTAATAACACTGCCTGATTCCAAAGGCTGCCTGCTAAGAGCCCTAGACTTGGGGCCGCTTTCTTATTTTCTCTTCCTTCTCTCTTTGTGTTTTATAAAATATATAAGATTGCTGGGCTGACTGTGTGTGTGTGGGTGGGTGGGCAATTAGCATGGTATAGAGGAATGCTCACAAGCTTTGGAATTAAACAGACTTTGTTTTAAACCTCAATTCCCTCACTAGCTACCTGTGTAACCCAGGGTAAGTGATTTGTCTCTGAGTCTCAGTTTTACCATCTGTGAAATGTGATAACAGCAGTCTCTAACTTACTGAATTGTGATAATTAAATAAGGCAATAAAACACTCATAACATGGTCAGCCCATAGTGATCATTCAATAGATATTAGCTGTTACTACTACTAAACATGACAGCAGCTATTAAGTGATCTCTTATTATGAGCTATAAGATGCGATAAGCATTTCACATGTATCATTTTATTCAAATAATATATGAAAAGCAAATAGAACAGTGGCTGGTGTGAAGTAGGTGCTCAAGAAATGGTAATGATTATTATTATTAGTGGTGACAGCAATATTTCATTTTCACACTAAATGGGGCATGTTGTTGGTATTGTTGTATGTATCAGCTGCACCACAAGGAATCCATATTCTATCAGGGACCTGGACAAGCATAGGCAATTGCTATTCATATAAGGGCCACATGGCAGACAACATAGAGGAAGAATATTTGATCATTCCTGGAGGGGGATGAGGGACAATTTCCTGGAGGTGAGCAAAGCTGGGACCCAGAGGAACAGTAGAGCGAACCCTGCAGAGGTACCCCAGGCAGAGGGACAGTCATCCATTCATTTGTTCATCCAATCATTCACCCATTCAACAAGTAGGTGTTGGGCGCCATCTTTGTGCCAGGTGCTGTCCCAGGTGCTGATGGAACAGAGACAAGCAGGACAGGAAACAGCCCCGCCCTCCTGGAGCAGACAGTCTAGTAGGGGAGACAGACTATAAACAAAGAAGCAAACACATTAACGAGATGCTTTCGGGTGGTGATAAGTGCTGTGACTTAAAGCTGGGGAGTGTGGTTGTGACTGGGGGGGAAGTAGGGCCACTTGAGTTAGGGCACTCTTGGGAAGGCGTCTGTGGAAAGGTGAGGTTTGACTGAAGACTCGAAGGTAGGGAAGAAGGGAGCCATGCAAAGATCTTGGGGGAGAGCATCCAAGACTGCATATACGGAGACCCTGAGGTAGGAACAGGTTTGGTGTGTTCCACGGACAGCAAGGACAGTGGGGTGGAGTGTGTGAAGAGGGTGGGGAAAGTTACAAGATGAGATTGGAGCAGTGGGCCATGGGAGGAGTCTGAAATTTGTCCTAAGTGTGATGGGGGCATATCCTAAGCTATCCCTATAAGATGGGTTCCCTTCCCCAGGTAGCTCCCATGAGCACTGCCTGAGCACCTCTAGGCACCTACTCGGTGCCCGGCCCTGTGCTAGGTGTTTCCATGACTGCTATCTCATTGAACTCTCACGAGCAGCCTGGGAGAGATCATTATCCCCATTTTACAGATTTCAAAACTGAGGCGTGAGAAGGTTGAAGCCATTTGCCTGGGCCACGTGGCTGGTT
>NW_012152018.1:9750-10111 GCF_000956105.1 Propithecus coquereli | reverse complement strand
TTTAAAATTCAAAGTCTCTTTCATGGCAATTCTAATTTAACATTTTGGTGTATTTTTCCAATCTTCTCTAATGCCCCTAAGACATTTTTGTATAAATGAGGCGATATTAAATAGATATAGGTAACTGTATATAATGCTCTTTACACTGTATTATAATAGAACTAATTTTGCATGTTATATATTTTTAAATAAAGTTTTAATGCCTGCATGTGTATTGTTCATTTATTTGTTTTTTATTGATACATAATGGTTGTACATATTTCTGGGGTACATGTGCTATTTTGATACATGTCTACTATATATGTTGATCAAATCTGGGTAATTGGGATATCCATCACCTCAAATAATTATCAGTTCTTTG
>NW_012152018.1:6335-7490 GCF_000956105.1 Propithecus coquereli | reverse complement strand
AAGATTTTTAATTTGGAAGGGACACCTATCTATAATAGATGAGAAAATGAGACACAAGAGGCTAAATGATTTACCCCAGGCCACATTTCTGCTGTTGGCAAAGCCAAGACTTGAACTCTCAAGCTGGAGCCTTTCAACATCTTCTCTAATAACCAATATTTGAATGGAATGATAATTTTCCAGTGACTATCTATAATCAAATAGAACTTCTCTAGATGCCATATTCATCTCGTAGGGCTACCATTATAGAATACCACAGAGTGGGTGGCTTAACAGAAATTTATTTCCTTACAGTTCTGGAGGCTGGAAGTCTAAGATCTAGGTGCTGATGAGCTTGATTTCTGGAGGCCGCTCTTCCTGGCTTGCCGACTGCTGCCTTCTTGCTGTGCCCTGCATGGCCTTTCCTCTGTGCCCATACACTCCTGTTGTCTCCTTGTCTTTACAAGGATATCAGTCCTATTGGATTAGGTCGCATCCTTATGACCTCAGTTAATCTTAATTATCTTTTTAAAGGCCCTATCTGCAAATACAGTCACATTGGAGATTAGGGCTTCAACATCTGTATTTGGAGGGACATTGTTCAATCCATACCAGACACATAAAGGTTATATTAGAGCAGTGGGCCCCTATCAACTTAGATGGGATAATTAACCATTTAGGTATGAAGTTGTGGTTGGATGTATTCACCTATGTTATTTACATAAAACCAGTAAAATGACTTTGCATCTGTGTTTAAATTGGAGGTGGGGGATTTGAGGGAAGATATTTTATTTCATTTTTCTTAATTCTGTTGTTTTTAATATGAGCAACTGACAAGGTCACTCGCAACAGTGATGTTCCCGGGGCCAAGCCTCTCACATCCTTCGCCTACACCCTGAAGCCAGCCCTTGAGTTGTGTGACTGAATGTCATTGTTCTTGCTCCAAAGGGACTATTCAAAGCCTGTCTAGGTCTGGTCAGCCAAACTATCTTAATGCAGCAAAGAGTACAAAGATTTGGTCAGGATGGGAAGGAGGCACACAATCAGAAAGATAAAACTAATATATACATGTATGAGACCTTTTATGAAAAAAATCTCATTTAATTTTAGCAAGTATTCTGTGAAGTAACATTCCTATTTTTATAGATGAGAAAATTGAAACTCAGTGATGTTATA
>NW_012152018.1:3269-3640 GCF_000956105.1 Propithecus coquereli | reverse complement strand
AACGGAATTGCTGGACCATAGGAATGTTATGTTAATACTTAATCGTATCAGGAACTGCCAACAGTTTTTCAAGTGGTTGTTGTATTTTATAGTCCACTTGTAATGTGTAAGTGTTCTGGCTGCTCTAAATCCTAGCCTTTACTTGGTATTACCAGTTTAAAAAAAAAAAATTAGCCATGCTAGTGGGTATGTTGTAATAATTCATTCATTTTTTTAATCTTAGAGAAGTATATATGTCTAAAATGAGCCTAAATAGCTATATTTGAAAACAGTTTGATTTTACATAATGAAAGAAAATTCTCATAATATACCCTCTACTTAGTCCTGCTTTTTAATAGGTAAAAAAAGCCAAAAATCATGTCAGTACAGTT
>NW_012152018.1:0-694 GCF_000956105.1 Propithecus coquereli | reverse complement strand
AGATTAATTAAGCACCACTTCACTGGTTGCATAATATCATTTTGAATAGATTCTCTTTGATTTATTTATCTTTCCCAGATTATTGAACACGGTGGTTATGATTTTTTCAGTGCTATAAATAATGGTGCAATAAATATCCATGTTCAGACTTAAGTTTATAGGGTTCTTTATTTCTTTAGGGTAGGTTTCAAATATAGAATTACTAGGGTAAGCTATATGAATATTTTGAGGAACTTGAATTTGTTAAATAACTTCCAGAAATGGTTGCTACTAGTAATGTACCAGAATGCGTATTTCATCACATTCTACTAGCACTGATTATCATCATTTTTCTAATCTATGCCAATTTGTAGGTAAGCTACGGTACTGCTACTGTTTTTACTTGTGTTTCATTATGGAGTACCTAAACATTTTGTCATAGATTTGCTTACTAAAGTTATTAATATTTGTTCTTTTGGGGAATATCTATTCATGTCCTTAACCTGATTTATTTAGGAATCTTGGTGTTTTTCTCCCTAATGTAAGTAAGTTCTTTGTAGAAGAAAGAACTCTGAAACTATTTGTGAAATATTTGCTAAGAATAATTCCTCCTGTCTTACTTGCTTCTTATTTTGGTTTTGAGATTTTAAATAAATAAATAAGAGTGTGTAGTTAGATCTTTATATCTTTTCCAATGCCTTTTTTCCTATAGTTT
>NW_012152017.1:9649-11150 GCF_000956105.1 Propithecus coquereli | reverse complement strand
AAGTTAGCATCAGTCTAAACTAGATTAAGTTGCTTATTATAGTCCCTAATGAAATCACTAACAAAATAACTAAAAAATATAGTAAAAGAAACAAGGTACTTAGTACACTAAAAATATTTCTTCGAAACCAAAAAAGGCAATAATGGAGGAAGAGAAACGAGAGACAAAAACATATAGGAAACAAACAGTAAAATGGCAAACATAAATCCTACTTTATCTGTAATTACATTAAATGTGAATGCACTAAAAACATCAATGAAAAAGCAGACATTGGCAGAATGAATTTAAAAAAAACCCGATTAAACTGTATTATACATGAGATATATTGAGATTCAAAGACAAAAATAGGTTTAAAGTAAAATCATGGGAAAAGATATACCATGCAAACTGCAACCAATAGTGGCAATATAAAAATCATACAAAGTAGACTTTGATATGGGAGGATTCTGGGAAGACGGGTGAGTAGAAAAATACCAGGAATCTGTCTCTCCCTCCACCTAGGCAACAATTGCACTGGAAGAATATGTCTGATAGAGTGTTCAAAGCAAGTAACTCTTCGTAGAAAAGAAGATCTTCTGTTATGACCAGAATGAAGTATAAAACCGGCACCGAGTCACTAGTATCAGTTGATTCATCCACAGTGATTGAATAATATATGTTTTCCTTTTGAACTATTGCATAAAGTTGTTCTATTAAGTTGAAGGCTAATTCATGCTGCCAATCAGTTATAGTCTTGAAAGAGGCAGTTATTTGTACTTTGAAACATTTTCAAGGTCTAAGAATCCTACAACTTTGACAATGCATTCTTTCACAGTTTCTACATCTTTGAATGGCTTCTCATTTTTCTCAAGTATATAAGCTACTTTATAAGTTGCTTCAGTGACATTATTTCCAGGTCTTATTTTTGCTTGAAAGAATTGTCCTTACTTTTGCTTTTCATCTTTTAATTTCTGCAATACAACCTTTCGTGTCTCTCCCTCTAATTGAAAATATTTGTGGTCCTTGTGAATGTTATTATGCTGATGAGCATTAAATTTCTTCAATGTTGATATTGCAGTGTCACAAAGCAAGCAAATCATCTTATCTTTAGCAGAAACAAGATAATACTGCAATTCCCAATCCTCATTAAAAAATCTGTTTTCTTCCTTCAATGTTCTTTTGGTCGTCTTTGACATGATGGGCTGTTAAACAGACAGAATTTAAAAAATACTGTCAAGCTGTACAACTATTCACAAATTCCACTTCAAACAGAAACAGTGCACTGTTGTCAAAAGCTGATAACAGACTAGCATACTCGACCCCCTTAAACTTTTGCCGGCCTTGTGCAGTAGTGGCACTAGTCAGGTAGGGAAGTTAGAACTAAATTATGAGCATATCAGCCATCAATTTAGCCCTTATGGCTTACTAATGTTCTAATTATGCCCGTCAATCTGGGAACATTATTTGATTGAAGCTTATTTTATTCTTTGGTATTTTAAATACATTCCATTTTAAAAATAAA
>NW_012152017.1:6455-7184 GCF_000956105.1 Propithecus coquereli | reverse complement strand
TGATTGAATAAGATATGTTTTCCTTTTGAACTATCTGAGCACTAAATAGAAAAGGTAATAAAAGCCAATATTATACTCCTTAGACATCTCTTTGGATTGAAATAATTAACTCCCAGATCTCTGAACTGTCTAAGGAGAGGTTATTGTTTGTTTTATTTTGGAGCATTTTAAAGGCTCTCCTTGGTAACATTTTTGGAGCATTCTATGATTTGTTGTGAAATACAGTTTCACAGCAAAATATAAAATTTGGGGAGAAATTCCTATTTTCCCAGATTATCTGTGCTTCCAGGCTCAAACTTATATTTTAAACTGGGCCTCAGTTGAACCAGAGTTTTTTTTCCTAGCTCATATTTCCTCTTGCAGATATAAACTAACGCTCATTTTAAAAGCCTATTCCCTATTACTCAACTTCTCTTTCTTCAAACTTCTGGGTTTTCTTTTATTTATCCACTTTCGGCCAGTTACAAATAGAGAGTTGAATAAAGGGATTCCTTAGAAATTGCCTTTGCTCAGCGAAACCATCTAGGAGTGCCACCCTACCCTGTCTGACTCTCTCTATCTTTTCTTTCCTTTGCCCTCCAATTCTTTTTCTATTTTTCTCAGTTATTTGACTTACTCACTTTTGTTAAAAATAACTGTGAAGATCTGAAGGAATAATGGCCCATAGAACAAACTAAATATCCTATCTGAACATACATGAATCTTTGTAAATCAAACAGTATTTACTAT
>NW_012152017.1:2472-2843 GCF_000956105.1 Propithecus coquereli | reverse complement strand
TTCAACGCTGCCTCCAACTTTATTGGAAGCCAGGGCCATCAGGCAGAAACACTTTAACCTCTTACCTTTTGTTACCTCTGCAGGTTTTGTTTCATATGCTCTCCACCCTTCTCACTATTCTCCTCTGCTTTCAGGACCCTCCTACTCTCTGGGTCCCACCACTCCCAACTCTTCAGGAACCCGCTTCACCAACTGTGCCCTCTCTTTGTGTCACCACCACTCCCACACTGGGGACTCTTCCTCCCAACGTGTAAATATGCTTAATTCTCCCTGACGTTAAAAAGATTCAACCTGTTCTCAACCCATACTAAATATTGGCTAATATTGTGTCTTTCCTTCATGTTTAAAATTCACAAAAGTGCTGTGGGGTA
>NW_012152017.1:0-919 GCF_000956105.1 Propithecus coquereli | reverse complement strand
CTTGCCTGTGATCCAGACTCCTCTATTCAAGTTCCTACTACTGGTCATCTCCACTTGGATGTCCCACAGGCACCCAGAAAAAAAAATGTTCAAAACTGAGCTCTATGACCAAGATTTTTTTCTGTCCGCATGTTTCCTATCCTAATGAATGCCTAAGTCAGAAGCCCCATTGCCAGTCTTGACCTTTTTCTTATTTTTTTCCTTGTCCATTCAATCTCTGGTCAATTAATATTAATTAATTCCCTAGATATCTTTCTATCCATTTCCCTCTTCCTCCTGCCTCATCGTTACTCTCTTAGTTCATAATCTCATTGTCTCTCCTATTAATGACTTCAGTCTAACTAGTTTTCTTGCTTTCTCCTTGACTCTCTTCAATCGTTTTTCTATCCTACTTCAAAGGTGATCTTTCTAAAATGCAATTATAACCAAGTCCACCTTCCCCAGCCTTTAATGAATTCATGTGGTCTTTAAGATAAAACACAACTCCTTAGTATGGCTTACAAAGGTCGTTCTCTCAAGCTTCGCCCTTTCCTCTTTTCCATTCTCTGCTTAATCATATAGCTCTGAAGTCATTGGGTACTAAAGTGTGCCCACACCTCAAATTTCCACATCTTTGTACAAAGGCCATTCTTTCTGTTTGGGATGCTATTCTGCATCTTCTTTGCTTAGCTAACTTCTGCTTACTTTTTTGACTCAGCTCATGCATAACCACCTCTTGGAAGATTTGCCTGAACCCTGCACAAATTAGATGTTCTTCCATCTTGTGCTTCTTTCATAGTACTCATCTCGTGATCTCGTAGCTGCCTACTTATTCTCTCTTCCTCACATTACATTGAAAATAGCCTTAAGGCAGGGACTGTGGGGGTGTGTGAATATTTGAGTCTGTTTATCTCCTACACTGTATTCCTAGCACCTAGTA
>NW_012152016.1:12956-13231 GCF_000956105.1 Propithecus coquereli | reverse complement strand
ATTAATTAAATATTAATGTTTATAATTAATTCAAATGACAAATTTACTTTTTGATGAAACTGTTAACATTTCTGTGTTTATTGGCACAGCATTTTTGCTTTTTTAGGATTCCTGGAAGCTTTCTTTCTGTAGTTTTCTCTCTCTCCCCATCTCTTGGTCTTTTGCTTTTCCCCTGTGTAATTCTCAGCCTCCACTCTTCTCAGGTAATATCACAGTAACCGTCTTTGAAGTCCCCACCTCTTTTCATGACCTTTGCTTATGATCAAAAGGAAAAA
>NW_012152016.1:9810-10416 GCF_000956105.1 Propithecus coquereli | reverse complement strand
TCTACATACCTAGTTGAGTAATGGGCTCAGTGCTGTAACCCCAATAAGTGATCAATAAATATTCATAGGGTTGCTGAATATTTGAATAATAAGTCGGGCATGTAGCATGGTTCCTGACAGTTAGCAATAATAGACCATTTTGAAACCAAGGCACTAATAATCAGGCAGAGGGAGAGCAGCTCTCCACTGTGTACGGTGGTCAACAGAATGATCTTTAACCAAGCTTATACATGAGGAAAAAAGTCCCCATTTGAGTGCAGAAATCTCAGGGTTTGCCTAAAAAGTCTTGGGGTAGAGATGGTGTTTCTGGTGTTTCTACCTCCAAATCCTTTTGCTTGGCTACATTGATTTTTTTTTTTTTTTAGATTTGAGACTAGAATTGAGCTCAGCAACGCTCCTCTAGGCCCACTGAGAAGAGCTAGACAAATCTTCTCTCACTACCTCACTGGGAAGGCAGAAAGAGGGGTGGAGACGTCATTCCAAAGGCTCATAAACAGCTTGCCCCTTTCTGGAAGGGAAAATTAGAATTGGATATAGGGAAATCTAGGCAAATCTCATCTATAAATTCTCTTTTCTCCACTGACTCTTTTATCCTTTAGGATTTTT
>NW_012152016.1:7592-8224 GCF_000956105.1 Propithecus coquereli | reverse complement strand
TTGCAAAGATGTGGAAACAACCCAAGTGCCCACCAATATATGATAAAATGTGGTATATGTATACCATGGAATACTATTCAATTATAAAAAACAATGATCAACTAGCACCTCTTATATTATCCTGGATAGAGTTTGAGCCCATCCTTCGAAGTGAGGTATCACAAGAATGGAAGAATAGGCACCACATGCACTCGCCATCAAATTGGTACTAACTGATCAACACTAAGGTGCTCACATGGAAGTAATATTCACTGGGAGCCGGTCAGGTGGGAGGGTGGTGTTGGTGGTAGGTAAACTCATAACTAATGGATGCGGAGCACACTGTATGGGGGAAGTGCACGCTTGTTACCCTGGCTTGGGTGATGCAAAGGCATTATATGTAACCAAAATGTTTGTACTCTCATAGTATTCTGAAACAAACCACAAAACAAAAAAACCCTATTTTTTACAACCTTAAAATTTGAATGACAGATTGACGGAATATGATATGCTCTTTTCGGCCAGAGACTCTAAGGATTTCGACTTCATGTTTCAGAGTTCATCATTCTAGGTCAATTTGCTCTGTACCTGCTAAGCCCTTTCAATGTGTGGATTCTTCTTTTATTTCTGAAAAGTCTTTTTTTTGTATTATA
>NW_012152016.1:0-1065 GCF_000956105.1 Propithecus coquereli | reverse complement strand
TGTCTCTGATGAACATAAATACAGAAATTCTCTATAAAATACTAGCAAACCAAATTTAACATTGCATTAAAAGGATCATACACCATGATAACATGGGATTTATCCCTGACATGCAAGGATAGTTCAACATGTACCAATCTATAAATGTGATATACCATATTAACAGAATAAAGGATAAAAATCATATGATCATCTCAATAGATGTAGGAAAGGCATTTGATAAAATTCAATATCCTTTCATGATAAAAATTCTCAACAAATTAGGTATAGAGGGAATGTAATTCAATATAATAGAAGCTATATATGACTAGCCTACAGCTAACATCATAAAACCAGACATATAGACCAATGGAACAGAATAGATATCCCAGAAATAAATTCACATATTTATAGTTAACTGATTTCCAACAAAAGTGCCAGGAACATACAGTGGGGAAAGGACAGTCTCTTCATTACATGGTATTGCAAATCTGAATATCCATATTCAGAATACTCAATTTGGACCCTTATCTCATAGCATATGCAAAAATAAACTCAGAATGGATTATGAAACAAGCCAGGCAAAGAAAGACAAACACTGCTAGACCTCACTTGTATGTAGAATCTAAAAAAGTTCAACTCATAGAAACAAAGAGTAGAATAGTGGTTGCCAGGGGTTGGAGGTGGGGGTTGTGTCAAAATGTTGGTCAAAGAATATAGTTTTATTTAGGCAGGATAATTAAGCCCTGTTGACAGCTTGATAAATATAGTTAATACTTTATATTTGAAATTTGTTAAGAGAGTAAGTCTTAAATGCCGTCATTACACA
Organism: Propithecus coquereli; assembly: GCF_000956105.1. Lineage (NCBI taxonomy): Eukaryota > Metazoa > Chordata > Mammalia > Primates > Indriidae > Propithecus > Propithecus coquereli. The sequence goes on along the minus strand of NW_012152016.1, from coordinate 257 downwards.
CACGCAGACACACACAAAAAAATAACTATGTGAAGTGATGAGCATGTTAATTAGCTTGATTGTGGTAATCATTTCACAATATGTACACATATCAAATCATCACATTGTACAAGGTAAATCTATGCAATTTTTATTAGTCAATTATGCCTTAATAATTCTGGGGAAAAAAGAAAAGAAAGGAATGACATCATTGTCTTCAACCCTGGCCCTGTGGATGAGCCATTTTATTTCAATTATCTGACCTTTTTTGTAAAACT
>NW_012152015.1:14120-15525 GCF_000956105.1 Propithecus coquereli | reverse complement strand
AAATAAAAGTATAATATGGGGCTTCTACCATCTCTGCTACCGCCACCACAACCTCCATCACTGTCTCCTGGAGGCCCTCCTCCTCCTCCTCCTCTGCCCCTCCACACAACCTAGGCCCTTTGTCCTGAAGCAGCAGCCATACTGCCTCCCTCGCTGGCCCTGGGTGCAGCCAGGGCAGACAGGACAGCCACAGGCATGACGGGGTGGCAGGAGCACTGGCCCCATCAACCCGGCTTTGCCACCTCCCGGCGACCCACAGCTCAGGAGCCGGGTCCTGTTTGACAGCTTCCGCTGGGACTGCCTGGTGGACGTGGACACCAGGCCAGGTCACCAAAACCTTAAGCAGAAGGTGGAAAATTTTGTGTCAACACATCTGGACAAGCAGGAATGGAATCCTACAATGAACAAAAACCACTTGTGAAATGGTCTGAGGCACAGTGTGGTTCAGTCAGGGATGTTGGACGCTGGAGTAGACAGGATTATTTTTCAGGTGGTAGATCCAAAACTAAACCACATCTTCAGGCCAGACATAGAATGAGCAATTCATGAGTTCTTGGCTGCCCAGAAAAAAGCGGCTTTGCCAACAGCCCCGCCAGAGCCCAGAGGCAGGACCCTGCAGCTCCATTCTAGGATGCTCCTAAGAATATGCCTGACACCTTTTGAAAGTGCCATTTGTTGGCAATTAATGGTGAAGAAATGGGTTTGTTTACAGACGAGTATAACTGCAGAACGAAGATAAGTCACGGTTGCCACTGCTTTCAAGATTTCAGCCTTGGCTGTGGGCAGTGTCCAGACTGAATGGGGAGCAAGTTTGGCAGGGGACAAGTTGATGTGCTGTCCTCTCACTGTGCTGCCATTTGACCAGCCCGTCTGAGGGTATAGCACGAGTAGACACTACAGAGAGATAAATACTACGGCAACCCTGGGGTTGTCCTGAACAGACGTTTATACTTGAGCGTGGAGACTGAGTGGGCACTTTAGGGCTTGTGCCCTGGAATAAACCGTATTAATACAAACCACTAGCATCAGATACCTTTAAAGTTGTTGTGACCTTCTTGTACATGCATCTTCTAGCTAGTGTCCTTTCCCTCTTAGAAGGGTAAGAGGTGACAAAACATACACCCCTAGAATCTGTGAGGAAGCTCAGACGTCAGGTGTAAGGAAAAAGAGCTGCAGGCTCTCTGCCCAGGACTCCATCCTGTCCTGCAACGGCTGTGAGTCTTGCGTATATTTACTTTATTCTCATGTTTGTGTTTTTTAGAAAAGTGAATGGTCAGTAAATGGCTTAAGTTTTATAATAAAATCATTTGATACTCTTCTGAAGCTTCAACTGAAAAAACTTTTTAGAAAGTATAAAATGGATCCACAAGTAACTTGATTGTCCAAATACAGCCCAATAATCTTT
>NW_012152015.1:9425-10070 GCF_000956105.1 Propithecus coquereli | reverse complement strand
CATAATCAAATTGCTAGAAACCAGGGATAAAAGGAAAACTTTAAAAGAAGCCAGAGAAAAAAACATATTACATAGCTTAGTGTTTTTTTCTTGCCTATTCCCTCACAGTTATCTATATGGATCTGCCTTGCTGCTTCCAACTTGCTGTGCTCACTTCCAAAGCAAGTACTTCTACAGAACTCCTAAGGTTGGACTAAGATCATAAAAGGAAATCAAATAATCAAATGTATCATGCAAAGAATATTAGCTACAGATGGCAATAAGATATTAAGAAGCCTTAGGCTAAAGATAGCTGTATACCTTTCCTACAAAAGAAAGTATAAGAATTATATGACAGTCTTGTCTGTCTCATAATAGGCTTTTGTCTATAACTCTGAAGATCATAAATTTGTTTTGGTTCATATCTTCAAAAATCTGACGACTATCAGATAAATGAGGGAATTTAATAATCTCTAAATTTAAGATAAGCATAGGAAAATACTCCAGAAAATAAAAGTATTTAACATATCCTATTGTAAAAGTAAATTGAACGTCAAAATGACATATTTAGAAAATAGTCGAGGACTAAAAAATTCAGGCAATTCTTTCATATACAGGCTCAAATAATGTCCAACCTCCCTGGTAAACATGGATATACAAGTTTAA
>NW_012152015.1:4938-7205 GCF_000956105.1 Propithecus coquereli | reverse complement strand
TTAACAATCTTTCACAAAGTAATTAGACCAATGCAATGATGCTCACCTGTATGAACTTCACTAAGTTGGTCCACATTCCTCAAGATTCCATCTTCAGAAACTTCATTTTGCTGAATGGTGATCCTATCTTCCAATCTGCCACAGATGGGTACACCAGTTAAAAAAAAAAAAAAGTTTACCAGAAATAGAAGCACTCTAAAATACAGAAAATGGAATACGAGTTTACCAGCATCCTATTCCTGTAATCCCTTTTCCAAGTATTATCCTAACTTTTATGTATACTTTTTCTCATAAGCACATAGTATTTTTCACCCTGTTCAAACCATCACCAAATACTAATCATTCACAGCAACCAGCCTCACCATGTTTTTAAAAATAGTGGTTCTCAAAGTGTGGTCCCCAGACAACAGCAACACAAGAAAGCTTAGAAATGCGAATTCTCAGGCCTACTCTAGACCTATGAATCAGAAACTTTGAGGGATAAAGCCCAGTAATTAATTTGGAAAATCCCAAAGTGATTCTAATGCACACTAATGTTTTAGAACCACTTCTTTAAAGAATCAAAATACCCCTTAATAATGAAGACTACAAAACAATTATGATATATTAATACCATGGAATATCACGCAACTGTTAAAAAAATGAAGCCAAGAGCTATATAAACTGATTTTCTGATAACCAAGATATATTGTTAAGTAAGCAAAGTAATTTGCAGACCAATTTGTTTTAAGTAGTGTCAGGTTTCAGAAAAATGGTTTATAGCACAGAAAAGGGAATAGAACAATATTCACAAAAATACTTTAACCCTCAAAGGGAGGGCATTAAGATTGAAGACAAAAAATAAAGAACTCACAATTTTTATCTCAAAGCCATTGGGAATTAAATTCATGTATTATATATTTTCTTAACAAAAATGTAAAAACTGGAAGAATATATTCTAAAAGTACCAATAATTTATCTCTAGGGACTTAGCTTATATGTAGTTTTTATTTTCTAAATACTTTTTAATCCATTTGAAATTTTAAATAACTTCCTATTTCTTCAGTTTCAAATTTTGAACAATTTCCTATTTTTATTTTTTAAAGTTATTAATTTTTAACCACACAAGCAATATATTACTTCATTCAAAATGTAACATTCCTGCGTTCCTCAAAAAGTTAAACAGAATTACCAAATGATGCAGCAATTCCACTCCTAGGTGTGTACCTAAAGGAAGTGAAAGTGAAGACTCAAACAGACACTTGTATGCCAGTGTTCACTGCAGGGCTGTTCAAAACAGCCAAAAGGTGGAGAAAACCTCCATGCCCACCAACTGATGAATGATAAAAACACGTGGTACGTACAGTAACAGAATATTATTCAGCCATAAAAAGAAATGAAGAACTAGCATATCCTACAACACGGATGAGCCTTGAAAACATGTTTAGTGAAAGAAGTCAGATACAAAAGGCCACATGCTTCATGATTCTACATGAAATATCCAGAACAGGTACCTCCATAGAGACAGAGAGCAGAGCAGTGGTTGCCAGAGATTGCTGGTGGGGTGGAGGTGGCGGGTGAGGGGAATGGACAGTGGCTGCTTAACAGGTAGAGGGCCTTTTACGGCAATGAAAACGTTCTGGAACTATGTAGTGGTGATGGCTGTACAACGCTATGAATGTACTAAATGTCACTGGCGTGTATACGTTAAAATAGTTAAAATGGTGAATTTTATCTTGTATGAATCAAAAAAGCAAAGTTCCTTTTAGGACTCCTGTAACCACTCAAACTCCAGTTGCCTTTACTATTATCAATTTGGTGTACATCTTACTAGATTTTTTCTTTAAATTTATAACATATATATTCGAGTATATATTAATATAATTTTTACACACAATTATCAGTGTTATTCTAACATGGAGATGCTTGTTACACTCAATATTATTTTATTCCATTAATTATTCAATATTTAGACATATTTCTATCTAATACATATAGTTCTATTTATTCTTTTAAGTGCTGCATCTATTCCACAATGCAATATAGTTGACCCTTGAACAACATGGGTCTGAAAAGGATAGGTCCGCTTAGACACGGATTTTTTCCAACCAAACATGGACTGAAAATACAGTGTTTGCAAGATGTGAAACCCAAGTATACAGAGGACAGACTTTTCATGTATGTGGGCTCCACAGGGCCACCGTGGGACTTCAGTATGTTCAAACTTTCGTATAGGTGGGGGTCCTGGAACCAATCCCCTGCATATAGCAAGGAACAACTCTGCACAG
>NW_012152015.1:0-378 GCF_000956105.1 Propithecus coquereli | reverse complement strand
GGCATGGTGGCGCATGCCTGTAGTCCCAGCTACTCGGGAGGCTGAGGTAGCAGGATCGCTTGAGCCCAGGAGTTTGAGGTTGCTGTGAGCTAGGATGATGCCACGGCACTCACTCTAGCCGGGCAACACAGTGAGATTCTGTCTCAAAAAAAAAAAAAAAAATTTGGTGCTTGATTCTTTTCCTCACTAATAAGTGTCCTTTGTGGTATTCCTCCCCCCATCCCAGAATAGTGTACTTTTTGTCTGCATTAAAAACTTGTTCAGGGCCGGGCGCGGTGGCTCGTGCCTGTAATCCTAGCTCTCTGGGAGGCTGAGGCGGGTGGATCGATCGCTCAGGGTCAGGAGTTCGAGACCAGCCTGAGCAAGAGCGAGACCCCG
>NW_012152014.1:8856-9225 GCF_000956105.1 Propithecus coquereli | reverse complement strand
TTGAGTCTACATCAGGATATTAATTCTCAGAGGAAAAATTATTGGTAGTAAAAACATATTCTTCCAGTTTTAGGACTAGGTAATAAAATTGAAGCGAAAATGTATCAAAAATTGAACTAGAAGGCTTATCAAAAATAAGCCTACAAGAGAGACAGCATGACGAAGTACTGTGGAAGTCACGTACATATTTCAAGAAATTAGGGGGAGAAATAAGAGCAGGTCATGTCAGACATTATAAGAACTACAGAGATATGAAGGAGAAAAAGGACTGAGAAAGAACCATTGGATTCTGCAAACACAACTCACTACTCACTTGGGCAAGAGGTTTGTTGACTCCTAAAGCCTAATTTATCAATCCCTTTTACTTTA
>NW_012152014.1:5142-5776 GCF_000956105.1 Propithecus coquereli | reverse complement strand
ACATTTGAAGGGATATGAAGAAGGTCCAGCTGGCTGTCACATTCCAACTGGTTTATCGACATTGATATACTGATCTTTCTGTCCAGGGAGTTGTCATCTCTAAACATCTTGTCTAACTCTTTTTGCCATGGAAGAGGCAGGTCTAGTTTAATGAAGAAAACTGCTACCTTTAAGCTCTGTTCCCTCCATGAATCCTTCATTAATACTTCTACCTTAAAAAATTTTGGCAGTGAAAGCTAGTCTTGGCTATTTGGTAGCAAGGTCCTGTGGTGAATAATGGACAGGTGAGAAGGAGGAGTATGTGGGGTGAAACAAGACATGTGATTCTTCTTCATCACTGCTTGTCATCCAATAGGCTAATGACTCTGATTACTCACTCAGAATTAATGAACCTAACTCAACATTTTGATTTTTTTTAAGTGTAAAGAACTCATTCAGGTTCCATGAATGATGGGTTGAACACCTGCGTTAGCTTCCACTCCTTTGTTAATTATATTCGATGAAAAATGCTAATAACTGTCTTTGGAGGATGGAAGAAAGGGAAACTCAGGTTTGTGTGATTTGTGTGTGTGCACGTGTGTTTGCAGGGGTAAAATCTACACACACAAAAAGAAAAATGTTTTCTTCCATAGAT
>NW_012152014.1:4216-5092 GCF_000956105.1 Propithecus coquereli | reverse complement strand
CACAAATCTGAGGCATTCATATATGCCAACAACAGTCAAGCAGAAGATCAAATCAAAAAGGCAATTCCTTTTACAATAGCCTCAAAGAAAATTACTTTAGAATTTTGCTCTGCCGGTTTTGGAGGCATGCATAGAACTGCCATTCCTAAATCATTAGATTGTAAGAACACTATTCTTGATTTTTACCCAAGAGCTCACTTTGCTTAGAAAGAAGGCAAGGGAATGCCTATATGGTCTTCATATGGCTACATGCTAGATGTCATCTCACCATCATTGAGTTCAAGCATGCATCCAACAAGAGGAATTAATTTGGACAAGGGCAGTCCTTAGATTCTTTACTAACCAGCTATTGCACCCTAGACATCCATTCCATTAATTTAATGAATTTTAGCTCAAAGCAGAGTAAATCTCCCTCCAAATTATGTTGACAAACACCCACCTAATAGTACTTTATCTGAAACAATCCCCTGCAATAGAAAAAAATTTTAAAAAATCAGGCCAGGCGCAGTGGCTCACACCTGTAATCCTAGCACTCTGGGAGGCAGAGGCGGGAGGATCACTCAAGGTCAGGAGTTCAAGACCAGCCTAAGCAAGAGAGAGACCCCATCTCTACTAAAAATAGAAAGAAATTAGCTGGACAACTAAATTATGTTGACAAACACCCACCTAATAGTACTTTATCTGAAACAATCCCCTGCAATAGAAAAAATTTTTAAAAAATCAGGCCAGGTGCAGTGGCTCACACCTGTAATCCTAGCACTCTGGAGGGCCGAGGTGGGAGGATCACTCAAGGTCAGGAGTTCAAGACCAGCCTAAGCAAGAGAGAGACCCCATCTCTACTAAAAATAAAAAGAAATTAGCTGCACAACTAAAAAT
>NW_012152014.1:0-326 GCF_000956105.1 Propithecus coquereli | reverse complement strand
TATAGTTACTAATAATGTATTATATTCTTGAAAATTACTGAGAGTAGATTTTTAGATTTCACCACAATAAATAAGTATATGAGGTATCAGATGCACTAATTTGTTTAGTTTAGCCACTTCACAATGTATACACATATCAAAGCACCATGTTGTACACCCTCAATATGTACAATTTTTACTTGTCTATTAAAAAATGAATAAATACTACATGCAAAAAACTTTGGAAGACATATAATACATATGAAATATACATAACCTATACACATAGTCATAGTCTCTGCCTCATTAAATATTTTTCTTTAACTTTTATCTCTCCATTATGCTCA
>NW_012152013.1:2261-7261 GCF_000956105.1 Propithecus coquereli | reverse complement strand
TTTTTTTTTTTGAATGCTCACCATATGCTATGCACTGTGAAAAGTGCTTTATACATTTTAGCACCTTCAATGCTCATCTGACAATGATAAATACTATTACTTTCCCTATTTCCCAGATGGAAAAATTAAGGAAAAGAGGTGAGGTTATGTGCCCAAGGTCACATAGCTAGTAAGTGGCATATGCTGCTTTTAGTTTTTAAATTAGTGGTTCCGAAATTTTTTTAATAGCAAGCAACAAATTCCCCTGGAGTGTTTGTTAAAATGTGGATGGTCAAGCCCCATGCCCAGACTCTCTGGCTTTGTAGGTCTGGGATGGGGCTGAAGAATTTGTATTTCCAAGTTCCTAGGTGACGCTGATGGTGTTGGTTCAAAGGCCACACTTAGAGAACCGCGACCTTAGATAGACAGGCTCTGGAGTTTACACTCCTAACAAATTCGTGGCACAAAGAATATTCATTGAGAAATTGTGGCACATGTCACTTTGACTTTTACATTTTACACTCCTGTCATAGGATCCAAATTTTGTGCCCAGGTACGGTTCATTTTCTCTCTCATCCCCAGGACCATGAGCGTTGAAACTGTGCACTACTTGAGCACTTTGTATAGATTTATCACAGATATAGTGGGGATGTTGACTTTTCTTCCCCACTTACTCATTTTCAGAGTAATTTGCTATGATGGCCTAAGGAGTCCTATATTTGGTGGTCATCATTCAATGATTGGCTAAATAAATGTATATACATCAAAACAAAGGAGGACTACAAAGCTATGGGGAGGAATGGTGGTCCTCCTCAAATCTGTTTTCCACTTTTTATTGGGTATATGTCTGGCCAGTTGGATAAATAGCTTCCTAGCTTTTCTTGCAGCCAAGGGTGGCCATGTTTTCCCAAGTGAGATGGATACTCTTTCTGTTTACTTTCTTCACAGGAAAGTTGCTTGCCTTGGACTTCCTTGTTTTTCCCTTTCTGTGGTCTGGGTTACAGACAGGATAGCAGCCTGGCTCTGATCTTACAGATGACAACGATACCCTAGGGAATGGCCAACAACAAGATGGAAGGAAGCTGGGTTCTTGCAAGGCAGTATGGGGTAGAACTTCCCTACCAGCCTGGACCTTACATCTCTAAACTGTTTTACGGGAGAGAAACAATCTTTTTATTTAAGTCAGGGTATTTTAGGATTGTTGTTTCTTTGTTGCAACTTTTACCCCTTGCAATAATAAATACAAATGACATATGATGGTATATATATTAATTACCTAAAATTATCCCAAAACTCACTGGCTTAAAACAATTAACATTTATTGTCTCAGTTTTTTGTTGGTCAGGAAATGGGAGTGGCTTAGCAGGGTGGTTCTGGTTCAAATCTCTCATAACTTTATACATAAGATGCTGGTTGGGGCTGCAGCTGTCTGAAAGCCTTTATTGGGGCTGAAACATGAATTTCCAAAATGGCTTACTCACACGGTCATTAACAGGAGAACTTAGTTCCTTGCTACTTGAGTGTCCTCACAATATGGCAGTCGGCTTCCTTAAGGGTGAGTGATCTGAGAGAGAGGGAGGAAGCCACAAGGCCTTTTATGACCTAGTCTCAGAAATCACACTGCAGTATTTTATCGGTATGCCAATCAGCCCTATCAATGTGGGAGGGGGCTCTGTAGGGAAATGAATACTAGAAAGAGGTCATCTAGATGGCTGATGGTATAAAACTATCTTTAAGATAAACTCTTATCAAGGTCAAAAATGGCAGGCACAGTATGCTTTTGGTTGTCTTGGTTGTACAGATATGCATACAGACCTGTGCACACATACACACATATGTGCCCAGAGACTCTTTCGGAAAGGATTCCTAACAAACTGATAACAGAGTTGGCCTCTGCAGGGGGAGTTAGAGGACTAGGGGTGTGGGGTAGAAGGGCGATATCTTTTATGATCATTTTGAACAGTTTGATGTATATATTTGTTTTTAGCTAATGTTTAGTCAAACATTACCTTTGTTAAAAAGTCAAACAAAACCAAAACTAAAACCAAAACAAAATGACAAAAAAAAACCAAACAAAAAACACTTGCTATCCAAACTTGAGTCCAACCTACAACCATTCTTTAAAAAGCAAGCAAATATTAGAATTTGATATTGCTTCTTTTTTTCTTCAGACTAATAACTCACTATGAGCTAAACAGTATTTTTTTTTTCCTATTTAAAAGAAGTTTTCCAAAGCAATAGTTTTCTTGAAGAGGTAGTATCTTTTCTGTAATGCACAAAAATGTGGATGTTAGAAGCGTGGGAAAATACAGTGTCATCAATAGCAAACATCTTCAGTAGGCAGAAGTAACAAAGAAACATAATGAACTCCATTGTTCACATTTAGAAGAACATCTTCTTGTATGTCACCGAAGGCATTTATAATGCTCCTAATTGAAACGGTTTGTGTCTTAACACAAAGCAGCCTGTGACTACAGAAGCGCAAAGTTGTTTGTAAACAATGAACACCCTCTGTTCCCTGAAATGTTTCACTGACAGTTGAGACTGTGTTCTTCAAAAGGAAAAAGGAGGATTTTTTAATTAGCTAGAACAATTGGTTAGCAGAAATAATAACAATGCTTTGTTTGGAACCCAAGGATTGGAGCAGTGAATGGGGTTTATGTAAATAACTAGGGAAAAGTGGGAGATGGCAAATTTTTTATTCATTTGCAACCATTGACAGCCAGTCAGCCACATGAGCGCATCTCAAATGACCTGGGGTGAGCCAAGTTTTAAAAACTTTCCAAACCCTGGTATGCCCAATAGATAGCTCATGCCACATGTAACTAACTAGAGGAGTTAGCCAACATGCAAACCAGTCTATTCCCTTTTAAACAAGAAAAGTCTGTGGCACTCGTGCTTGGATGTCATGGCAATGTCAAATTGCTATGGAAGTTTCTAAAAACTTCCTCTCCATTTTTGTACTTATCCCAACCTAGACCTGTTCAGACAGCTCACAAAAGGCATTACCAGATTAATTCTAAAGTAGATTGCGATTAATGAATAGCAGGTGATTTGGGCCAAATAAAGTATGGTTGGAGGTGCTTATTTCGCATACACTTTTGTGGGCTGAATTGTGACCCCCCCCTTCAAAAAAGCTATGTTCAAGTCCTAATCCCTGGTACCGTGAATATGACCTTACACGGAAATAGGGGTCTTTGCAGATGCAGTCAGGTTGGGATAAGATCATTGGACCCTAAATCTAATCTCTGGTGTCCTTATAAGGTGAGAGAGATATGAAGACCAGACGAGACACAGGGAAGAAGGCCATTGAGATTGGAATGATGCAGCTACAACTCCAGGAACACTAAGGATTGCCAGCAAATACCAGAAGGTAGGAAGAGACAAGGAAGGATCCTCCTCTTCTAGAGCCTTTAGAGAGAGATACCCCTGCTGACACCTTGATTTTAAACTTCCAGCTTCCAGAACTATGACACGATAAATTTCTGTTGTTCTGATAGTTTGTGGTACTTTGTCATGGCAGTCCTAGGAAACTAATACATACACCAACAGTGGATTCTGTGGAACAGCAATTCTAAGGGCTAATATGTGTCAGGTAATAAAAGGTTTCTTTGGCAAGTAAGTTTGACAAGTAGAAAGTTAAAGATTTTAATTTGAGAAAAATTTCTCAGGGGTTTTGACGTAAAAGTAGCAGCTACTGTTAACCAAACACCTTCTTCCTAGAAGGCATGTTGAAGACATTAGGCACATTAACTCATTTGATTGTCACAACACCTCTGTGAAATTGGGGAATGTTACTCTCCCCATTTTAGAGATGATAAGACTGAGTCACAGAATGGTTAAATACCTTGCATAGTGGGTGGGGAGTAGTGAAGCCAAGATTCTAAGCCAGAGAGTTGAGTCCAGAGCCTGGGTGATCCTGGTATGGAAGGGGCCCTGGGGGTCTCCAAGGGCTCTCACGGTGATGACAGGATCATTTGTGTGGAGGATTCATAGGATGAATGTTCAATGGAAAATGACTATTGACCTGTTATTGGACACACGTTCTACTGCTGACAATATTTCAGGATTTGAGCAGTTTAGGATCCCTGGGAAAACGAACTGAAGCAATTATCAATGGCCTCCAGTGGCGGCAGACATAGTCACACAGATGAACAAATCACTTTTCTAACTAAATATTCTCACTTGGAATTACCTTCCCCTTCCCCGCTCCTGCAGGACTTGGGATTTGAACAGGGAAGCACACCTTGGTTAGTGACAAATACAGCCTGAAAAAAGTGTAAGAAAAAAAATCTGCCCCAGCAAATGGAAAAAGGAGCTACATCAATGGGCCATGAGAACTGGGGGAAAGCTGAGGCGGGTGTGAAGCAATGGTGTGGTTGCGAGTCACGCCACGTTAGCACAGAAGGAATCCGGGGGACCCTGACATGGAACCAAAGGGATACACGTATTGGAAAAGGAGAGGAATGTGGGAAGTGGCCAGTTGCAGGCATTTTGAAATCCAGGGGTTCAGAGAACGAAGTCGGTGGATGACTACAGAGGAGGAAAAGATAGTGGTTTTGGTGTTAGAAAGTCAAGAGCTATTTTCCCACCCTTAGAGGATGACCTTGCTTCTTATTTCCCTGAGAACAGAGGAGCAACCAGAACACAATTCCCTCATATGCCCACCACCAAATCTACCACCCACTAGCATCTGTACCCACTTATTTTCCTTCCCTTCTGGAACCTGGAATAAACTAACCCTTCCCATATCTGGCCCCCTGAGTACTAGGGGTGGTCTTTCCTCTCACTTGCTCCAGGACTCTCCTCCTGTAATTTTCCTCTTTCCTTTTTGTGTCCTTAATTTTTCACTCTCTACAGGGTCCTACCAATCAGTTTATAACTATGCTAAAATTATTTCCCTCCTTAAAGTACTTTCTCTCAAATTGCAACATTATTTCTTGCCTCCCTCTTTGGAGCAAAACGGAAGAATCCTTCATACTCTGTTTCCATTTTTTTACCTCCCATCTATCTTGAAAACA
>NW_012152013.1:0-706 GCF_000956105.1 Propithecus coquereli | reverse complement strand
TTCAGGTCACAACTACATAGTCTTCTTTCTCCACAACATGCCTCCTACTTAAATTCTCCCCATAACATCTTTTGGCTTAAAACATTAAAAAAAAACGCCACCAGACATTATTACAAAACAACGATAGCAACACAAACACCATCAGCTATTATTTATTGGCTATTTATTACGTGCTTTACCTAAACTGTCTTCTTGTGAGGTGGACTCTATGATTAACTCCATTCTCCAGATAAGAAAACTGAGGCTTAAAGAAGCTATGGAACTTCCTAGACAATGCTATTTAAGTGGGGGGGCTTGGGACGGGTGGGGTGGCTCGCGTCTGTAATCCTAGCACTCTGGGAGGCCGACGCAGGAGGATCGCTTGAGGTCAGGAGTTCTAGACCAGCCTGAACAAGAGCGAGACCCCGTCTCTACTAAAAAAATAGAAAGAAATTATCTGGACAACTAAAAATATATGGAAAAAATTAGCCGGGCATGGTGGTACATGCCTGTAGTCCCAGCTACTCGGGAGGCTGAAGCAGGAGGATCACTTGAGGTTGCTGTGAGCTAGGTTGATGCCACAGCACTCTAGCCTGGGCAACACAGCCAGACTCTGTCTCCATTTTTTTATGAAAAAAAAAAAAGTGGGGGACTTGGTGAAAATCCACACTCTTAACCTCTGTGCATATCATCCCATTCTCAGAGCTAAAATGCACCAAGTAGATTC
>NW_012152012.1:9098-10040 GCF_000956105.1 Propithecus coquereli | reverse complement strand
GGGTCTCACTCTGTCACCCAGGCTGGAGTGCAGTGGGACGATCATAGCTCAATGAAGCCTCAAAGTCCTGGGCTCAAGGGATCCTCCTGCCTCAGCATTCCAAGTAGCTAGGCCACGGTACACACCACCACATGTGGCTAGTTTTTTGTTTTGTTTTTTTTTTTTGTAGAGACAGGGTCTTGCTGTGTTGCCCAGACTGTTATCAAACTCCTGGCCTCAAGTGATCCTGCCTAGGCCTCTCAAAATGCTGGGATTATGGGCATGAGCCACCGCATCTGGCCTTACATGGCTTTAAATGGTTCTTATACATGAAGAAATTTTCATCTATAATGTAAATATTCTCTCGTATTACTTTTAAAGACAATATTTTGTGCTCTGGCTCTTTATTTGGCCATTCTTATAGTATAAGAATGTGAATCAAAGAATCTCATTCTCCAAAACATTTCCAGCTAGTCTATTTTAAACACAACTAAATCACACGTGTACTAAAACTTACCGCTCGCTAGCTTTCTTTTGTCTGAGATAATACCAATATTATGGGCTAATGATTGGGCAAGTGTAACTGCCATTAAATCAGTTTTTCCAAACTGAAAAACAGAAAGAAAATATATGTAAATGCAAATTGTATTTCACTTAAGATGGGCCAGAGAAAAATGTCACGATATAATTGAAAATAAGAAATTTCTGAACATTTTCTTTAGCAGAGGCTAAACATATTGTAGCTAGCGCTGAACATGCAATTGGGAAGAAGTAGCAAGAAATAAACCCATGTTTCATTAAGCCTTATAGGGAAGACCAGAAGACAGTGAATCATCAACTTTTGGGTTTGGTAACTTAAATCTAATTCTGAGTCCAAATTTCACCAGTGACATTCCTGAAAATCTTAATTCTTATATATGATTAAAATATTTTTCTAGTTATACAAAATAAAAATAAATGTGT
>NW_012152012.1:6170-6953 GCF_000956105.1 Propithecus coquereli | reverse complement strand
TTTTACTCAGTAAATGTTCTGATTAAATCTCTTGAAAAATTAAAACAGGTATGCAGTAATAAATCAGAATTAAATCTCTTAAATTTTCATGACAACTTCAAACAATTTATACTTTAAAACTTCTTCCAAACGTATCTGCCATGTCAAATCCTAATTGTGTTATGTAGTAGAAAGGATACACTTCAGTCACAAGTAACAGAGCATTCAACATGGATCAAAAAAAAGTGATAAATCATTGCAAAAGTTACGTACGAAAAAAGGTGAACTGCATCACTTTTCTCTTTGATAAAATCCCTCCTGTATTTCATAAACTCACGTAGGGTGATCAATGGATTTTCAGATATGGCAAACTTGTTGTCAGCCGCCCAGGTTTCCATGGCAACCAATACTATCCTGGTCTTCAGTTGGTCTTTATATATCTAGTATATTAATAAAATGAACATATCAGCTGTACATGTGGTAAAGTCAAATCATTTATCAATAGGACTATAAAGCTCCTTTCATGGGAACTTCTTGAATTTTAGTTAAAGGTAGGAAACATTACTGCTTTTAAGGGAGATAATTATTTTTCTAATTTCCCTTGAGTAACAGAATCAAATTGTTTTAGGAGTAATACCCAAAGAACAGAATAGTTTTTAGAAAGAAATGATCCCTTTTTGACAAATATGATGCACCCTACTAAAGGCTCCCCTGAGTCCATTTTACAGCACCCTCGAAAAGAATTCATACGTGCTTGGTTCCCCTAACAAAATATGAAACAATGAAGATGAAATAATTTTTATT
>NW_012152012.1:5757-6120 GCF_000956105.1 Propithecus coquereli | reverse complement strand
TTTGCAACTTATTCATCTTTATGTGTCTACTTGCACTCCTGAAATTCCCTTCAAATGGAATAGAATGTGGCTTCAAAAACCAATGGAATGAGTAATAGCAAGTAGTGATGACCTTTGGCCAAAAGAAACAAGAACTGAGGAAATTTGTTTCAATACGCAGCCTTCCAAAGATTCAAGTATTTTCTTTTAGATCACTTCCATCAGGTTTAGTGCATTAGGAGTAAAAGGAATCCTTTGAAAAACTCACACTATTTATCCCTCCCCCAAAATTTGTCAAATACTGAGGAAAGAAGAAAATATCCAACTGGGTTGTAAGGTGACAACCCAGTGCTTCAGGGAATTACTCAATTCTCTGGAAAATCA
>NW_012152012.1:0-1022 GCF_000956105.1 Propithecus coquereli | reverse complement strand
CTGTAATAATACCTTCCTCATAAGGTTTTTATGAGGATTAAATATATTAATACAGTTAAAATTGTTATAATAGGGCCAGGCATGTGGTAAGTATTCAGTACAATTTAGCAATTATTATTCCCAATAAAAATCTGTAATTTTATTTCAAAGTAATAAAAAGAAGATACCTGGTTCCTTCAACTGCTTGATCTTACTAGAGATTTCCTTCATCTCGTGTTTTTGAGGTTTTATGTGCCCACCCAAACGCACAAAAACCACTACCACAGTGGTGATAACATCTTGATTCTGAGGCCCAGAGATACTACATTCTCTAAAGAATTTACCAGCTCTATGATTCTGGGTAAGTCACTGTCACATGTCAGAGCCATCAGTTTTCTTTCTGTGAAAGGGGAATAATAGTACCTACTTCATTTGATTTAAAGCACTATATAAACAGTTGTTATTATTATTACCTAGTCCAAGATCCAGTTGAATAATCATAAAACTTATGTCCTGATTTTATATCCTGGACTCCAAAGTAGTTCAAGCGAGACTTTAAAATCTGATGTATTCACTCTTAAGGAGTTATCTTCAAGGGGATAAAGTCAAGGATATGTCCCATACAAGATTCCATGATGTGGGCCATATCTGGGCAAGAAAAGAGGCCTATGGTAGAGGGAACATGAGATGTCACAAGCAGGAGCCTCTTAATACATAATATGATGAAGAGACATGTTATCACCACTATCTTGAATCCTTTTTGAGTTTATGAAATAATATGGTCCATTTCTAATGCTCCTACAGATCCGCCGCCCTTTCTGTTTTCCATACCTGATAAATGCCTGAACACATTCATCCTCTCACAGAGACTTAATGTAGATTCAAATGATCAGCAGTTTCCAAGTGTTTTAAAATATCACAACATATACCTGTGAACACATACCTGCCGTTTACTCCTCTTTGGTCTTGGCTTCAAATTGAATTTTGGTGGAGTGATGTTTACTTGTTGGAATGCTAAAAGAAAATTAAATTTAAATTAATTT
>NW_012152011.1:7425-7719 GCF_000956105.1 Propithecus coquereli | reverse complement strand
TTTTCTACCATCAGATCTGCCATCTATGATCAATTATAGATGATGGACAGGGAGAAAGAGACCTACAAAAGTATCTCCAGAACATAGCATCCAATATAGTCCTATGTTCACTAAGAACTTTTATAATCCAATTATCTTGAGCAAGAGAATTGGTACAAATCTATGTTAGCAATCACACTGTACACCATCATTATTGCTTCCATCCTATAAGAAACGACTATAATTTGAAATGGAAACCAAAATGTGTGTGTGCATGTATGTCTATAAAGTCAAATGTCATTTGTGTCCCATCTT
>NW_012152011.1:5419-5765 GCF_000956105.1 Propithecus coquereli | reverse complement strand
ATTTACCAAAACGAAGGTTGTCAATTAAAATATTGTCTCTGACACCTGTTAGCTTCTGAGAGTTATAACCCAAATGTTTTCTTTTAGGAAAATAATGCATAATTGAAATATAGACTACCAATAGCAATTTTAAAATCAAATGTAAAATATAGCTTTATTCACAGCTTATACACACATATAACTTGGAACTTAAAGCATTTCATCAGTTCTTTTTTGTCTTGATCACTTTCATCTACTTTCAATGGTCCTAGATAATGAGAAGTTTCAAGCCTGAAGCATAAATGAGCCTTTGTTTTATGGGGATAGTAAGAATGAAAAAAATATTTTTCTCATGTACTCTGTTTCA
>NW_012152011.1:3571-3889 GCF_000956105.1 Propithecus coquereli | reverse complement strand
ATATCTTCTGTTTTTTCAGAGACAAATCACTTTAAGCAATTAAAATAATTTTACTCTACTTTGAGTATAAATTGTTAAAGGGTAGCTTTATTATACCTCCACCCCCTGGATTTTTGATCTAATAGATGGGGTTATTTTGGTTTAATACTCTGGCCCCTATTAGGATCTAGCATTGTCCAAAGTTATGACAATATCCCATTTCTTCTCCATATCCAATTTTTTTCTATATTCCTTTTTCTTTCCTAATAAAATTTACCAAAACGAAGGTTGTCAATTAAAATATTGTCTCTGACACCTGTTAGCTTCTGAGAGTTATAA
>NW_012152011.1:0-381 GCF_000956105.1 Propithecus coquereli | reverse complement strand
TTGGACAAAAATGTGACTTTTTTCCCCTCTATGGCATAGAATACTACTTTTCATTAGTCAAACAACTGTAATAAGTCTGTCAAAGTTTATTCTATATGTACACTTTTTTTTTTATTTCAGAATATTAATTTTTAAGCAGCTTAAAAATACTTCTATAAACTCTCAGCAATAAAGATGTTTTTGCCAAAGGTCTTCACTCAATTAGTCTCTATACTTCCTTGAAATATACCACAACAATATAGGGAAAGGGGAATATAGCTCATTTCCCTGGGAATTGCTAAGCAACCTGTAATTCATGTCCATATTGGGTAATTTTTACTCATTCAACACAAAGTAAAGAAAAAATTAAGGAGAATTGTTGGTAGTTGGAGTTATTTATCT
>NW_012152010.1:21722-22594 GCF_000956105.1 Propithecus coquereli | reverse complement strand
AATCAAGCTGAGAAAATAGTGATGTGGAAAATTATAAAGAAATTCAACATAAACATTATAATTGTAAATCAGAATAAATGGAACATAGGTTTCCATATGAGGGAGAAGAACAAAGAATTGATTATACTCCTCAAACACTCCCATTCTATTTCCTTAAACCAAAGAGAAATACATACCCAGAGAGAGCCTGCTTACAATTTTGAAATGAGCTGATAAAGAAAAAATTATCCAAGATTTCAACAAAAATATCATTCTTTTATAGAATCTAAAGACCAAAAGACAATGGAGGGAATACTGTGTGATCAAAGAATTGATGCATAGAGAAGTTGTCCTTCATAGGAAAGGCAACAGAAAGCTATTAAGAACACAAGGTTTCAGAATATAAATGAAAAATTCAAGAATGTGGATGTCATATATTTCTGACTTGGAAATGAAGAGGTTAAATCAGGAACTCTTTGTATTATTTGCTGGCTTATTGGTTCAGGAGATGACTGGTGAGACTGGAAACTTCCTTGCTTTTTCCTTAATTCTCTTTTACTTCTTTTCGTATATCAGGAAATGAGTTCCCTAATGTACATCTTTCAACTCACTGTTCTGATTGACTTATTGAAATATTTGATAACTACATAAAAAATTACTGTACTTTTCAGTTTCCAGCACTTGCAAGAATGTGCCAACTAAGAATACAGCGGGACATGATGTAAGGAGAATTGTTAAATGGAAAGTCTTTTTTGATTTCACAAAGCCCAATTGCATAGGACTCCACAATGGTCATTTAGTTGCCAAGGAATTCAACAATTTTTTATATTTTATATTAAATGGATTGAGTCACTAGCAGATATTTTTACTCAGAGCACTCTTTTCAAATAATA
>NW_012152010.1:20080-20497 GCF_000956105.1 Propithecus coquereli | reverse complement strand
GTGGTAGAATGAACAGAAGAAGTTTTAAATTTTAATGGAGGCTAATTTACCATTTAAAAAATGGATAGAGAAATAGAGGAAAAAACCGTGTTTTATAAATAATAGAAACCCAAGGAAGAAGAAATACAGCACCTCAAAATTAGTTATTATAAGAATCAGAAAAAAGGTGTTGGAAAATTATCTCTCCAAAAAGACACTAGAAGAGTTTATCTTTATGTAACAGAGACAGTAATTGTAAGAAAAAAGAATCAAAACAAACAAACCAGGCTGAGATTGAAAAACAACAGGATAATGTGAAATAATGTGAAAGTGCCAATGAGTGAGAAAAGGAAATTTTAATGAATTAAACCTTTAGTATTAGACTTCAAATTCAAATTGACATAAAGTGGGCATTGTGGAAAATAAACTTGAAAAGCT
>NW_012152010.1:15439-16930 GCF_000956105.1 Propithecus coquereli | reverse complement strand
AATTACCACAAATTTGGCGATTTAAAGCCACAAAAATTATTCTCTCTCAATTCTGGACACTAGAAGTCCAAATATGGCAGGCTCTGTTGGAGTGGTTTTCTGGGGGGAAATATTTTTAGGTAATGATCAGGAAGAAATAAAATTCCCTTTTAAGGGGCAACTATAAACTCTGACTCCAAGGGTCTCGAAAAAGGTAAATGCAGTTCAAGAGTAAAATTCGGCTCCCATTTCTCCCCTTGGTTCTGCAGAAACAGAAGAGCCTGGAGTGTGAGCTGTGCAGGGCAGGGGGTGCTATCTGCTGAAAGACCCTGAACTTCGCCTCCACTTTCCTGCTGTCCTGTGCATCTAGCTCTCCCATTAGTATTTTCATCATGAGTCTTGTCTTAGTTAGTTTGATGTTGCTATAACCAAATGCCTGAGACTGGGTAATTTATAAAGAACAGAGATTTATTTTGTACAGTTCTGGGGGCTGGGAAGTCCAAGATCTAGGGGCTGGTGTCTGGCAAGGGCTTTCTTGTTGCCTCATCCCATGGTGGAAGGTGGAAGGGCAAGACAGCATGAGGGCATAAGAGGGGGCCGAACTTGCTTTTATAACAAACCCACTCTGGTGATAATGGCGTCAATCCACTCATGAGGGCAGAGGTCATGATCACGTCCTAATCATCTCTTAAAGTTTACCCCTCTCAGCACAGTTGCACTGGGGATTAAGTTTCCAACACATGACCTTCAGGGTACACATTCAACCCATGGCAGGTGCTGTGTGAAACTTTTTCATTTGGCCAGATATGGTGGCTCGCACCTGTAATCCTAGCACTTTAGGAGGCCGAGGCAGGAGGGTCACTTGAGTCCAGGAATTCAAGACCAGCCTGAGCAAGAGCAAGATCTCATCTCTACAAAAAAGAAAAATAAGTTAGCCAAGTGTGGTGGCGCACACCTGTAGTCCTAGCTACGTGGGAGGCTGAGCCAGGAGGATCACTTGAGCCCAGGAGTTTGAGGGTGCAGTGAGCTATGATGACACCATTACACTCCAGTCTGGGTGACAAAGAAAGACCCTGTCTCAAAACAAAAATGAAAATAACCTTTTTAATTTGCATGATTTTCTTTGAGTCTCATAACAGCTTTACCTTGTAATTGGTAAGATTGAGGATTTCTGTGGCATTTTCCAGACAAAAAGTCTGAACCTCAGAGAGGATAAGGCCTGCACAGTGCAATAATAACAGGTGAGCAGGGCCCCAAGTTCTGAAGGAAATCACTGCTCTTCCCTCTCTCATGATGCTTCTTTATTTTATGTTGAACCTGAATACTTTGAGTACTATTTCTATGCTGGAATTGAGTTTCTAGTGAATGTTTGGGGAAAGTCAGAGTTGGGAAAGTTTTCTTCTCTCTTCACCTGCCAATATTTTGAGTTGGCAATCCATCCATAATGCATTTTATCCTTTATTAGTAGAACCCTCTTTATTTCCTGGTTAAATCAAAAAAGGGTCTTATCAA
>NW_012152010.1:0-659 GCF_000956105.1 Propithecus coquereli | reverse complement strand
TGAAAATGCAAATATTTCTATTTTACCCTAAGTAAGCATGGTCACTTAGCCACATTTAACCTCCACTCCTGGTCTGTATGTATGCATGTATGTGTACGTTTTATATATCTATAACTATGTCTATTTATCTATCTATCCATCCATCATCTATCTATTTATATATCATCTGTTGAAGGAATGTTTTCAATAGCACATTTTGCAATGTGTGGGGGAAATGGAAATGTGAAGCATTAGAGGACAGAAAGATCATGATGGAAGTTCTTTGTGTGAGTTTCAGAGATAAAATTATCATGCTTTCTTCCAAAAAGAGAAATAGGGAAAAAATGGACATAGAGAAGTGTGAGCAAATTACTTACTTAGTTTTTGACACCTCATGCGGGCAAATCAGCTTCCATGGTGCCTGGACATGCATTTGGAAAATTGAAATCATATGCTCCCTACGAGCAATGGTGCTTCCTCCAATTCAATATTTCAAAACAATAATTTCCAGGTCCTTTGGTCTTTGTTAACACTTTGTACTCTGCAAAATATAGACAAAGGTAAGAAAAAAATGTTTGGAACAATTGAGTCCAGATTCACTTTTTATAACTTGGATGCTTTTTTTGTAATGACTGAGGAATGAGACTTTAAAAGAGAGAGTAGTAGGAAAGGATTGATGG
>NW_012152009.1:14680-16189 GCF_000956105.1 Propithecus coquereli | reverse complement strand
AAAGAAAAGAAAAACAATTAGCTAGTCCCAGCTACTCAGGAGGCTGGAGGATCCCTTGACCCCAGGAGTTCCAGGTTGCAGTAAGCTATGATAGTGCCACTGCATTCAAGCCTGGGTGACAGAGTAAGACCCTGTCTCTTAAAAAAAAAAAGAAAAAAAAATTAAATTAAATAAAGAAAGATCACTC
Source organism: Propithecus coquereli (assembly GCF_000956105.1). Taxonomy (NCBI): domain Eukaryota; kingdom Metazoa; phylum Chordata; class Mammalia; order Primates; family Indriidae; genus Propithecus; species Propithecus coquereli. The sequence continues at coordinate 16,002 of NW_012152009.1, read as the reverse complement.
TGGAAGTTGTATGGGTGGGTGGACCAGAGGGGAGAGGGCAATTCAAGAGACAAGGAGACCAGGTAGAGAACTACTGCAGGAACGCTGGTAAAAGTGGAAGTGCCTAAACTGTGGCAGCCACAGAAAGGCAGCAACAGAGTGGAGAGGAAAAGGGGATTCTCAGAGTAGTTACAGGCCAGAACAACAGGCCTGGTCAGACAGAAGAAAACAGCAGGACTGATTCCCAGATGGCTGGATGTGAGGTGACTGGGTGGGTAGCAGGACCATTCACCCGCAGAGAATACAAAAGAGTTCAATGACATGAGATGAGAAAGAAGAGGCCGGAGCTCAGTTTTGGTCTTGTTGAGTCCAAGGTGCCTGTGGGCCTCTAGGGAAGTATGACCAACATGCAGGACATCTTGGGACTCCAGAGGAGGCTGGACAAGAGAGACAGACTTGGGGAACAGTGGCATACAGGTAGTTAAAACCATGAGAGTAAAGAAAATTGGGAGTGGGTGGAGGAGAGAGGGCTAAGAGAAGAATCAGCTACACATAAAGGGAAGAGAGAAAGAGAAGACCCAGGATCAAAAAATCTGAACATCCCTGGGGAAGATTTTGGGGCCTGGCTGCTGATGAACTCTGGGAAATGCAGATCTCTCTCCAGTGCATCCCTTTGCCCTGACTTCCTTTTGTATTCAGAGAAAAACCCAAACTATGTCTTTTGTTTGGACTTACCATGCCATCAAAACCAAGGTTACCAAGAGCATCCGTATCATTAAATGCAATAAACATGTCAGTCCTTGCCTTAACTGTTTCTTAGCTGCATTTGACCCTCCTGACTACACACACACACCCTTAATCCTTCTGCAAACTCTGGTGTAGAAAATACAAATGCTTATAATTCTTACTAAAAAAAGTAGAAAACCATGAAGTCCATATTTCTCATTTCTAAACTTCAAAAGTGAACATAATAGGAAGATGACAACATAATTAGTGGCTAGGACAAAAAACCTAGGTTAAAGAGGTACAAATATACACTCCCAACAACTCACTCTGCCTTGGTAAATCACAACCTAAACACATTACATGCATGCTATGAAAACTGACAAAGTACGATGAGATTTGAGACCTAATGAAAAACACTTCAGATATAAAAATATCTTGCTTTTTACTATAAAATGTAAAAGTACCTTCTAAAACATAATATACTTTCTCTATGAAAAACATTGCTACAGAATTTTTCTATCTTGAGAGGGCACCTGGAATAAGCTGCCTGGAGGAGAGCGTGGGCGTTTGGTTGGGAGCTACCCAAAAGTCCTTGACTGAGTACTGTCCATGTGCTG
>NW_012152009.1:7561-8873 GCF_000956105.1 Propithecus coquereli | reverse complement strand
CTTTTTTTTTTAAGAGACGGGTCTCACTATGCTGCCCAGGCTGGTCTCAAACTCCTGGCCTCAAGCAATCCTCCTGCCTCACCCTCCTCAGTAGCAGGGATCACAAGCGTGAGCCACCGAGTCCAGCATGCTTCCTCCTACATGAGGTTACCAACATCATCAAATTCACAGAAACAGAAAGTAGAATGGTGGTTGCCAGGAGCTGGGGAGAGATGAGAATGAGTTGTTTAACAGCTGTAGAGTTTCACAGTTAGGAAAGACAGCAAAAGTTCTGGAAATAGATGGTGATGATGGTTGCACAACAATGTGAATGTACTTAACTGCCACAGAAATGTACACCTAAAAGTGGTTAAAATGGTAAATTTTATGTTATGTATATTTTACTATACACACAAAAAACTCAAATGAGATACTACTACATATCCACTAGGATGGCTAGAATCAAAAAGCCAGATGATAACAAGTTTTGGCGAAGATGTGGAGAAACTGGAACTCTCATACGTTGCTGTGGGTATGTAAAGTGGTGCAGCTGCTTTGTAAAACAGTTTCTCAAGAAGTTCAAAACAGAATTACCACAAGACTCAGCAATTCCACTGCTAGGTATATGCTCAAAAGAATGGAAAACATGTCCACACAAAGCTTGTACCTGAATGTTCATGGCAGCATTTTTCATAATAGCCAAAAAGTAGAAACCACCCAAATGCACATCAACTGATCAATGAATAACAAACCGTGGTATATCCAAACAATGGACTGAGCTATAAAAAAATTTTAGGAATGGAATAGATCCATGCTACAAAATGGATAAACCTTAAAAACACTACAACAAGTGAAAGAAGTCAGTGACAAAGGACCAGTGTCTATGATTCCATTTATATGAAATGTCCAGAAATGGAAGCTCTGTAGAGACAGGAAATAGATTTATGGTTGCTTGAAGGAAGGGGGAACAGGGAGAGACTGCTAATGGGTACAGAGTTTCTTTTTAGTGTGACAAAAACATTCTGGAATTAGATTATGGTGATGGTTATACAACTTGGTGAATATTCTAAAAACCAATAAACTGTATACTTTAAAAGGCTTAATTTTATAGTATGTGAATTACATCTCTATTTTTTAAATTATGGGATTTCTTTCAGATTCAGATCTTTTAGATTTCAATTTCTTTAAGATAAGTAATTGAAACATTTTTATCAAGTCATAATAAAAGATATATTCCGGTGATGATTACTTCTCCTCTTATAAAATGTATATTTTCTTTTATTAACAAAAATTTAGACTGAAAATTTTCAGAAGCCAAATGAAAAATATGAGA
>NW_012152009.1:6400-7511 GCF_000956105.1 Propithecus coquereli | reverse complement strand
GGGCAAATGGCTTTGATGGAAAGGTATAGAAAGGAGATGCTAAGAGGAAGAGGATGCTCTTATCCACTCAGGAAAGAGGAGGAAAAAAGGGATGGTCCTCAGGACTATGGCAGGGGTGGAGAATTTAGGGGAAAAGACGTGGCCAGTAGTGACGGAGTTGAATTGCTATGAGGGGTCTGGCAAGACCCAGGCAACCATTTCTTCATGCTCAAATTTTAGCATGACAGTGCAAATCTTAATGGCATTTTTTCAGATAAACAGCTGCTTAAATAAAGAATATATCAAACGCACAATTTTTAAAGTTAGTAACATACTTTGTATCGCCCTCAACTAAGCAAAAGGATTTATTTACTCTACTGTTGTGAATAACAAGAAAAAAGAGAAATAGACCAATCCCAAATCTTCAGAAGAACCAGTCACACAAGTTGGATTTATAATTTAACAATAAAAAGACAAAGAACCCAATTTAAAAATGAGCAAAGGCCGGGCGCGGTGGCTCACACCTGTAATCCTAGCTCTCTGGGAGGCCGAGGCGGGCGGATTGTTTGAGCTCAGGAGTTCGAGACCAGCCTGAGTAAGAGCGAGACTCCGTCTCTACTAAAATTAGAAAGAAATTAACTGGACAACTAAAAATATATAGAAAAAATTAGCCGGGCATGGTGGCACATGCCTATAGTCCCAGCTAGTCAGGAGGCTGAGGCAGGAGGATCGCTTGAGCCCAGGAGTTTGAGGTTGCTGTGAGCCAGGCTAACGCCACGGCACTCTAGCCCGGGCAACACAGTGAGACTCTATCTCAAAAAAAATAAAAATAAAAAGGAGCAAAGAGTTTGAATAGATACTTCAAAGAAGCTATACGGATGGCCAATAAGCACACTGAAAAAGTGCTTTACATCATTAGTAATTAGTAAAATGTAAACCAAAACCACAACATATCACTTAACACCCTCAGCTTAGGATAGCTATTATCAGAAAAAACAAAAAATTTGCACCTGTAATCACAGCTCAGAAGGCTGAGACAGGAGGATTGCTCGAGGCCAGGAGTTCAAGGCTGCAGTAAGCCATGATCGTGCTACTGCACTCCAGCCTGGATGACAGAGAGAGACCCCATTTC
>NW_012152009.1:0-1147 GCF_000956105.1 Propithecus coquereli | reverse complement strand
GTTTCCCTGAGGTCCTAATCAGCAATTATTGACTTTTGCTGCAGAACTGAGCAAAGGGGAGGTACACGAACACTGAGCACCTGACACCAGTTCCGTCCTGCAGCTGGCTCTTATACACACATTTTCTCATTTAATCTAATAGTCCTATAGGGTAGAAGTGAATCCAATGGTACAGGTGTATGCTTGCCCAAGGCAACACGGAGTCAGGAAGGAGAGAAGCCTGCACTGCAATTCACATTAGAACAAACCAGAGCCTGCCTTCTTTATACCCCTTCACACTCCTTCCTTTGGGCAACGAGGTAAAAAGATTAAGTTGTAATGTCTTCAACAAGCTTAAAGTAAACATAGGTAACAAGAGGGACTAGAAAAAAATACATTATTAGTAATGATAATATTGTCAGTAATCAGTGAATATATATTGAGCATCCTTTGTGTACTAGGCATTGTACAAGGATACTGGGGATACGCTGGGATAATACTGTACATTGTCCCTGACTTTAAAATATGCCATGCAGATTATAGCAGTTTTTTTCAAATACTCATTTGTAGACAGCAAAATCAGTTTAGTGAATCTGAGCTACTACTTGAGTAACTTTTTATTTTATGTAATTTCAAGCTTACAGAAAAGTTGCAAAAATAGCACTAGAACCTTCTGTATACTCTTTACCTAGGTTTACCAATTGTTTACATTTCATCTCATTTGCTTTCCATGTGTGTGGTAAACCAGACACGCTCAGCACCCCAACCCCTAATTACTTCAATATGTCTTTCCTAAGAGGGTATTGTCTTACATAGTCATACTATAATTTCTAAGATCAAGAAATGTAACACTGATGATTATCTAATCTACAAATTTCATCAATTGCCCTATAATGTCAAGATTTCAAGCCCAGCATTTTTTAAAAAGGAAATACAGGAGAATACAAAGTGTAAGATTGCACTATAGTATTTTCATAAGCCCTTTGTTTTGTTACATGGGTGCACTAGCATGCAAAATGTAACATAAAACACCATTACTGCTAATGACAGTAAAAAACAGACAACTGCGATAATATACCTGTAAAATTTTTGTTGTACGTGCACTAATGTGTTTTGGAGGGAAGGAACGAATAGGTTTCACGAGTCTCAAACTCCAGAGTTAAAAAAA
>NW_012152008.1:1065154-1065503 GCF_000956105.1 Propithecus coquereli | reverse complement strand
ACTTAGTGCATCCCTAATAGAATAACAAAAACCAAAGCTCTATTTTAATCATCAATAGTCACTCAAAATAGAAATGCAAAAATTGCCCTCTGAACAATAATTTCAAAAATAATAAATGCCTAGCATAAATTCTATTAAATAAGAAAGATAAAATGCTCAGATGAGGTACAAAATTTTATAGATGCACAGAAAACAAGATCTGGATAAATAAAAAGGAACATATATTTCTGCATAGGAAGACTTAATAACAAAAGGTTACCAGTCTTTCTCAATTAACAAAAATATTTAATGTAACAATAACACAGTCCTAAAGGTTTGTTTTTAGTTTTTGAAACTAGACAAAAGCATT
>NW_012152008.1:1063196-1063539 GCF_000956105.1 Propithecus coquereli | reverse complement strand
TTAAAAAGGAGAGAACATAAATACAAGACTAAACCTGTGTTTAAGAAATTTGTCCCAAAGCAAAATGTGGATTTTATCCTCAGACTACGAGAACACGCTCTGCTCAGAAAGAAACTGGCATCTCCTGTTCCAAGGACAGACAGCAAGGCCCTTAGCAATGACTCCTAACTGACAGGAAGTTGCTGTTCGCAAGTGTCTCTGCCATGCACACGCATTGCTGCCTCTCTTCCTCCATTTCCAGCCCCCTGAGGCCTCTGAAATGCTGAACAAGGTGGACGACCCCTCCTACGTGGACAGATCCAGGGATTTCATGGAAAGTGACTGGCATCTATTTTCAACTGCT
>NW_012152008.1:1062752-1063078 GCF_000956105.1 Propithecus coquereli | reverse complement strand
GATGCCACTGCACTCTAGCCCAGACAAAAGATTCAGACCCTTTATGAAAAAAAAAAAAAAACTCCAGCCTTCTAGTGGGGCATGGAGGCATAAGTCTGTAATCTTAGCTGCCCAGAAAGCTAAAGCAAGAGGATCGTTTGAGCACAGGAATTTGAGGCCAGCCTGGGCAACACAGAAACACCCCATGTCTATTTACAAACAATACAACCGAAAAATTACGTACAACTATATGGATTGTATACATATACGCATCAACAGGGCAGATTTATAATGTCTGCTAACCCACAATTAAGTGAACTGGCACAAAATAATTCGTTAAAATAGAA
>NW_012152008.1:1058182-1058646 GCF_000956105.1 Propithecus coquereli | reverse complement strand
CCAGGCCCCGACCAGCACATCCCTTTGCACCCTTTCCTTTCCTTTCAAAGTATTTTCACACTTTATGACTGATCATCTTCCTCTCCAGCACACAGGAAAGCTGCTTCCATCTCATTAGGGCCGTGTTCCCAGCACTCGGCCAGGCACGCAGAGGGTCTGCATAGATATTTGTTGAATGAAGGATCTTTATATCAAATAACAGGAAACAGCCAGCTGCATGCTCCTCTGTAGCCAAAACCACCAAAACTAACTCGTGTCTGCTACAAACAGGGGGAGGTACAATGTCACCTAAGTCAAACCCACGCTGGGCACATTTCACTGAGTGTGACATTACCAAAAGGCCACAAGTGACACATTTCCCATGAAGTGTCCTGTCTACACGGAGAGGCAGACAAGTGTGGAGGTCGTTAGGCACACGGGCTCTGAAATCAAAATGTCGGGGTTCATTGTGCACAAAGGTTCAC
>NW_012152008.1:1045525-1046947 GCF_000956105.1 Propithecus coquereli | reverse complement strand
CCCAGCCGGACATTTCAAGTGGGCTATGACTGCCCAGGGGTCCCTGTAACAGTGTGGGCGGTGGTCCCAGGAGCACAGGAGCAGTGGGGAGGGGCACAGGCCATGAAATAAGCCATGACAAGGGACTACTCAGAAGAGACACACCCTATGACTTCACTGGCCCGTGTCTCCTATGGTAAAGAGACACGGGAATGATGGGAGACCATGTGCTGCGGTTCCACACACGAAAGGACTCACGGCATTTGGCTTCGTGCCGCACCTGCCGTCTCCCTGCTTGGCACCCTGTTCCCCAACTGCTCCCAGCCTTGTTCATCTCCGTCCCGCCAGGCACCAACCGGCACATCCCTTTGCACCATTTACTTTCCTTTCAAAGTATTTTCACACTTTATAACTGATCATCTTCCTCTCTAGCACACAGGAAAGCTGCGTTCATCTCATTAGGGCCGTGTTCCCAGCACTTGGCCAGGCACACAGAGGGTCTGCATAGATATTTGTTGAATGAACGATCTGTACTATCAAATAATAGGAAACAGCCCACTGCATGCTCCTTTGTAGCCAAAAACAACTCGTGTCTGCTACATACAGGGGGAGACACCATGTCATGTAAGTCGAACCCACGCTGGGCACATTTCACTGAGTGTGACATTACCAAAAGGCCACGGGTGCCACATTTCCCAGGAAGTTTCCTGTCTACACGGAGAGGCAGACAAGTATGGAGGTCGTTAGGCACACGGGCTCTAAAATCAAAATGTCGGGGTTCATTGTGCACAAAGGTTCACAACAGCATGATTTTCTCATGGCTGAAACATGGAAACAACCCAAATGTCCATCGACTAAGGAATGGCCAAACCAGTGTGTTGGATCCGTACACTGGAATACAAGTCAGGCATGAAAAGGAATGAGACACCGATTCATGCTACAAACGAAGCGTGACACTAAGCGAAAGAAGCCAGTCATACAGGAACACGTATTGTGTGATTCCGTTTCTATGAAATGCCCAGAATAAGCAAATCCATAGAGACGGAAAGTAAATTTGTGCCCAGAGCTAGGAGAATGGGGAGAAATGGGGAGTGACTGCCAGTGGGCATGGGGTTTCTGTCTGGGGTGAGGAGAATGATCTGGAATTAGAGAGTGGTGATGGTTGTTCATCTCAGTGAATATACTAAAAAACACTGAACTGTACATTTTAAAATGTACATTTTATAGCATGTGAATTATGTCTCAATTTTTAAAAAAGAATGTCTGGGTTTGAATCCTGGCTTCCTCCTTCCTAGAGCCATGACCTTGGGTGAGACATTCAAACTCTCTGTGCCTAGTTTCATCATCTGCAAAGTAGGCCCACAGGTAATGCTGGCGTCTGTGTAAGGGTAGCACCTGTCACAGTGGTAAGCATCCAGTCTTTAGCTTCCATTCAATTCAATG
>NW_012152008.1:1041593-1044215 GCF_000956105.1 Propithecus coquereli | reverse complement strand
GTCCAACAAAGCATTGCCACATCCAAGGTCATGAAGATCTGCCCCAGTATTTTCTTCTAAGAGTTTTACAGTTTTGGCTTTTCTATGTAGGTCTTTGACCCATTTCAAGTTAACTTTTGTGCATGGTATGGGGTAAGGGTCCACCTTCGTTCCTTTGCACGTGGATGTTCAGTTGTCCCCGCATGATGTGCAGAGGAGACTGCTCTTTCCCATTGGCGTCGTCTTGGTAGCCTTGTCAGAAAATCGATTGCCCAAGGATGTATTGGTTTGTTTCTGGATTCTCAATTCTGTTTCATTGATCTGAGTGCAAAAGACATTTTTTCCAGACAACTGGAAGAAATTAAATTATGGACTGGAAATTAGATAATATCAAGGAATTATTGATTGTGTTAGGTGTGATAAGGATATTGTGGCTATGCAACAGATCGTCCTTATTTTTTACATTTAGTGCAGTATTTAGGGATGGAATGACATGTCAAGAATCTGCTGAAAAACATGACAGCCAAAAATGTTCTTAGAAAGGAAATAGGGGAAAGATGAATCAGTACAGCAAAATATGGAAAATTATGTAACCAAGGTGGATATGTGGGTGCTCATCACACGTATTCTCTCCTTCATAGAAGTTTGAAAACTTTGATAATAAAAAGTTGAAAGACATAGTCTTGATGAGAAGACTTGGATTTACCCACTAACAGCTAAATTTGAATTTTAATTGGAACCAGAATCTGGGAGAACTGAGGGAAGCACAGATGGCATTGCTGTGTCACCACGTCCCACCCCAGGTCTCTAGTGCTACAACTGCCCCAAATTGTGTAGACTGAACTTGAATTCCATCCAGCTGGACCTAGTCATCAATTCTGCTGGAACTCACCAAAAATTGAAAAAGACTGGAACTGATTTCCTTTTTTCCCCATTAAAACTACTTTAATTTTGTCCTGAATCACGACCTGTCATCCTATTTAAAGAATTTAATTATATCGCTGGATATAATTCCCCTGAATAGACTCAATGAGATTTTATTACAGGAGACCCTCAGGAGAAGGCCTTAGGTAGGGCCAAAGACACCTCGCACAAATGCCCGTGCACACGCACGAAAACACGCATGCGCACACACACATACAACATGCGCTCTGTCATCGAGCAATGTTTTCTTATCACCCAAATGAAATTCAAACTATAACTCCTGTTCTCCAGCATGACAGAACACGGGCTGTGGTCTTCCAAGACACAGCCTGCCGTCTGAGACAAGCAAGGGGAAATGCACAGAATCCAGAGGTGTTTCAGTGAAATTGACTTTGTGCTGTGCTGTATCCTGGGCTCTTTGAAATAGGAATTCCTCTCTGACAATTCAGCTTGCTTTACACTTATACATATGTACATTAATATATAAACTTCCACAACTGTAAAACATTTTATACATATGGATCACTTAATAGATACATACCACTATGTCATGTATCATTAAAGATGTGTACATAACCAAAAATATATAAAACTACCTTGTGTTCAATATATTTCACATTTTATAGGTATCTCCATCATAGGTTATATAAAATCATACGTAGCTTTCTATATCTCTAAACTCCTCTCGGTGACCCCAGAAGTTGCCGGGCCCTACCCTTGGCTAGAGGGCAGGGTGCAGGCAGACCCTGGGTGGTGCTTGGTGCTGTGATTGATGGAGGAGAAAGGGAAGGGGAGCCTTTGACAGGCTCGGCCTCTTACAGTCCTGTAATCTGCACCTCCTTGCCCATTCTTGCCACGAGGACAAAGTCACACCTGATCCTGAAAGGCACGTAAATTGAAACCGTAGTTAATTTTGAAGCTGTCTTCTTGTCACTTTTTAGAAAGCTTATTATTTCACTTTCTCGTGAGTTGGCTGAACAGTCACTCTTTCCCTAAACATTTGCTAAGACATCTGTGAGAGAACATGACTTTGTTCCAAAGTCTATCGAACCATGTAAGAAGACAGAAGACTAGGTAAAAATGCATAGTCCATCCCAAATGAGACAATATACTGAGATGAGCTACCAGGAATTTCACCTGGATTTAGCAACTATACATTTGCCAAGAATCTTACACTTGTATTTGTCAAGGCTTTTTCAAGCGCAAGGGACAGAATCCCAACTTAATTGGCTAGACCAACAATATTATTCAATAACAAAGCAAAATAAATGGTGTAAATATCATGAAAGTCAATCATTTACAGATGATATTGTGTACCTAATAAACCTTACATACTATTTAATATTAAGAAGAATTAATAGATGCAAGATGAATGTGCAAAAACCAAAGCTGTAATTTAACTACCCGTAGTCCGTTCAAAATAGAAATGGAAAAACTGCTCTGTGCAAAATAGTTTCAAAAATAATAAAATGCTTAGAAATACATTTTCATAAGAAAAAATCCTTACATAAAGTGCAACATTTTATTTATGGATCAAACACAAGATCTGAATAAATAATGAGGAGTACATATTCCAGAACAGGCAGACTTAATAACAAAAAGATGCCAATTTTCCTCAATTAATGAAAACCCAGAAACCCTACCGAAAAGACTCTAACCGACTGAGATAAAAGCAAGAATATGGAAATACGTGAATGTAAAGAAAGTAGTAAAGCATGT
>NW_012152008.1:1038835-1041543 GCF_000956105.1 Propithecus coquereli | reverse complement strand
ACCTAAGTCAAACCCACGCTGGGCACATTTCACTGAGTGTGACATTACCAAAAGGCCACAAGTGACACATTTCCCATGAAGTGTCCTGTCTACACGGAGAGGCAGACAAGTGTGGAGGTCGTTAGGCACACGGGCTCTGAAATCAAAATGTCGGGGTTCATTGTGCACAAAGGTTCACAGCAGCATGATTTTCTCATGGCTGAAACATGGAAACAATACAAACGTCCATCGACTAAGGAATGGACAAACCAGCATTTTGGATCCGTACCCTGGAATACAAGTCAGGCATGAAAAGGAATGAGACACCGATCCATGCTACAAACGAAGCGTGACACTAAGCGAAAGAAGCCAGTCATAAAGGACCGCGCATTGTGTGATTCCATTTCTATGAAATATCCAGAATAAGCAAATCCATAGAGATGGAAACTAAATTTGTGCCCAGAGCTAGGAGAATGGGGAGAAATGGGGAGTGACTGCCAGTGGGCATGGGGTTTGCGTCTGGGGTGAGGAGAAAGATCTGGAATTAGAGAGTGGTGATGGTTGTTCATTTCTGAGAATATAGTAAAAACCACTGAACTGTACATTTTAAAATGTACGTTTTATAGCATGTGAATTATGTCTCAATATTTAAAAAAGAACGTCTGGGTTTCAATCCTGGCTTCCTCCTTCCTAGAGCCATGACCTTGGCTGAGTCATTCAACCTCTCTGTGCCCCAGTTTCATCATCTGCAAAGTAGGCCCACAGGTGATGCTGGCGTCTGTGTAAGGGTAGCACCTGTCACAGTGGTAAGCATCCAGTCTTTAGCTTCCATTCAATTCAATGTGGAAACTCTCTGGAAGGGGACAGTCCAACCATCCGAAGATGAAATAATTCGTGGCAGGCTTGCATCAAGAAGAGAATGTTGGCATCTGGTCATTTCGTTTTGAACAGAGCCTGAATGTATGGGAATATTACTAATATTGCACAAATTGGAAATGATTGTGCTAAAAAATGCGTGTCACCATCCAATAACGGCCACTGCTTACTCAGGGCCACACGCAGGCATCTGCACGCCTTCTCATACTTCATCGTGCAGTGCTGTATTTGAACTGCTCTGTGTGGTGGGGTATTTTCTCCCCATGTCACCTATTTAGAAACTCAGGTTCTTCCGCAAGGCTGAGTAAGTGTGTTGAGCCACCTCCTAAAGTACTCTAGTGTTGAAACCACAACTCCAGGTACAAGCTCCTACCTTGTTAAATAATTAACCAAACCTCCTAGTATCAATCAGGCAGTGGGATGCCCTTTCCCCTTTCACCTGTCTGAGGCAAGGTTCATGCTGAGGAAGTGACACAAAGGAAACACAAGAGTGGGGAAGGAGCTAGAACAAAGGAATGTAGTAGGCAGGAAAAATAGCATGGGAGATGGAGAGACAAGAGCTGGAGAGACGCATAGAATAAGGCCAGTGACCCCAGGCCAGACAGGATCATGGGGGGCCGTGATGGCTGGCTGGGGGGTGGCAGGCCACGGAGGACCACCCAAATATCCGGAGTGGGCCAAAGACGTGGTGTGTGCCGTTTGTCATCGTGTTCTCAGGGTAGGGTGAGGAGGTAGAAGTGGCAAAGGGAAGCAGCAGTGATCCACTCGTGACCTGTGACGCCAGGGAGCTCAGAGCGCTGCAGAGGGGGTAGGGGCTAAGGCACATGGCGGCTCTGGCTGGGCTCACCTGTCAGGAAGTTCCATAGCAAAGCAGAAACTAGGATGGTTCAGGGAGGGAGCCTCTACAGCAAGCAGGTGTGTGTATTTGTACATCTTTGTGAGCCCATGTGGGTGCTCTTTTCATTCTCTTCTGAGTGTCCTTTGATGTACAAACATTTTTCACTTTCAAGAAGTCATATTTACCTATTTCTTTGCTTTTCTTTCTTGTGCTTGTTGGTGTCATGTCCAACAAAGCATTGCCACATCCAAGGTCATGAAGATCTGCCCCAGTATTTTCTTCTAAGAGTTTTACAGTTTTGGCTTTTCTATGTAGGTCTTTGACCCATTTCAAGTTAACTTTTGTGCATGGTATGGGGTAAGGGTCCACCTTCGTTCCTTTGCACGTGGATGTTCAGTTGTCCCCGCATGATGTGCAGAGGAGACTGCTCTTTCCCATTGGCGTCGTCTTGGTAGCCTTGTCAGAAAATCGATTGCCCAAGGATGTATTGGTTTGTTTCTGGATTCTCAATTCTGTTTCATTGATCTGAGTGCAAAAGACATTTTTTCCAGACAACTGGAAGAAATTAAATTATGGACTGGAAATTAGATAATATCGAGGAATTATTGATTGTGTTAGGTGTGATAAGGATATTGTGGCTATGCAACAGATCGTCCTTATTTTTTATATTTAGTGCAGTATTTAGGGATGGAATGACATGTCAAGAATCTGCTGTAAAACATGACAGCCAAAAATGTTCTTAGAAAGGAAATAGGGGAAAGATGAATCAGTACAGCAAAATATGGAAAATTATGTAACCAAGGTGGCTCTGTGGGTGCTCATCACACGTATTCTCTCCTTCATAGAAGTTTGAAAACTTTGATAATAAAAAGTTGAAAGACATAGTCTTGATGAGAAGACTTGGATTTACCCACTAACAGCTAAATTTGAATTTTAATTGGAACCAGAATCTGGGAGAACCGAGGGAAGCACAGACGGCATTGCTGTGTCACCACATCCCACCCCAGGTCTCTAG
>NW_012152008.1:1033378-1035141 GCF_000956105.1 Propithecus coquereli | reverse complement strand
TGTTCATTAAAAGGCCACATACACGGCCAATGATTTACTCATAACGACCATAATACCTGCTGAGATACACACTTCTATGCTCTCCGGATAAGACGAGCCTATTACCTTTGCCTTAGATATAGACCATGCCCAGTACTGCAACGTGGCTTTACAAACAAAATTACTCAGCAGTGCTTTGGACTTTGATAACTCAAAGATAAAAAGGAGAGAAATAAAAACAGAAAATTAAACAGGAGAGAAGATAAATACAAAAATTAAGCTTGTGTTTCAGACACAAGAAAAGCAATGAAATCAAAGCTGGTACCTTGAGATCAATTAACTTCCTAAACCTTCCTCTAACCAGACTGATCAGGAAAAAAAAAGAGAGAGAAGAAATAAATTACCAAAGGGGAATGAGACAGGCACTGTCAACACAGACTCTACCGATATTGAAATGATAATAAGAGAATGTCATCAACACATTTGTGAGAATAAATTCTACAATTTAAATGATATGGACAAATTCCTTTAAAATACAGAAGCTACCAGAATTTACACAAGAACAAATATTAATAAATAACCTGCAGAGAGATAACCTAAATCTTTTGCATGGAAATTGAATTTCTAATTCAAACTGGCAAATAATACGTCCAGTCCAGATGACTTCACTGATGAATTCTGCCAAACAAGGAGGGAAGAAATAATCCTGATTCCTCACACTCCATTCCATACAACATGAGCAGAGGAATTGCCTAATTCATTCCATGAGACCAGCACCCCACACAGTTCCAAAATCACATAAAGACATTCAAAGAAAGGAAAAACTACAGACCGTCATCACCACAGATGCAAAATTTCTAAACAAAATGTTAGAAAATCTAATTCCGTAATATATAAAAATATATAATATATCAAAAGATAATACACTATAATCAAGTGGGGTTTATCTCAAGAATGAAGGGCTGGTTCGATGTTCAAAATCAGTCAAGGTTGTCGGGCCAAGTTTATAGCAGCATCGTTCATAATAGCCAAGGGGTGGAAGCAGCCCAGGGGTCCAAGTGCAGATGAATGAATAGGCAACAGGTGGCAGATGTACACAACGGAATATTATCCAGCCTTAAAAAGGAAGACAATTCTGACACATGCTACAACATGGATGACCCCAGAACACATTTTGCTGAGTCAAATAAGCCAGTCACCAAACACAAATACTATATGATTTCATTTTCATGAGGCATCTAAAATAGTCAAAGTCACAAAATCACAGAGTTGATGCTGGTTGCCAAGGGCTGGAAGGAGGGGTAATGGGGAGTTATTGTTCAAAAGGTCCAAAGGTTCAGCTTTGGAAGGTAAAAGAGTTTAGGAAATGAATGGTGTGATTTGCAATGTGAATATATTCATATTGAACTGTACACTTCAAACGGTTGAGATGATAAATGTTACGTTATGAGTATTTTTCCAGCATTCAGATGAAGTAAATAATTAAAACCACAAAATCAATCAAGGAAACACACCACATAAATCCATTGAAAAAGTTAAACTATATAATCATCTCAATAAGCATAGAGAAAGTATTTGACAATATTCAAAGTCCATTTTTGCTAAAAAGTCTTAGCACAATCGGTAACTAAGAGAAGTTTCTCCACTTAACAAAGGCCATCTCTGAAACACCCTCAGCTAGCATCATACTTAATGGCGAGAGACTGAATGTTCCACTCCTCAGGTCAGACACGTGTCTAGGGTGGGAGCTTTCACTACTTCTGTTCAAAATTGTTCTTCAGATG
>NW_012152008.1:1029588-1032823 GCF_000956105.1 Propithecus coquereli | reverse complement strand
ATGAAGGATCTTTATATCAAATAACAGGAAACAGCCAGCTGCATGCTCCTCTGTAGCCAAAACCACCAAAACCAACTCGTGTCTGCTACATACAAGGGGAGACACCATGTCACGTAAGTCAAACCCACGCTGGGCACATTTCACTGAGTGTGACATTACCAAAAGGCCATGGGTGCCACATTTCCTAAGAAGTTTCCTGCCTACATGGGGAGGCAGTCAAGTGTGGAGGTCGTTAGGCACACGGGCTCTAAAATCAAAATGTCGGGGTTCATTGTGCACAAAGGTTCACAGCAGCATGATTTTCTCATGGCTGAAACATGGAAACAACCCAAATGTCCATCGACTAAGCAATGGACAATCCAGTGTGTTGGATCCGTACACTGGAATACAAGTCAGGCCTGAAAAGGAATGAGACACCGATCCATGCTACAAAAGAAGCGTGACACTAAGTGAAAGAAGCCAGTCATAAAGGACCACGTATTGTGTGATTCCATTGCTATGAAATGCCCAGAATAAGCAAATCCATAGAGACGCAAAGTAAATTTGTGCCCAGGGCTAGGAGAATGGGCAGAAATGGGGAGTGACTGCCAGTGGGCATGGGTTTCTGTCTGGGGTGAGGAGAATGATCTGGAATTAGAGAGTGGTGATGGTTGTTCATTTCTGAGAATATAGTAAAAACCACTGAACTGCACATTTTGTTTTATTTTATTTTTTCAATTATTTTTTTTATTTCAGGATTTATGAGAGTATGAACAGAAACTTCTAAAAAGAAAACAGAATAATGGCCAGCAAACCTATGAAGTGTACATTTTAAATCATAAATTTTATAGTATGTGAATCATATCTCAATTTTTAAAAAAGAATGTCCTCGTTTGAATCCTTGCTTCCCCCAAGGTCACCCAAGGTCATTCAATCTCTCTGTGCCTCAGTTTCATCCTCTGGAAAGTAGGCCCACAGATAATGCTGGCGTCTGTGTAAGGGTAGCACCTGTCACAGTGGTAAGCATCCAATCTCTTTAGCTTCCATTCAATTCAATGTGTAAACTCTCTCTAAGGGGACACTCCACCCATTTCAAGATGAAATAATTTGTGGGTGGCTTGCATTGGTAAGAGAATGTTGGCATCTGGTCATGCCGTTTTGAAGAGAGTCTGAATGTATGGGAATATTACTAATATTGCGCAAATTGGAAATGATTGTGCTAGAAAATACATATCACCCACCCAATCATGGCTACTACTGACTCAAGACCACACACAGGCATCTGCACGCATCCTCAAACTTCATCGTGCAGTGCTGTATTTGAACTGCTCTGTGTGGTGGGGTATTTTCTCCCTATGTCACCTATTTAGAAACTCAGGCTCTTATGCAAAGCTGTGTAAGTGTGTTGAACCACCTCCTAAAGTACTCTAGTGTTGAAACCACGGCTCTAGGTACATGCTCCTACCTTGTTAAATAATTACAGAAACCCTCCCAGTATCAGTCACGCAATGGGATGCCCTTTCCCTCTTTCACCTCTCCGGGACAGGGTTCATGCTGAGGAAGTGACACAAAGGAAAGACAAGAGTGGGGAAGGATCTAGAACAAAGGAATGGAATGGGGAGGAAAAATAGCATGGGAGCTGGAGAGAGGAGAGCTGGAGAGATGCATAAAATAAGGCCAGTGACCCCAGGCCGACAGGATCATGGGGGACCGTGATGGCTGGTTGGGGGGTGGCAGGCCACAGAGGACTACCCAAATGTCTGGAGTGAGCCAAAGAGGTGGTGTGTGCTGTTTGCCATCGTGTTCTCAGGGTAGGGTGAGGAGGGAGAAGTGGCAAAGGGAAGCAGCAGTGATCCACTCGTGACCTGTGATGCCAGGGAGCTCAGAGCGCTGTAGAGGGGGTAGGGGCTAAGGCACATGGCGGCTCTGGCTCGGCTCACCTGTCAGGAAGTTCCATAGCAAAGCGGAAACTAGGATGGTTCAGGAAGGGAGCCTCTACAGCAAGCAGGTGTGTGCATTTGTACATCTTTGTGAGCCCGCGTGGGTTCTCTTTTCATTCTCTTCTGAGTTTTCTTTGATATATAAATGTTTTTCACTTTCAAGATGTCAAATTTACCTATTTTTTCTTTGTTTGTTGTGCTTGTTGCTGTCATGTCCAACAAAGCATTGCCACATCCAAGCTCATGAAGATCTGCCCCAGTATTTTCTTCTAAGAGTTTTACAGTTTTGGCTTTTCTGTGTAGGTCTTTGATGCATTTCAAGTTAACTTTTGTCCATGGTGTGCGGTAAGGGTCCACCTCCACTCTTTTGCAAGTGGATGTGCGGTTCTCCCTGCACCATGTGTAGAGGAGACTGCTCTTTCCCATTGGTGTGGTCCCGGTAGCCTTGTCAGAAAATCAATTGCCCAAGGATGTGTGGGTTTATTTCTGGATTCTCAGTTCTATTTCATTGATCTGAGTGCAACAGACATTTTTTTCCAGACAACTGGAGGAAATTAAATTATGGACTGGAAATTAGATAATATTGAACAATTATTGATTGTGTTGACTGTGATAAGGATATTGTAGCTATGTAACAAATTGCCCTTATTTTTTATATTTACTGCAGTATTTAGGGATGGAATGGCATGTCAAGAATTTACTTTAAAACAGGACAGCCAAAAATGTTCTGAGAAAGGAAATAGGGGAAAGATGAATCAGAACAGCAAAATATTGAACATGATGTAACCAAGGTGGATCTGTGGGTGCTCATCGCACGTACTCTCTCCTTCATAGAAGTCTGAAAACTTTGATAATAATAAGTTGAAAGACATAACCTTGATGGGAGGACTTGGACTCACCCACTAACAGCTAAATTTGAATTTAAATTGGAACCAGAATCTGAGAGAAGTGAGGGAAGCACAGGTGTGTCAGTGCTGTGTCACCACGTCCCACCCAGGTCTCCCACAACTGCCCTGGATTGTGTGGACTGAACCTGAATTCTTTCCAGCTAGGCCCATTCATCAATTCTGCTGGAACCCACCAAATATTGAAAAAGACTGGAACATGAAACCTATCTTAATGTTCTTCAGCACGATGGTCTCCCATCCTTGTCAAAGTATTATATCCAATTACATCACTGGATATAATGCCCTGGGCAGCTCCATGATATTTTGTTGCCACGCAGGGCCTGCGACCCCATACGCAAACACACACAGGCTCACTCTCGAACACACGTGCACAGGTACACACACACACGGAATGTGACATGTGCACAC
>NW_012152008.1:1023807-1025928 GCF_000956105.1 Propithecus coquereli | reverse complement strand
ACTCCTTTGGCTGAAGTCATTAAAACAGAATAAAAACTTTGCCCCTGATTTTTCCATTGAGCGTCGGCAAATCTCACAAACTCACGGTTCAGATGCTCCAAGGTGTGAGAAGTTTTATAAGTTTTCACTGTAAAATTGAGTGATTGTCCCAGTTGCCAACTCACGTCTGGAACGACCACGACTGGCTCGTGCCCTCTGTGCATGAGTTTCTCCACCACGGACCGCATGGAAAACCAGTGGCTGCCATCCATGGGCACCACCAACAGCTTGCCTGCCTCAGCCAGGCCAGACGTCAGCAGCAGACACACACACAGGGGAAGGAGCCCGGGCAGCGCTGCAGGAGCCATGGCAGAACCGCGCCCGGAGCAAACCAGCTGCTTGGATGCTCAGCTTGTGAAACGCAGCCGGAGGAGGAAGTGCAGGCACAAAACCTGCACCCAAAACAGGGCGTGTACTCACATGTTCATTAAAAAGCCACATACACGGCCAATGATTTACTCATAAGGACCATAATACCTGCTGAGATACACATTTCTGTGTTCTCCAGATATGACTAGCTTATTACCTTTACCTTAGAAATAGACCGTGCCCAGTACTGCAATGCGACTTACAAACAAAATTACTCAGCAGTGCTTTGGACTTTGACAACCCAAAGATAAAAAGGAGAGAAATAAAATCAGAAAATTAAAAAGGAGAGAAGATAAATAGAAGACTAAACCTTGTGTTTAAGAAATTTGTTGCAAACCAAAATGTGGATTTTACCCTCAGACTATGAGAACACTCTCTGCCCAGAAAGAAACTGGCATCTCCTGTTCCAAGGACAGACAGCAAGGCCCTTAGCAACGACTCCTAACTGGCAGGAAGTTGCTGTTCGCAAGTGTCTCTGTCATGCACACGCATTGCTGCTTCTCTTCCTCTATTTCCAATCCCCTGAGGCCTCTGAAATGCTGAACAAGGTGGACGACCCCTCCTACGTGGACAGATCCAGGGATTTCATGGAAAGTGACTGGCATCTATTTTCAACTGCTTCCCTCAGATTCGCTGCATGCACTGGGTGGTCACCTGCCCAGTGCTGCCTCAGCGCTCTGCTGAGATGCCTCTCTGTCCTCCATATGTCCCCATTCCAGCCAGAGGTGTGGACCTCTGCTGAGGGCTCACCCCATCACCTCGTGGTGCCCTCCTTCAGCACGCATTGGTGTCCCCCCCTCTGCTGAGCACTCCTTGAGGTCAAGGGATATGTCTTCCTCATGTTTCCTTCTCCTTCCACAGTAGCCATGCTGTGCCTTGCACAGAGAAAGTACTCGGGAACGTCTGTTGCACTGGATGAATTGCATCGTGCAGCTGTCCTAGAACCTTCCTGGGTGGGTGAATCGGTGTGTGCCAGGTAACATCCTAAGAGCATTTAGTGAGGGGTTTGGCAGCCAGCCTAGGAGTATAATCCTAGTCAGCAACAAAAGATGGCGCCTTCAGGACACCCTGTTGGTAGACATTTGCTCAGTCACCATTTACCTGGCCCATTGGGCGCTTTCACATGATTGTCTTGGAAAAATGAAAATGGAAGTGAGTGATCTACCTTCCCTGATGGCTGACTGCAGAGCCGAAATCAATGGACAAGAAAAGAGAAAGACACGAGAAAAGCAATGAAATCAAAGCTGGTTCTTTGAGATCAATTAACTTGCTAAACTTCCCTCTAAGCAGAGTCATTGGGAAAAAAAAAAAAAGGACAGAGAAGAAATAAAGTACCAAAGAGGGGAATGAGACAGGCACTATCAACACAGACTCTACCAATATTGAAATGATAATAAGACAATGTCATCAACATGTTCATGACAATAAATTCTACAATTTAAATGATACAGACAAATTCCTTGAAAGACACAAGCTACCACAATTTAAATACGAACGAATAAATAACCCACACAGAAGTAATCTGTATCTTTTAAGTGGAAATTCAATTTCTAATTCAAACTTTCTGACAAATAATACATCCAGTCCAGATGACTTCACTGATGAATTCTACCAAACAAGGAGGGAAGAAATAATCCCAATTCCTCACGGTCCATTCCATACAACAGGAGCAGAGGAATTGCCTAATTCATTCCATGAGACCAGCACCCCACA
>NW_012152008.1:1020370-1023757 GCF_000956105.1 Propithecus coquereli | reverse complement strand
GCTTTTATACTTATACGTCCCTTAACAGGTAAATAAAATCATTTAATTTATAAACTTTTATAGGTATATATAGCCAAACATATATGAAACCAAGTATTTCCACCTATGTTTCACATTTTATAGACACAGCTATATGATAGGTAATAAAAATTATGATATTATATATAGCTTTCTGTATCTCTAAATGCCTCTGGGTGACCCAGGAAATCTCAGGGCCCACCCTTGGCTCGAGGGCAGGTGCAGGCAGACCCTGGGTGGGCTCCATGCTGTGGCTGATGGAAGGCAAAGGTGGGAGGAGCTCTTGGCCAGGCTCAGCCTCCTAAGGGTCCTGTGACATGCATCTTCTTGCCTGCTCCTGTCAAGAAAGTCACGCCTACTTGTCAAAGGCCTAAAACTATAGCCTTTCGCTTTCCAGAGCATTATTTCACTTCCAGTGAGTCGGCTCAAAGTCACTCACCACACATCTGCAAATACCTGGAGAATGTGACTCTCTTACAAAATCTACTGAACTTTGGAAGAAGCCAGAAAAATAGATAAAGATACTTAGTCCATCCCTAATAGAATAACAAAAACCAAAGCTCTATTTTAATCATCAATAGTCGCTTCAAAATAGAAATGTAAAAATTGCCCTGTGAACAATAGTTTCAAAAATTAAAAATGCCTAGCATAAATTCTATTAAATAAGAAAGATAAAATGCTTAGATGAGGTGGAAAATTTTATAACTGGACATAAAACAAGATCTGGGTAAATAAAAAGGAATATGTATTTGTGCATACAAAGTCTTAATAACAAAAGGTTACCAGTCTTTCTCAATTAATACAAATATTTAATGTAATAATAACACAGTCCTAAAGGTTTGTTTTTGGTTTTTGAAACTAGACAAAAGCATTTTTAAATTTATGAAGGAGAATAAATTATGAGCATGACCAAGAACATTTGGAAAAATAATATTTGGTATGGGCTTCCCTGCCAGATGTGAAAACTTACAACAAAACCAGTATAATGAAAACACGGTGCTGGTGCATAAATAGACAAATCAGTGGACAATGAGAGACCTCAGCAGCACGTGCGAATAAATATACTGATAGAGATTTAAAATATGGTAAAGATGCATCTCAATTGAATGGCTAAAGAATGAATTTTTGATTAAATGGCATTGGGACGATAGACTATCCATCGACAAAAGGAAAAGATCTTCACTTTGCATACATGAAGTGCTCCTTGCACAAACAAATAATATTATCACCAGTAGAGGAATTGAAAACATTAAAACGTAATATGGAGAAAACATTTATATATTTCGGGCTTGGAAAGACCTAAACAAGTTCAAATCGACAAACCATTAAAGAAAGAGTTAATCAATGTGACTACCCAACCGTGAAAACCCAATATGGCAAAAGATGAAGAAAAGCTGAGGAAACCATATTTGTAGCACATATAAAAAGCGATGGATTAACATCCCTAACACTCAAGCCTTATAACAATGAGTTATAAACAGACAAATAGCGATATAAAAATGAATAAAGAATGGCAAGATGTATCTCACAAAAGAGGAAATGCAAATGGCCAATGTATCTATGAAAATAACAAGTGAAAACTGAAGGAGCCACACACGATTCTACGATTCATCAGCAAGTGAAAAGTGCAAAGTAAACAAGAACATGTGCAGCCTGATACTATTAATGGATTATATTTAATAATATAGATATGACGACTCCCATTAGCCATATGGAGTTCTCGAAAATGATTTCAAAAATTGAAAACCATGCATACAAAACCTAAGAGGATTTTCCACTAGGGTGTAGCACGGGATTAACCAAAAAGGGAAGTTTCTTCTCTTACTGTGTTTTTTATTACTTTTCCAAAAACACTTGAAAAATGCAGCCTGAGCTGGGCAGTGGCCCACGCCTGTAGTCCCAGCACTTTAGAGGCCAAGGCAGGAGGCCAACTTGAGCCCAGGAGTTTGAGATCAGCCTGAGCAACAGAGCCAGACCCATCTCTACAGAATATTTTAAAAAGATTAGCTGGGCTTGGTGACACAGGCCTGTAGTCCTATCGACTTGGGAGGCTTAGGCAGGAGGATTGCTTAAGCCCAGGGGTTTGAGGTTGCCGTGACCTATGATGATGTCACTGCACTCCAGAACGGCAAAAGAATGAGACCCCGTATGAAAAATATATATATATATATATATCCAGCCTTCTAGTGGGGCATGTTAGCATAAGTCTATAATCTCAGCTGCCCAGAGGTGGAAGCAAGAGGATTCTTTGAGCCCAGGAATTTGAGTCCAGCCTGGGCAACACAGAAAGACCCCATTTCTGTTTACAAACAATACAGCCAAAAGATTACATACAAGTATATCGATTGTATACACATACACATCAACGGGGCAGATTTATATTATCTGCTAACCCACAATTAAGTGAACTGGCACAAAATAATTCGTTAAAATAGAAGGATTTCCAAATCCAACAAATTAAATGACGAATTACAGGTAAGGAAGGAATTTTTTTTCTTTTTTTAATGTCCAAAGACAGAGAATTCCTCGTGAGCTAAAACAGACACAACTCACCTCACGCAGTGGCTTTCCCTGGTTGCAGTTGATGCCGCCGATGAAGACCATGTTGGGCATCACGGGCCTGGGAGACTCCAAAACAAAGTCTGTTCGCAACAGCCAGATTGATGTGTGGCTGTACAGGTCATACGCTGTGACAGGTGTCTGGAGAATTTCAGAGGCAATTTCTAACCCAGTTTTAAAAAAATGGGGGCAAACTAAATGCTCCTCCAAGTGGAAGATATGGTTCCGTACTCTCTCCTTGAAAGTCATGGCATCCGAGAATTCTAAGAGCAGTCTTGGAACATAAGAAAGAGGAGCCGGGCACTGCGCACCCTCCTCAAGATGACCACAAAATATTCCCCTGGTGAAGACCACAGAGGGGAGCGAAAAGTACTTGGCAACGATTAAGCCACACAGATCAAAAGGATCCAGAAATACAGCATCAAAAGAACTCTCTTTTAAGTATTCTACTAATTTTTTGTCATTAAACAAACTCCTACAGCGTGAAAGAGATAAATCAAAAAACCCAATGGGTGAACTCCATAACAGGGAAAGTAAACTTTGTATTCGAGTTTTCCACTGAGCGTTGCTAAAGTCCGAGAAATGGTGGTTGAGATCCTCGAGGGTGTGAGAAGTTTTATAAGTCTTCACTGTACAATTCAGTGATTGTCCCAGTTGCCAACTCACGTCTGGAACGACCACGACCAGCTCGTGCCCCCTGTGGATGAGTTTCTCCACCACGGACCGCATGGTAAACCAGTGGCTGCCGTCCATGGGCACCACCAGCAGCTTGCCTGCCTCGGCCAGGCCGGACGTCAGCAGCAGACACAC
>NW_012152008.1:1012163-1012410 GCF_000956105.1 Propithecus coquereli | reverse complement strand
AATACCCAGAATAAGCAAATCCATAGAGATGGAAAGTAAATTTGTGCCCAGAGCTAGGAGAATGGGGAGAAATGGGGAGTGGCTGCCAGTGGGCACGGGGTTTCTGTTGGGGGTGAGGAGAAAGATCTGGAATTAGACAGTGGTGATGGTTGCTCATTTCTGTGAATATACTAAAAAACACTGAACTGTACATTTTAAAATGTACATTTTATAGCATGTAAATTATGTCTCAATTTTTAAAAAAGAA
>NW_012152008.1:1007555-1009670 GCF_000956105.1 Propithecus coquereli | reverse complement strand
GTACTCTCTCCTTCATGTAAGTTTGAAAACTTTGATAATAAAAAGTTGAAAGACATAACCTTGATGGGAAGACTTGGACTCACCCACTAACAGCTAAATTTGAATTTAAATCGGAACCAGAATCTGAGAGAAGTGAGGGAAGCACAGGTGTGTCAGTGCTGTGTCACCACGTCCCACCCCAGGTCTCCCACAACTGCCCTGGATTGTGTGGACTGAACCTGAATTCTTTCCAGCTAGGCCCATTCATCAATTCTGCTAGAACCCACCAAATACTGAAAAAGACTGGAACATGAAACCTATCTTAATGTTCTTCAGCACGATGGTCTCCCATCCTTGTCAAAGTATTATATCCAATTACATCACTGGATATAATGCCCTGGGCAGCTCCATGATATTTTGTTGCCACGCAGGGCCTGCGACCCCACACGCAAACACACACAGGCTCACTCTCGAACACACGTGCACAGGTACACACACACACGGAATGTGACATGTGCACACTAGAACACCCGTGCACACACACGCACACACACATAGAGAATATGACTCGGTTACATGACTCTGTTATTCTATGGTCAAGCGTGTTCCCTCCTCATCACACAGACAGATGCAGACTCTGACTCCTGCTCTGCAGCAGGCGCAACGCACTGCACGCTCTTTCCAGACGCAGCCTGCGCATCGAAACAAGGAAGGAGGGTTGTACAACATCCGTCGGTCTTTCCATGAAAATTGACTTTGGTAGCTGTGCCGTATTCAAGGCTCTCTGTCAAAGAGCCCTCTTTGAACTCTCAATTCCTCTGCCAGAATTCAGCTTGCTTTATAATTATAAATATAAATATATGCATTCACATATACCATCCCCATTTATAAGAGCTTTTATATTTGTATGTCCCTTAAGAGGTACATAAAGTCATTTAATTTATAGACTTTGATAGGTATATATAGCCAAACGTATGTGAAATCATGTATTGCTCCTTATGTTTCATACTTTATAAACACAGCTATATGATAGGTAATAGAAAATTATATTATATATAGTTTTCTGTATCTCTAAACCCCTCTGGGTGACTCAGGAAATCTCAGGGCCCACCCTTGTCTCAAGGGCAAGGTGCAGGCAGACTCTGGGTGGCCTCCATGCTGTGGCTGATGGAAGGCAAAGGTGGGAAGAGCCCTTGGCCAGGCTCAGCCTCCTAAGATGTAACATGCATCTTGTTCCCTGCTCTTGCCAAGACAGTCACACCTAATTGTGAAAGGCCTAAAACTATAGCCTTCCGCTTTCCAAAGCATTATTTCACTTCTAGTGAGTCGGCTCAAAGTCACTCACCAAACATTTGCCAATAGGTGAGAGAATATGACTCTGTTACAAAGTCTACTGAACTTTGGAAGAAGCCAGAACAACAGATAAAGATACTTAGTCCATCCCTAATAGAATAACAAAAACCAAAGCTCTATTTTAATCATCAATAGTCATTCAAAATAGAAATGCAAAAATTGCCTTCTGAACAATAATTTCAAAAATAATAAATGCCTAGCATAAATTCTATTAAATAAGAAAGATAAAATGCTTAGATGAGGTACAAAATTTTATAGATGCACATAAAACAAGATCTGGATAAATAAAAAGGAACATATATTTCTGCATAGGAAGACTTAATAACAAAAAGTTACCAGTCTTTCTCAATTAACAAAAATATTTAATGTAACAATAACACAGTCCTAAAGGTTTGTTTTTAGTTTTTGAAACTAGACAAAAGCATTTTTAAATTTTTGAAGGAGAATAAATTATGAATATGACCAAGAATATTTGGAAAAATAATATTTAGTATGGGGCCTCCCTGCCAGATGTGAAAACTTACTACAAAACCAGTATAATGAAAACATGGTGCTGGTGCATAAATAGACAAATCAGTGGACAAATGCGAGAGCTCAGCAGGAGGTGCAAATAAATATACTGATAGAGATTTAAAATATGGAAAAAGTGCATCTCACTTCAATGCTAAAGAATGAATTTTCGATTAAATGGCATTGGGCCAATGGACTATCCATCGAGAAAAGAAAAAGTTCTTACTTTGCATACATTGAAGTGCTCCTTGCAAAAACAAATAATATTATCAC
>NW_012152008.1:988541-1003690 GCF_000956105.1 Propithecus coquereli | reverse complement strand
GTTGTTGGGCCAAGTTCATAGCAGCAACATTCACAATAGCCAAGAGGTGGAAGCAACCCAGGTGTCCGTGTGCAGATGAATGAAGAGGCAACAGGTGGCAGATGTATACAGTGGAATATTATGCAGCCTTAAAAAGGAAGGCAATTCTGACACATGCTACAACAGAGATGAACCCAGATCACATCTGCTGAGTCAAATAAGCCAGTCACCAAAAGACAAATACTATAGGATTCCATTTTCATGAGGCACCTAAAATAGTCAAAGTCATAGAATCACAGAGTGGATGGTGGTTGCCAAGGGCTGGAAGGAGGGATAATGGGGAGTTATTGTTTAAGAGGTCCAAAGGTTCAGTTTTGGAAGGTAAAAGAGTTTAGGAAATGAATGGTGTTATTTGTAATGTGAATATATTCAATATTGAACTGTACACTTCAAGTGGTTGAGATGATAAATGTTACCTTATCAGTATTTTTCTAACATTAAGAATGAAGTAAATAATTAAAAACACAAAATCAATCAAGGAAACCCACCACATAAATCCATTGAAAAATTAAAATCATATAATCATCTCAATAAGTATAGAAAAAGTATTTGACAAAATTCAAGATCCATTCGTGCTAAAAAGTCTTAGCACAACCGGTAAATGAGAGAAGATTCTCCACTTAACAAAGGGCATCTCTGAAAAACCCTCAGCTTACATCATACTTAATGACAAATGACTGAATGTTCCACTCCTCAGGTCAGACACATACATGTCTAGGGTTGGACCTTTCACTACTTCTATTCAAAATCGTTCTTGAGATTCTCTCCAGTGCAGTAAAGCAAGAAAAAGAAATAAAAAATGTCAGGTTGGAAAGAAAAAGTAAAAGGATCTCATTCACAAACAAGGTGACCATCTTATTCAGAAATTCTAAGGAACTGTACAAAAATCTCCTAGAACAAACAAGAAAGTTTAGCATGGTTGCACAATACAATATGTTAAAATTAATGCTATTTGTATGTGTAGCTGACTTGAACAACACAGGCTTGAATGGCAGGGGTGCATTTACAGGCAGATTTTTCAAAATAAATATATAAAAACCTTTGTGGAGATTTGCAACAATTTGAAAAATCTTGCAGATAAACTATGTAGTCTAGAAATATCAAAAAAAATTTTTAGAGTTGGGTATGTCATGAATGCATAAAATATATGTAGATACCACTCTATTTTATCATACACTATCCTAAAATATATACAAATCTATTGTAGAAAGGTAAAAATTATCAAAATTTATACCCACAGACTGTACAAGGTGCCATTCTCCATGAAGAGAAATGTAAAGCAATGTGAAGATGTTGTATGAATCTTAAGACATACATTTAACAGTAGTATGCACTCTGATAATTTCACAGCCACCTCCTGTTGCCACTGCGGCAAGCTGAAGTGTTGCCTGTATCTGCTTGAAATGCCCTGTGATGCTAACCATCTCCACGTGAGCAGTCCATTTCTGTAGTAAATTGCGTATCACACTAAAAACTGATCTCCCCTGGATCTCACGTATTTTTCATCATGTTTGGTGCAATATCGGCAATATTATACACCTTGACTAACACCATGGGACCCACACAAAGTGCCACTACAGATGCTGGAAGTTCTCCCAAGAAGCAGAGAAAAGTCATGGCATTACAAGGAAAAGTTGAATTGCTTTGTAGGTACCATAGATTGAGGTCTGCAGCTCTGCTTGCCCACCATTTCCAAGTGAATGATTCCAGCAAAAGGACCATTGCAAAAAAAAAAAAAAAAAAAAAAAAAACAAAAACGAAATCTGAGCAGCCATCACTGCAGCTACACCAGCAAGAACCCAGACCTTGCACTTGTTTGAAATACATTTTTATCTTGCATGGAAAACGCAGACTATGTGGATGTAGGAAGACTACAGACTATGTGCAGACTATGTGAATGCTACAAGAAAGACATACCTATAGACTCTATATGATGCCAGAGAAAGCAAAGCCACTACAGGACAGCTTAAAGAAAAAGAAAGGTGAAGGACCTAAAGCTGGAGAATTTAATGCCAGCACAAGTGATTTCATAATTTTACAAAGAGGTTGAACTTTTAGAATGTCAAGATGACAGGAGAAGCAGCTTTTCGGGAACAAGTGGCAGCAGACCAGTTTCTAGATACCATTAAGAAAATCATTGAGTAGAAAGGATATCTGCTGGAATAGATTTTTAATGCAGATGAAAGTGCCCGATTCTGGGGGGGGAAAAGCTACAAAGAACATTTATTATTAAGGAAGACAAGCGAGCACCAGGGTTTAAGGCGGGAAGGAAGAGCCTAACTCTACTGTTTGTGCAAATGTCATTGGGTTTATGATCAGGATTGTCCTTATCTGCAAAGCTGCTAATCCCCAAGGAAAAGGTAAGTCTTTTCGTTGTATAACAAGAGGCCTGGACAACAAGAACACTTTCTCTGGATGCGTTCCAGTGATGCTTTGTCCCTGAAGTCAGAAACTACCTTGCCACTAAGGGACTGCCTGTCAAAGTTCTCTTGCTATTGGACAATGCCGCTGGCCACTGCAGCCCCATGAGTTCAACACAGAAGGCGTCAAAGTGCTCTACCTGCCCCAAGCACAATGTCTCTAATGCAGCCTCTAGATCAGGGCCCATAAGGACCTTTAGGGCTCGTTGCACAAAGCACCGTATGGCAAGGATTGGTGACGCTATGGAAGAGGGTCCCCACAGAGAGAACATCAGGACAATGCAGAAGGATTTCACCACTGAAGATGCCGTTGTTGTGATACAAAAAGCTGTGAAAGGCACCAAGCCAGAAACAGTCATCCCTGCTGTAGAAAACTGTGTCTAGCTGTTGTGCAAGGAAATCACCAAGGAGACTGTGGACATGGCCAAAGAAAACAGAAGAAAAGGTGGGGCATAAAGTGTTTCAACATATGGGTCTTGGAGAAATTCAAGAGTTCGTGAACAGCACAATGAGCAGTTAACAGAAGATGACTTGATGGAGATGAGTGCTCTGGACCAGGGCCAGATGCTGAGGGAGGAGAGGAAGAGGAAGCGATGCCAAACCAAACGCACATTAGCCAATCTGGCAGCAGAGTTGCAACTATTCCAGACTGCTCTTCACCTCTTCTGTGGCCAGGACCCTTCTGTGCTACGGACACTCACTGCAAGGGACGCAAACAGTGGGAGAAGATCGGTAGTGTGTAGAGGCACATTTTAAGGAATGAAAAGCAAAAAAGTCAGACAGAAATTATGATGTATTTCTGTAAATTAAACCAAGTGTGCCTGCCTCTCCTGCCTCCCCTTCCAGCCCCTCCGCCTCTTCCACGTCTGTCGCTTCTGACACAGCAAGACCAACTCCTCGTCTTCCTCCTCCTCCTCTGCCTACTCCACCTCAAGGCAATGAAGATGGACACCTTTATGATGATCCAGTTCCACTTAATGGACAGTAAATGGGTCTCTTTTCCTTTAATAGTCTTAACATTATCATTTCTCTAGGTTACTTTATGGTGAGAATACACTATGTACCACACAAAGAAATGTGTATTAATTGAGCATTTCTCTTATTGGTAAGCCTTCTGGTAAACAGCAGAAGTTAATTATTTGGGTAGTCAAAAACCACATATGGAATTCAACTGCATGGCAGGATTCGTGTTCCTAACCTTCATAGTGTTCAAGGGTCAATTGTACTTGCAATGAACACTTGGAAATTGAAATCAAAAGAGCATTTAAATAGTATCAGAAATATGAAATATTAGGGACAAATCTGACCAAAGATGTGAAAGACCGTACACTGAAAAGTACAAAAATATTGATGAGAGATGTTAAAGGAGTTCTCAATAAATACAGAGATATACCATGTTCATAAATGGGAAACCACAAGATTCTGAAGAAGCCTACTCTCCTTAATTGGTCAATAAATTCAATACAATCCCAACTAATATACCAGCAGGCTTTTGGGTAGAAATTGGCAAACTGATTCTAAAACTCCCATGGAAATGTGAAAGACCTATACTAGCCAAAACAACTCTGAAAAGAAGAAAAATATTAAACAGCTGGTAGTACCTCATTTCAAGACTCATTACAAAGCCAGAGTAATCTAATATTTCATAAATATAACAATGGAACAGAATAGGGAGTACAGAAATAGATGCACAGACATATGGGCAATAAGTTTTTACAACATTGCAAAGGCAACTCAGTAGAGAAAAGAACAGTCTTTTCAACGATTGCATAGCCATAGCAAGATACAAGAAAAGACATTACCTCTGGGGCCTATAATCCCAGTTTAACCATGATAAAAAAAAATCAGAGACCCAAACTGAGGAACATTCTACATAATACCTGATCCACTACCCCTCAAAACCATCAATGTCACCAATAGCAAGGAAAGTGTGAGAGACTATCACAGGCTAGAGGAGCCTGAGAACATGAAGACTAATGTCATGTCATGTCCTGGATGGGATCCCAGGAAACAAAAGGACATTTGGAAAAAACCAATGAACTCAGAATAAACTATGGACATTAGTTCATCATAACATGTTAACATTGGTTCAGAGTTGTGATAAACGTGCCATAGAAAATAGGATCTATCGATAGTGAAAACAGGGAATGGGCATATGGGAATTCTCTGTAACATTTTTTGCAACCTTGCTATATATCTAAAATTATTTCAAAATAAAAAGTTTTTTAAAAAAAGAGAGACTGTCTGCAACCTGGGAGAAAACATTCGCAGAGCATATATTGGATAAAGAACTTATATCGAGAATATATAAAGAATTTTTAAAACTCAATAATGACAAAACAAAAAAATTCAAATGTTTTTGAAATGGGCGAACATTTCCCGCAAACATTTACCAAAGCAGACATGCAGATGGCAAACACACACATGTAAAGATGCTCAGCGTCATTTTGACTACAGAAATCAAATTAAAAATGCAATGTAATTCACACACCCAGTAGAGCGGCTATAGTGAAAAGACTGACCAAGCCCAGTGTCCGGCAGCAGAGAGAAGAGCTGGGACTCTAATGTGCTGCTGGAGGGACCACACAATGGTCCCGTCACATGGGGATAGTGTTTGGTAGTTTCTTAAAAAGGTAAATATACACCTACCATAGAATTTACACTAGTTATGTGGATACATCGAAAATGACTTCAAAAATTGAAAATGACGCATACAAAACTGCTAAGAGCAGTTTTCCAATAGGGGGTAGTATAGAATTAGCAAAAAAAGGGAAGTTGCATTTCTTACTGTGTTTTTCATTACTTTCCTATAAACAATATTAAAAAATATAGCCTGGTAGCTGGGAATGGTGGCATAAGCCTATAATCGCAGGCAGTGGGAGGCTAAGCCGGGAGGTTCAACTCAGAGGTTCCAGGCCAGCTAGGCAACATAGTGACATCCCATTTCTATTTTTAAAAATGCAGCTTGGAAATAACGTACAGCTATGTCAATTGTGTGTATGTATAATTACACTATATATATATATATAAATTATAAAATTTGCTTATCCACAAGTGCATTAGCACAAAATAACTCATTAAACCAGAAAGAAATACCAACTTTGATGAAAGTAAATGACAATTCATAGTTCAGTAAGGAATATTTTTTTGAAAATCCAAAGCCAGATTATGCCAATTTTGCTAAGGGAGAGACAACTCACCTCGGGCAGTGGCTTTCCCTGGTTGCAGTTGATGCCACCGATGAAGATCATGTTGGGCATTACCGGCCTGGGAGAGTCCAAAACAAAGTCTGTTCGCAACAGCCAGATTGATGTGTGGCTGTACAAGTCATACACCGTGACAGGTGTCTGGAGAATTTCAGAGGCAATTTCTACGACAGTTTTGAAAAAATAGGGGCAAACTAAATGCTCCTCCAAGTGGAAGATATGGTTCCGCACTTTCTCTTGGAAAGTCATGGCATCCGAGAACCCTAAGAGAATTCTGGGAACATAAGAAAGAGGAGCCGGGCACTGCGCACCTTCCTCAAGATAACTGCACAATATTCCCCTGGTGAAGATCACAGAGGGGAGCGAAAAGTACTTGGCAACGATTAAGCCACACATATCAAAAGGATCCAGAAACACAGCATCAAAAGAACTCTCTTTTAAGTATTCTACTAATTTTTTGTCATTAAACAAACTCCTACAGTGTGAAAAAATAGTTTCAAAAAAACCTCTGGCTGAAGTCATTAAAACAGAATATAAAGTTTGCCCCTGATTTTTCCATTGAGCATCGGCAAATCTCACAAACTCACGGTTCAGATCCTCCAGGGTGTGAGAAGCTTTATAAGTCTTCACTGTACAATTCAGTGATTGTCCCAGTTGCCAACTCACGTCTGGAACGACCACGACCAGCTCGTGCCCTCTGTGGATGAGTTTCTCCACCACGGACCGCATGGTAAACCAGTGGCTGCCGTCCATGGGCACCACCAGCAGCTTGCCTGCCTCGGCCAGGCCGGATGTCAGCAGCAGACACACACACAGGGGAAGGAGCCCGGGCAGCGCTGCAGGAGCCATGGCAGAACCGCGCCCGGAGCAAACCAGCTGCTTGGATGCTCAGCTCTTGTAACGCAGGCACAGGAGGAAGTGCAGGCACAAAACCTGCACCCAAAACAGGGCGTGTACTCACGTGTTCATTAAAAAGCCACATACACGGCCAATGATTTACTCATAAGCACAATAATAAATGATTAACATTTGCTGAGATTCCCAGTTACATGTTTCCAGGCAAAAGTAACTTGTGGTCTTTGCCCTGGGGACAGATCATGCCAGTACAACAATGTGAGTTTAGAAACAGATTTATTAAGCAATACTTTTTAATCTTGACAACTCAGAATTTGAATAAAGCTTGTATTTTTGGAATTTGTCCCAAAGCAAAATGTGTAATTTTATCTTCAGACTACCAAAGGCTCTCTACGCAGAAAGAAACTGACATCCATGTTCCAAGGAAGCGCAGCAAGGCCCTTAGCACTGCCCTCCTAACTGGCAAGAAATTGTCATTCACAAGCATCTCTGCAATGCGTAGGCATTGCTGCTTGTTCCTTTCTGTTTCCAACCCTCTGAGGCCTCTGAAATGCTGAAATAAGATGGACAACTCCTTTTTCATGGACCAATCCAGGAATGTGATGGAAAGTGACTGGCATGTATTTCAAATTGCTTCCCTCAGCTACACTGCATGCAGTGGATGGTCACCTGCCCTGTGCTGCCCGAGCACTCTGCTGAGATGCCTCCCTCTGTCCTCCACACTTCCACATTCTAGCCAGAGGTACAGACCTCTGCTGTGGGTTCACCCCCTCACCTCATGTTACCCTCCTTCAGGAAAGATGTATTGGCCTCCCCCACTCTGCTGAGCACTCCTTGAGGTCACGGGATATATGTTCCTCATGTTTCAGTCTCTTTCCACAGTACCTATGCTGTGCCTTGCACAGAGAAAGTACACAGGCATATTTGCGGCAGTGGACTGAATTGCATTATGAAGCTTTTCCAGATGCCTTCATGGATGAGCCCATTGGTGTGCATCAGGTAACACCTGGAGGAGCATTTAACGAGGGGTTCTGCAGCCAGCCTGGGAGTAGAAGCCTTGTCAGGAACACAAAAGGGCTCCTTCTGTTACTAGACATCTGCTTAGTCACCATTTACCTTGCTGACTGGAGTACTTTCAGATGATTGTCTTTGAAAAATAAAAATGGCATTGAGTGATCTTCTTCCCCAGAGGCTTACTGGAGAGTAGAAATCAATGAAATAGAAAATAGAAAAACAACAGAGAAAATCATTAAAACAAAAAGCTATTTCTTGAGATGATCAATTAACTTGACAATGCTCTCACCACACTGACCAGAAAAAAAAGAGGGAGAGAAGAAATAAATTACCAATAACAAGAATGAGAGAGGTGATATACCACATATTCTACAGATAGTTAAAATGATAATAGAATATCATGATCGCATTTATGTCAAAAAATTCCAGAACTTAAGTGAAATGTACAAGTTCCTTAAAAGACATAAGCTACCAGACTTTACCCAAGAACAAATGTTCAAAATAGAAATGACCTATATTTTTCAAGTTGAAATAGAATTTATAATTCAACCTTTCCCACAAACAAAACATCAGGTCCAGATGACTTCACTGATGAATTCTACCAAACATGGAAGGAAGAAATAATGCCAATTCCTCACTATCTAGCCCATAAAATTGGAGCATAGGGAGTTTCCACATTCTTCTATGAGACCAGCATCCCCACAATACTGAAACCAGATAGACATTACAAGAAAGAAAAACTACAGCCCTTCATGTCCCTAGATGCAAAAATTCTAAACAAAATTTTAAAAAATCTAATTCAAAAACATATAAAAAATTTAATATATAAAAATAGAGTATACCACAATCTAGTGGAGTTTATCCCAGGAATGCAAGCCTGGTTCAACATTCAAGGTTACACAGCATGCTCATAGCAGCAGCATTCACAACAGCCAAAAGATGAAGCAACCCAGGTGTCCAACCACCAATGAATGCATAAGCAAAATGTGATTTTGTACACACACACACACATATGTGCTTTGAGGACATTTACCAAGTGAAATAAACCAGTCTCAAAAAGACAAATACTATGTGATTCCACTTACATAAGGTATCTAAAATAGTCAAACTCAGAATCAAAGAGTGAAATGGTTGCCAGGGGCTAGGGTGAGGGAGGAATGGTGAGTTATTGTTTAATGGATGCAAAGTTTCAGTTTGGGAAGGTGAAAAGTGTTCTGGCGATGGATGGTGGTAACACACGCACAGCGATGTGAGCACACTCAATACTGAACCGTATACGTAAAAGTGGTTAAGGCGGTAAGTTTTATATTATCTGTATTTTGCCACAATAAAGAATAAAAAATAATAAAAATAAAATCAATCAAGATAATGCAGAATACAAATAAACTTTAAAAATGTAATTGCTTCAATAGGCCCAGAAAAAGTATTTGACGAAATACAAAATCCATTTCTGATAAAAATGATCAGCAAACTAGAAAAAGAAGAGAAGTTCCCCAATCTAATAATGAGCATCTTTGAAAAACCCAGGGTTAACTTTATACTCAGTGGTGGATGACTGAATTTTCTCATCAGATCGGATACATGCCAAGGATGGCTGTTCTTACCACCTCTATTCAATTCAATATTGTTCTGGAGGTTCTACCCAGTGGAGCCAAACAAGAAAACGGAAAAAAGTATGCAGATTGGAAAGAAAAAGTAAAAGGATATGATTCACAAACAACATTATCATCTAGGCCAGACGCGGTGGCTCACGCCTGTAATCCTAGCTCTCTGGGAGGCCGAGGAGGGCGGATTGTTTGAGCTCAGGAGTTCAAGACCAGCCTGAGCAAGAGTGACACCCCATCTCTACTAAAAATAGAAAGAAATTAATCAGACAACTAAAAATATATAGAAAAAAATTAGCCGGGCATGGTGGCACATGTCTGTAGTCCCAGCTACTCGGGAGGCTGAGGCAGAAGGATCGCTTGAGCCCAGGAGTTTGAGGTTGCTGTGAGCTAGGACGACACCACGGCACTCTAGCCTGGGCAAAAGAGTGAGACTCTGTCTCAAAAAAAAAAAAAAAAAAAACGTTATCATCTATGTAGAATTTCCAACTGAATCTACAAAATTCTCCAGAACAAATGAGCAAGTTTAACATAGTTGCAAGATACAAAATTAGTGCTTAAAACTTACTTTTATTTCTATATACCAGCAACAAACAACGGAAAATTAGAATAAAAATATCATTTAAATAGCATCAAAAATATGAAATACTTAGGGATAAATCTGACAAAAGATGTGAAAGACTAAATACTGAAAACTAAAAACATTGGCGAGAGACGTCAATAAGTAGCTATGTCATGTTCATGAACTGAAAAACTCAAAATGAGGACATCAATTCTCCCAACTTGATCTCTGAATTCAGTACAATCCCAATCAAAATCCGAAGCAGCAGGATTTTTTGTACAACTGGAAAAATGGTTCTAAAATTCACATAGAAATTTAAAAGAATTCTAATAGCAAAAACAACTTTGAAAAACAATGAACAAAGTTGGGCTCACACCACCACATTTCAAGACTTATTACAAAGCTACAGTAATCAAATAGTTCACAAGTAGATCGATGGAGCAAAATACTAAGTCCAGAAATAGATGCACAGGCTTGTCAACAGCCAAATTTTTACACAGGTGCAAAGGTAACTCAGTGCAGAAAAGAATAGTCTTTTGGGCTAGTGGGTATCCATTCGCAAGAAAGTGAGAAAAGACATCATCGCTGTGGTCTTCCTCCCAAAACCTATAGCCTCAGTCTAACCATGGTAACACCACCAGACAAATGGAAAATGAGGAACAAGCTACAGAGCACCTGACCAGTACTCTTCAAAACTGTCAAGGTCTCTGCGGGGGCAAATCTACAACTAAAGTACACGGGGAGCACTAAAGGGAGGGAAGGGCCTGCCTTTTACCTGCATTTGGGTGAGGCAAAGACATAAAGTGTAGCTATAATGTTTGTACCCTCACAAAACCCTGGAATAATAAATAAAAAATAAAAATAAAATAAAATAAAATAAAAACTGTCAAGGTCTCCAAGAACAAGGAAAGGCTGAGAGACTGTCACAGGCTAGAGGAGCCTAAGAAGACACGATGACCCAATGTCAGGTCGTGTCTGGATGGGATCTGGAAAAAGGAAAAGGACATTAGGTAAAAACTAAGGAAATCTGAATAAAATATAGACTTTAGATCATCACAATGTGCCAGTATAGGTAGCAGTATAGGTACACTGGTAGGTGAGTTGCGATGAATGTGCCAGAGTGATGCAGGCGTACCTTGTCTTATTGTGCTCTTTTATTGCACTTCAGGTTTTTTTTACAAATTGAAGGTCTGTGACAACCCTGCATTGAGTAAGTCTGTGGGTACCATTTTTCCAACAGCATGTGCTCATTTCCTGTCTCTGTATCACACTTTGCTAATTCTCACAATATTTCAAACTTTCTCCTTGTTATTATAACTGTTATGGTGATCTGTGATCAGTGCTATCAGTATTGCACTTGTTTGGGGGCACCACAAAGCTTGCCCACGTGAGATAGCAACCTTAATTGTTACGTTATGTGTGTCCTGACTGCTCCACTAACCAACCCTTGCCCCATCTCTCTCCTGCTCTTCAGGCATCCCTATTCCCTGAGACACAACAATACTTATATTAGGCCAACTAATGCCCTACAATGGCCTATGAGTGTTCAAGTGAAAGGAAGAGTTGCACATTTCTCACTTAAAACCAAAAACTAGACAGGATTCATTTTAGTGAAGAGGGCATGTCCAAAGCTGAGATAGGCTGAAAGCCCGGCCTCTTGTGCCGAACCATTAGCTAAGTTGTGAACGCCAATGAAAAGCTCTTGAAGGAAATTAAAAACACTACTGCAGTGACCACACGAATGGTAAGTGAAACAGCCTTATTGCTGATATGGACAGAGATTGAGTGGTCTAGGTAGACCAGATCAGCCACGACATTCCCTTATGTTAAAGCCCAATACAGAGTAAAGCCCTAATTCTCTTCCACTCCATGAAGGCTGAGAGAAGTGAGGAAGCTGTAGAAGAAAAGTCTGAAGCTAGCAGAGGTTGGTTCACAAGGTTTAAGGAACGAAGCCATCTCCATAACATAAAAGTGCAAGGTGAAGCAGCAAGTGCTGATGTAGAAACTGCAGCAAGTTATCCAGAAGATCTAGCTAAGAAATTGATGAAGGTGGCCTCACTAAACAACAGACTTTCAATGTAGATGAAATAGCCTCTGATTGGAAGAAAATAACATCTAGCTTCTTTCTTAGATAAAGAGGAAAAGTCAATGCCTGGCTTCAAAGTTTCAAAGGACAGGCTGACTCTCTTGGGAAGCAAGAGTTACAGGCAAAGTTGTAACACATGGAAGTTATATATTGGTTTGGCCCCAAAAGGTGAGATATCTTGAAGCAGAGGCTTACAGGTCATAGATGGATTCAGAGAGTCTTTAATTTGCAATTGATTAAAGAAGCAAGGCTTTGTCTAGCAACTTGGAGTCAGCAGGAAGAAACATTTCAGTTTAACTTTAACATGGTTAAGAAGTCTGCTAATCACCATGTGGTGTTATGCCAGAGCTAAGTTGTGAAAGCAACTCACTGGGGCAAAGTGATGTGTTAAGCAAAATTCATGGTTGGCAGATGTGACTCTGTCCAAGCCTCTTAGGAAGGAATTTGGAGCAAAAAAACAGTGGTCAGAGTTCAGTCCTTAAAATATTTGTTGAATGAATGAATGAGTGAATGAATGAATGAATCAACAAATAAAGAGCAACTCATCCTCCTTGCCCAGGCACCGCTGTATCTCAGCCTGGTGACTGACTGATCTAGCCCTTCTCCCTGTCTGATCTGTCAAGCTTCTTTCACTGCATGCCGCGATCACCTCCTGGCATTCACCAGTGCTGCTGCACCCATTTTGGAGACATCTCAGCCTCCACGCCAACAGCTCTTCTGTTTTTAACATATAGGATTTACCCGTTTTATTTCCTTTGCCCCACCTCTTTCTTCTTCCAATAATAGTTGTAATCCTGTGCAAATAAATCTACAAATATGTTCTTGACTCTGCAAAAGTTCCTTCTGTGAATGCCCCTGAGGCCAATTAAGATTCAGGAATGCTGCTGTGGGAAGACTTTATGAACTGCTCTGAATTTTTTTTTGAGAAGTTATTGTGATAAAACATATGTAACATAAAATTTACCATTTTAACCATTTTTAAATGTACAATCCAGTGGCATTAACTCTACTCACCTTGTGCAACCATTACCACTCTGTCCATCTTCCCAAACTGAAACTGCACCCACAAAAAATAACTCTCCATCCCCCTCTTCCCCCAACCCCTGGTAACCACGATTCTACTTTCTGTCTCTATGAATTTGCCTTTTCTAGGTACTGCGTATCAGTGGAATCATACAGTGTTTGTTCCTCTGTGTCCATTTTGTAGCATGTATCAGTGCTTCAATCTTTTTTAAGGCTGAATAATATTGCACTGAATGCATGTCACATTTTGTTTATCCAGCCACCTGTCGATGGACCCTTGGGTTGTGTGCCCTGAATTGTAATGAGAAGATTATCTCCTGGCGAGTGTTACCTCCTGCGTCTCTCCCCCGACTCTCAGGTGGCCTCTGTGAAACAGCATCCACATCTCTGCGGACTAAAACTTCTTACCAGCTACCTCATCAGCTTTTTGTTTGCTGTTTGGTTTACAAAAGGGGGCTTCCAAAAGTTCATGGAAAATAGAATTAAAAGATTAAAAATAAAAAATATAACCTTTATTTCTCAACATAAGCTGCATCAAGTTCAAACACTTTTGTAAGCAACGATACCAACCATTTAGTCCATCCCTAAACAATGTGTGCAGGACCTTAATCAAAGAAAAATGTGTGCCCTTTCCAAATTTTTTTAAGATTAGAAAACAAAAAGAAGTTAGACGGAGCCAAATCAGGACTGTAAGGTGGATGCCTAATGATTTCCTATCAAAACTCTTACAAAATTGTCCTTGTTGGATGAGAGGAGTGAGCAGGAGCACTGTCGTAATGGAGAAGGACTCTCTGGTGGGGCTTTCCCAGGTGTTTTTCTATTAAAGCTTTGAGTAACTTTCCCAAAACACTCTCACAATAAGCAGATGATGTCCTTCTTCGACCCTCCACAAAGCCAACAAACAAAATGCCTTGGGCAACCCCCCAGAATCCTTGCCATGACCTTTGTTTCACTTTTGCTTCGCCTGGCCCCCATCAACCCCTTGGTAGCCTTTACTTTGATTGTGCTTTGTCCTCAGGATTTTACTGATAAAGCCGTTTCAACTCCTCTTATAATTCTTTGAAGAAATGCTTCAGAATTTTGAACTCACTTGTTTAAAATTTCCTGAAATCTCTGCTCTTGTGTGCAGCCAGTCTGGAAGCAATGGTTTTGGCAACCATCAGCTGGGAAGATAATGTTTCTAGAAGAAAAAAAACCAAAAGTTTTGATAACCGTCGAGTGGAAAGTTTGCTCAACTTTAATTTTTCAGCCAGAATTCTGTGAGCTGAATCAATTGAGATGTTTATGGTGTTGGCTATTGTTTCTGCTGTTAATTGTTCGTCCTCTTCAATTAGGGCTAAAACAAGATTAGTTTTTCCTTGCAAATTGATGTGGATGGCCTGCTACTGCTGGCTTCATCTTCAATATGGTCTCATGCCTTTTTAAAATGAGTTAACCATTTGTAAACTGCTGATTTCTTTGGGACATTGTCCTTATAAATTTTTCATAAAGTATCAATAATTTCACCATTCTCCCACCCAAGCTTCAATTTATTCTTGCTTCAGTTTTAGCAGAATTCATGGTACTCTGATAGCGGTTCTTTTCAAACTGATGTCTTATCCTTCTTAGTGCCTCAAACTAGATCCTGTTCAAATATGTTATAACAAGTTAGTGTGAGTTCATTTTGGTACAAAATAAAAGACCCTGAAATCCATGCATAGTTTTTTCATAATATGCATTTTCCATGATTTTTTTTAAAGATCCCCCATATACAAGTTATGCATGCAAGGAAAGAATAACGACACTTCACTGTATTTTTATTTTTTATATTTCCTTTTTCTCTACCCACTTTGAGCTCCTCAAAGGCAGTGCTTGTGTCCCACTTAGGAACTATATTCATCTATGAACCCTTCATCAAAAGAGACCCCATCAAACAGTGACTTAAATGAAAGAATATCTTTTATCTTGCAGAAAAAAATGTCAAGAGGTAGATACTCCAGGGTTGACATGTCAGTTCTACAATGCCATCAGGAATCTAAGTTCTTTCAATCATTATAGAATGATCTGCACCCTCATGTTGTTTTTTCTTTCTCTTTTCTTTTTCTTTTTTTTTTTTTTTTTTTTTGGGGGGTTTTTGTTTTTTGTTCTTGGTTCCGTTTTGTTGGCTTCTTGTTGGTTCCCGTTAACCTCAAATTCCTGGGCTCAGGTGATCCTCCTGCCTCAGCCTCCCTTGTAGCTGGGACTACAGGTATTCCCATGATGCCTGGCTAATTTTTCTATTTTTAGTAGAGACAGGATCTCACTCTTGCTCAGGCTGGTCTCAAATGCCTGAGCGCAAGCAATCCTCCCACCTCGGCCTCC
>NW_012152008.1:973471-977306 GCF_000956105.1 Propithecus coquereli | reverse complement strand
AGGAGTTTGAGGTTGCTGTGAGCTAGGACGACACCACGGCACTCTAGCCTGGGCAAAAGAGTGAGACTCTGTCTCAAAAAAAAAAAAAAAAAAAACGTTATCATCTATGTAGAATTTCCAACTGAATCTACAAAATTCTCCAGAACAAATGAGCAAGTTTAACATAGTTGCAAGATACAAAATTAGTGCTTAAAACTTACTTTTATTTCTATATACCAGCAACAAACAACGGAAAATTAGAATAAAAATATCATTTAAATAGCATCAAAAATATGAAATACTTAGGGATAAATCTGACAAAAGATGTGAAAGACTAAATACTGAAAACTAAAAACATTGGCGAGAGACGTCAATAAGTAGCTATGTCATGTTCATGAACTGAAAAACTCAAAATGAGGACATCAATTCTCCCAACTTGATCTCTGAATTCAGTACAATCCCAATCAAAATCCGAAGCAGCAGGATTTTTTGTACAACTGGAAAAATGGTTCTAAAATTCACATAGAAATTTAAAAGAATTCTAATAGCAAAAACAACTTTGAAAAACAATGAACAAAGTTGGGCTCACACCACCACATTTCAAGACTTATTACAAAGCTACAGTAATCAAATAGTTCACAAGTAGATCGATGGAGCAAAATACTAAGTCCAGAAATAGATGCACAGGCTTGTCAACAGCCAAATTTTTACACAGGTGCAAAGGTAACTCAGTGCAGAAAAGAATAGTCTTTTGGGCTAGTGGGTATCCATTCGCAAGAAAGTGAGAAAAGACATCATCGCTGTGGTCTTCCTCCCAAAACCTATAGCCTCAGTCTAACCATGGTAACACCACCAGACAAATGGAAAATGAGGAACAAGCTACAGAGCACCTGACCAGTACTCTTCAAAACTGTCAAGGTCTCTGCGGGGGCAAATCTACAACTAAAGTACACGGGGAGCACTAAAGGGAGGGAAGGGCCTGCCTTTTACCTGCATTTGGGTGAGGCAAAGACATAAAGTGTAGCTATAATGTTTGTACCCTCACAAAACCCTGGAATAATAAATAAAAAATAAAAATAAAATAAAATAAAATAAAAACTGTCAAGGTCTCCAAGAACAAGGAAAGGCTGAGAGACTGTCACAGGCTAGAGGAGCCTAAGAAGACACGATGACCCAATGTCAGGTCGTGTCTGGATGGGATCTGGAAAAAGGAAAAGGACATTAGGTAAAAACTAAGGAAATCTGAATAAAATATAGACTTTAGATCATCACAATGTGCCAGTATAGGTAGCAGTATAGGTACACTGGTAGGTGAGTTGCGATGAATGTGCCAGAGTGATGCAGGCGTACCTTGTCTTATTGTGCTCTTTTATTGCACTTCAGGTTTTTTTTACAAATTGAAGGTCTGTGACAACCCTGCATTGAGTAAGTCTGTGGGTACCATTTTTCCAACAGCATGTGCTCATTTCCTGTCTCTGTATCACACTTTGCTAATTCTCACAATATTTCAAACTTTCTCCTTGTTATTATAACTGTTATGGTGATCTGTGATCAGTGCTATCAGTATTGCACTTGTTTGGGGGCACCACAAAGCTTGCCCACGTGAGATAGCAACCTTAATTGTTACGTTATGTGTGTCCTGACTGCTCCACTAACCAACCCTTGCCCCATCTCTCTCCTGCTCTTCAGGCATCCCTATTCCCTGAGACACAACAATACTTATATTAGGCCAACTAATGCCCTACAATGGCCTATGAGTGTTCAAGTGAAAGGAAGAGTTGCACATTTCTCACTTAAAACCAAAAACTAGACAGGATTCATTTTAGTGAAGAGGGCATGTCCAAAGCTGAGATAGGCTGAAAGCCCGGCCTCTTGTGCCGAACCATTAGCTAAGTTGTGAACGCCAATGAAAAGCTCTTGAAGGAAATTAAAAACACTACTGCAGTGACCACACGAATGGTAAGTGAAACAGCCTTATTGCTGATATGGACAGAGATTGAGTGGTCTAGGTAGACCAGATCAGCCACGACATTCCCTTATGTTAAAGCCCAATACAGAGTAAAGCCCTAATTCTCTTCCACTCCATGAAGGCTGAGAGAAGTGAGGAAGCTGTAGAAGAAAAGTCTGAAGCTAGCAGAGGTTGGTTCACAAGGTTTAAGGAACGAAGCCATCTCCATAACATAAAAGTGCAAGGTGAAGCAGCAAGTGCTGATGTAGAAACTGCAGCAAGTTATCCAGAAGATCTAGCTAAGAAATTGATGAAGGTGGCCTCACTAAACAACAGACTTTCAATGTAGATGAAATAGCCTCTGATTGGAAGAAAATAACATCTAGCTTCTTTCTTAGATAAAGAGGAAAAGTCAATGCCTGGCTTCAAAGTTTCAAAGGACAGGCTGACTCTCTTGGGAAGCAAGAGTTACAGGCAAAGTTGTAACACATGGAAGTTATATATTGGTTTGGCCCCAAAAGGTGAGATATCTTGAAGCAGAGGCTTACAGGTCATAGATGGATTCAGAGAGTCTTTAATTTGCAATTGATTAAAGAAGCAAGGCTTTGTCTAGCAACTTGGAGTCAGCAGGAAGAAACATTTCAGTTTAACTTTAACATGGTTAAGAAGTCTGCTAATCACCATGTGGTGTTATGCCAGAGCTAAGTTGTGAAAGCAACTCACTGGGGCAAAGTGATGTGTTAAGCAAAATTCATGGTTGGCAGATGTGACTCTGTCCAAGCCTCTTAGGAAGGAATTTGGAGCAAAAAAACAGTGGTCAGAGTTCAGTCCTTAAAATATTTGTTGAATGAATGAATGAGTGAATGAATGAATGAATCAACAAATAAAGAGCAACTCATCCTCCTTGCCCAGGCACCGCTGGATCTCAGCCTGGTGACTGACTGATCTAGCCCTTCTCCCTGTCTGATCTGTCAAGCTTCTTTCACTGCATGCCGCGATCACCTCCTGGCATTCACCAGTGCTGCTGCACCCATTTTGGAGACATCTCAGCCTCCACGCCAACAGCTCTTCTGTTTTTAACATATAGGATTTACCCGTTTTATTTCCTTTGCCCCACCTCTTTCTTCTTCCAATAATAGTTGTAATCCTGTGCAAATAAATCTACAAATATGTTCTTGACTCTGCAAAAGTTCCTTCTGTGAATGCCCCTGAGGCCAATTAAGATTCAGGAATGCTGCTGTGGGAAGACTTTATGAACTGCTCTGAATTTTTTTTTGAGAAGTTATTGTGATAAAACATATGTAACATAAAATTTACCATTTTAACCATTTTTAAATGTACAATCCAGTGGCATTAACTCTACTCACC
This sequence comes from Propithecus coquereli, assembly GCF_000956105.1. Taxonomy (NCBI): domain Eukaryota; kingdom Metazoa; phylum Chordata; class Mammalia; order Primates; family Indriidae; genus Propithecus; species Propithecus coquereli. Next base: position 974,011 of record NW_012152008.1, on the reverse strand, counting down.
TTGTGCAACCATTACCACTCTGTCCATCTTCCCAAACTGAAACTGCACCCACAAAAAATAACTCTCCATCCCCCTCTTCCCCCAACCCCTGGTAACCACGATTCTACTTTCTGTCTCTATGAATTTGCCTTTTCTAGGTACTGCGTATCAGTGGAATCATACAGTGTTTGTTCCTCTGTGTCCATTTTGTAGCATGTATCAGTGCTTCAGTCTTTTTTAAGGCTGAATAATATTGCACTGAATGCATGTCACATTTTGTTTATCCAGCCACCTGTCGATGGACCCTTGGGTTGTGTGCCCTGAATTGTAATGAGAAGATTATCTCCTGGCGAGTGTTACCTCCTGCGTCTCTCCCCCGACTCTCAGGTGGCCTCTGTGAAACAGCATCCACATCTCTGCGGACTAAAACTTCTTACCAGCTACCTCATCAGCTTTTTGTTTGCTGTTTGGTTTACAAAAGGGGGCTTCCAAAAGTTCATGGAAAATAGAATTAAAAGATTAAAAATAAAAAATATAACCTTTATTTCTCAACATAAGCTG
>NW_012152008.1:967620-970961 GCF_000956105.1 Propithecus coquereli | reverse complement strand
AAAAAAAAAAGAACTTTCCCAGAAGCCTCACCCAGTGACTTTTACTTTTAATAGCATCTACTTCACAGGTTGTTAAAGGTTTTTAATTAAATGAGTTTCTATGTGTAAAAGCACTTACGATGGTGCCTGGCATACAGCCAGCACTCTGTACATGTTAGCTATCATTATTATTCACTGCCTGGAACTGTGTCACATGACCACCCTGAGCTGAATGGGAGGTTTTGCACCCTATAAAATCGAGGGTCTGTTAGTAAGGAAGAAGGAGAGAAGCATATTGGGTAGGCAGGTGGCAATGTTGGCCACAATCTGTCTCACTCTTTTTGTAATACCCCAGTGCCGGACACATAGAAGTACTAAAACAAATTTGTAGAATGAAAGAAGGGGAGAAAGGAAAGAAGGAAGGAGGGAGGAAGGGTAGCAGGTAGGCAAGCAGTTGCTTGGCTTTATTGAAGAGGATGGAAACAATGGTTAATAGTGCAGACCTGGAGTTTAATCGCCAGAATTCAAATCTTATTTCTAAGACTTATTTGCTGGGTAACCTTGTAAAAATTATTTATCTCTCAGTACCTCAATGTCCTCATGTGTAAAATGGGAATAGTATCAGTTCCCAACTAGTGGGATTCTTATAAGAATGAAATAAGATAGTGCTTGGAAACCCTCTGCATCTGCCTGGCACAGAGTAAATGCTCACAACCTTTAAAAAGCATTATTAATCTTTCTTGTGCAGCCCCTCACATAGTGGGAATATTTGGGTGAAATCTTCATGGGTACAGAGTATGGTCAACACCTTTATAGATTTGACTCTAATTTCCTGTGGAGCAAATGAAATAAAAGATTTAAAATTTCACTCTAAACTGTTATACAAAGCCATGTATCAGTATTATCAATGATAATGCAACTAATATTTTTTAGTGTTAACTGCTACAGGGGCTACAGGGCAGATAAGGTATAACCTCTGGCTTGGAGACACTAACAAAATGACAAGATATGACTCTGCCAGCGACAAGTGCTACAGGAGAGGTACATATTATCCTGAAGGCCTACAGGAAGAAAAGATCATATCTTGTTTAGAGAGATATGGAAAATATTTACAGATGAGTTAGAATTTGAGATGGGCTTTTCTGCTAAATAGGATTGAAGGGAGGACCTCAGATGATGGACATCCTTTGCAGAGGGGACAACATGAATAAGATCACAGACAGGAAGGCATATGGCACACTTGGAAACACTTTGGAGAATAGGTGAGCACTGAGAAACGCAGTATGAAAAGAGTGTTGGGACCACTAATGGACTAAAACATCAAAATGAAGCATTTCTGCAGCAGATATTGAGGAATCATTGAAGCTTCTTTGGTAGAGAATTTCGAGCTGAGTGATGTGCAGGATTGGATGAGTAAAATGGGAGTCTACTTAAATGGCATCATCCTAACACAAGTGAGACTTAAAGGGGGCTGATAGGAGGGAGCCATGGAAATGTAAGAACATTGTCCAGGCAATACTTGGAGTTGCCACTAGTTAGACTGATGGACAAAAGACAGTTTCAAATACAGCTCCAAGATGTTGATTCTGATGAAAGAAAGGATGGTGGTGTTAAGAGGCGATTCATTCATTCCATAAATATTAATTAAGGTCCTGCGATGAGCCAGGCACTGTTGAGGTTGCTGGAGATATAGCTGTGAACAAGGCAAAGCCCATGTCCTTGTGGAGCTAAACTTCCAGTGGTCATTCTTGGTCAGGGAATAGAAGTTTGAGGAACATCTGCTATTAGGAAGAGGGGGGAATGAAGCACAGCAGGCAAAGGAGAAGCAGAGGATAGAATATCATGGAGCCAGGGAGGAGAGGTATACAAAGGAGGCTGCTGAGGAGGCAATGTAGCAGAGTTAAGCCTGATGAGAACTGAACACAGGCTATTCCCACTGTCATTTCCCGGTGTAGACCTTTTGCCTCCTAGGTGGTCCTCTGCATCCAGTTCTTTCTCTATCAACACTTCCTTAACTTTCCCGCCACACAGATCTCCCTCAAATATTCCAAATACAAATTCCTTGGTGTGTCATTCACTTTAGCTCCTGCCTTTCCAGCTTCATCTATCACTATCCCTATTCTCAATTGCTCAAACTTTTAGCTGAAGTCAAAATTATTTTCTCCCTGACTCCCTCATTCATTCCCGTATGGAAGCTGGATTAGACAGGGATGATACCAGACGCAGAGCCTAAGCAGGCTATTGAGATAGTCCACCCAAGGTGCTCAAGTGGGAAAGGGGATAATTTTGAGATATTTTAAGTGTATTCTTACGCATGCTACTTACAGTTGGTGGAGACCAAATAAACATTGAAAATGTTATAAAGGTTCAGAGAATGCGGAACGAACACTTTTCACAGGGTTTGTATTGAAGATACGCTAGGAAACTGTCTTTAAGGTGTTGGCAAACTTGAAGCCCTACACAACTGTTTCCCATGTTCAGATAACTTGGCAATCACCTATGCTAAAAGACGAGTGATCTTTGTATACCCTGCCACAGCTAGTATCGATTATAGAGAGCAATAAATGCAAACTTAAAAAACCTGAATGAACGAGTGGCCACCTGGCCGAGCGGACCCTTAAATCCATGAGCAGACCTGGAAGATGGCGTAGCACTCCCGTCCCAACTTCCAAACTCTCCAGGAAGAGGAACTCCATTGCCCATAAGGCTCTTCGCGACGTGCCGGCGCTCCCGCGGGGCATCCTGGGAGGCGTAGTCTACTTTCCTCAAATCGCATTCCCGAAGACCCGCCCTCGCCAAGATGGCGGCGCCCAGTTTTGGCCGGTTCGTCTGCTCCGCGTTTTGGCCGGGGCCGGGGTCTGGGCTTTAGGAAGTAAGTCGGGCTGGCTGCCGGGTATCCCCAGGGGGTCGTGGGAAGCGTAGGGACGTTGTTGGCGGCACAGCCTGAGGAGGGCGAGGCGAGGGGCGGTCCGGGCCTGCCTGGGTACTCGGCGCTTTTCTGACGTTGGGTCAATGGTCTCTGGCCTCGGAGACCTCTGCCTCGTCGCGCCTCTGGGCCCGGAGGTGGCGTGGAGGGTGAAGTGGGGGATTCGGGAATCCAGAAGATGAGCTCGAGGCTAGACTGTCAGTTCCATTTTTTGTGCTTTTCTTCTGACGAGTGTACTTCAGCCCTTCCTGTCAATTAGAAATTGTGCTAGGCGCTTTACATTTCTCATCTTCAAGTGACCCTGCGCAACATTCGATATGAAATCTTGAGCAGATGACCTAGGTCCCTAGGGCTGATATTTGGATTAGTGAATACATATTGGAGGGCCTTTAGGCGCCGTAATTTTAATTGCAGTCTTCCCCACCCCACCCCCAAC
>NW_012152008.1:954590-967525 GCF_000956105.1 Propithecus coquereli | reverse complement strand
GTACAGGTACTGAGGGGTGTGAGAAGCAGAGATTTTAGTGAGTGACTGATGGTCCCAAGATCCCTGTCAACTCTTGGAATCTAGGATTGCCTTTGCCACCCCAGTAGTGAATTAGGCATGGTGGTGTGTTTTCTTTCTTTTCTAATTAGTGATGTAAACTTGCCCTTTTGAAAAACAGCTATCGTTTATCGTGGGCCAAACTCTGTGCACTAAATACCTTTCTTTCATTATGTCATTTGACTGTTTAAGTGACCCTAGGGAACAGACGGTATCCCATTTTATACATAAGAATACAGGTTAATAACCTGCCCAAGGTCACACAGGTAGTTAGGATCCTGGCAGGGATGGGAAAAAAAATCCAGATCTTGTTACCTCCAAACCCAAGCTACCGTATATACTTTCTAAGGAACAACTTCACAAAATAGATACTCCCAAGTGTAAGGTAGGAGATTTGGGAAAAAAAATATTTAAAAAATAAAAGCGTTTATATAACATGTCATGTCTTTTTAAGGGTAGTATTTAGTTTCACAATGTTTGGGGACCTATTTGAAGAGGATTATTCCAGTGTGTCAAATAATCAGTGTGGAAAAGGGAAGAAATTAAAGACTAAAGCTTTGGAGCCACCTGCTCCTAGAGAATTCACCAATTTAAGTGGAATCAGAAATCAGGGTGGAACCTGTTACCTCAATTCCCTTCTTCAGACTCTTCATTTCACACCTGAATTCAGAGGTATGCTGTGTTACATACATTTGATCAGTAATAAGTACCATCATCTTTACATGTAATTGTGCAAAATCACAAAGAGGCAAAGTATCTTAAAGATGTATTGCACAGTATGTATTTATTGTTGCAAATGTAAGATATAAACTGGTAATTCTACAGAGAAATTTGAAGCTTAAATTATCTTAAATATATTGTATGGTTTCAATAATGTTTAGTAGCAAAATAAAAAAATAAGGTAATATATTTCTTTTCTAATTCCTTCAATTTAAGATACAACATAAAGACAATTCTGTCACAAGTATTAGCTTTCATTGTTGTTATACTGTTTGAATTTTTGTGCTTCAAAACTTCTCCAAAATAACAAACACTTAAGCCAGAGTTATCTGACAATTATTTCTGCCTTGTGGAGTGGGGAGGGCTGTCACATTACTAATAGGGGTCCATAAGTGTTCATCTGCATTTTCCTGAAATCTAAAAAGCTCTCACTCTGATCTGATCTGACCTGAACTTGTTTGCCTTTAGAACCTAACCTGATGTAAGGTTATTAAGTCTTTAGTTTTCTCACTTGGATGAATATTCATACATTCATTACAAGAATATTAATGTGCTTGATTAATGGATAGTCTGTCCCAGACCCTCCTGGAAATGGAATGAAGTGTACATAACCCTTTCTTTATATTACTTTTCTAAAATGTGTAAATTCTGAATTCCAAAGACCCAGGGATGTTTAGGTAAAGGATTATGTACAAGGAGCAGAAACTCACTCAAATTAGCTACATTAAAAAAGGGGTTCTTGTAAGAATATAGGAGAATCTCCCAGAGACCAATTACAAGAAGTGAGCTTGTAATTGGACTCTTGATTTCTTGCACCTGTTTTTCTCTATGTGTTTTTTCCTATTCCCCTTTCTGCAAACTGTTTTCATCTGCAAGAGTCTTAGTGTTTGTGTTTCCTTGATCTTAGTGTATTACTTTGCCTTCTCATGGCGCTGACTGGGGACCCTAGCACTACAGGGCTTTGTAGCCCAGCTCTCCACAGTGTCTCCATATTCTGTGGACAGACAACCTGACTGATCTGTGTCTGGTTTGCCATGTTTCCCCTTCCCACCACCGCCACCAAATTTATCAGATCTTTGTGATGTCTTCTGTTGCTTCTAAGCTTAGAAAGACTTCCTGCCTCCAGAGATTTAGTAAATATTTACCATTGTCCTCTTCCCAGGGCCATTCTAATGGATGGAACTGTATGTGGGATTTAAGAGTGGTGCCTCTTGTCCTTGACTCTATCCCCACCATAAAAATATCTTCCTGATGCAGTCAGTAATTCCACCATTAGAAATTTTCAGCATTAATAAGCAGATTCCTAAAAGGGTTCCAGGTTTTAACATAGTTAAAGGGCAACTTGAAGTAGAAAATTAGCCTCAGAGAGACTGAGGAAGAGGTGAGGCAGTGGAGCAGGTCATGGAGAGTGCCACTAGGCAAGAGTAGGGCAAGAGTCCCAGGCAGCTTCCTCTCCAGCAAAGGGAATCACTGGCCAAGCACGTGGTTTGACATCTTAGGGTGGAATGTGCTCTCCTTGTACAGCTTAGCATGAACCTTATGCTGATTGTTGAAGAGGTATAATTTGGAAAGAGTAAGGACTGGCAGAGAACTGGGGGAGAAAAATTTTAGAATAGATTTTAAGGAGTAGGGCTAGTACAATGGAGTAGGCCTGGTACAATGTAGCTGAGAGTAGTGGGGGGTGGCTACAAAAGTTCTTACATGGTTTTGTGTTTTAACTTGCAGTTCGTAGTTCACTACTGTATTTCCTAAGATTACCCACAGCTTTTGGGACCCACTGCCATAGGCAATGGGAAGCCACTAAAGATTTCTGATGTTAACGTTTTTGTTTTCTGTGCACAAACTAAAGATTATTTTCCTTCTGTAGATCCATACTGAGACTTTAGCATGCCACTTTATTTTCTTTATTTTTCAGTGGTTAAAAATGTTACAAGAAAATAGAATGTGTACAGTAAGGGTATAAATATTGCCACAATAATATTTCTGAATCTTTAATTGGTTTTACTTAGTGGTGGTCTTGGCTTTCTAAAACAATTTTATTAAATGAAATAATGTCATTTACACCTCTGATTCTACTTTTCTATTTAGAAGCTTTATTCTCTCTTGGTCCAGAAGAGCTTGGTTCATTCGAAGATAAAGATAAACCTGATGCAAAGGTATTAAATCTGTGATTTGCTGGGGTGTTTTGGAGTATTGAGGCAATGTTTTTTTTTTAAGGAAAGAATTAAGTTACTTATTCATAGAAAACAATAATCTTATTAAGTGCCAAATATAGTCTTTATTTTCAGAAAGTTCTTTGGCCTATACCCTATGGGTAATAGAATTTTCCTTCCAAAAAAATTAATTTTCCAAATATTAAACATAATACTGCCACTGCTTTATAAACATTTCCTTGCTCTCTACTATGGTTATTTTTTCTTTTGGTGAAGAAAATATTTGCACATCTTCCACACTAGCCTATCAAAAAAATCTATTTAAATCACTTATTTGCAACAATACCAAAATAAAAAAATAGAGATCAATATTCTTTCAATGTGGTACTCTGAAAATAAATTGGGTAAGAAATTATTTTGTTATTTTATATGTTACTATGATGAAATTTTATTTAAAGTGTAGATGTAATCGTGTTCCTCCCTGCTTAAAAATAATTCAGAAGTTTCTCATCACTTTCAGGTTCAAATCTATACTTAATAGTAGTCTTCCGTGATCCAGCCCAGTGCTTCTCAAACCGCCTGTGTGGCAAAGGACTAGTTTTTGTGTATTTTTTTTATTCCCAGTCTGTTGCAGATCAGTAGTTTTGTAGTATTTAATGAAAATGTCATAGGAATGTCAAATTGCCATCAAAGTTTCTAAATACTTAATTCTCCCTTTCAATCTCTAAAATCTGGCCTGCAGACCAGACTCTACTGGCCATTGCGCAGTCTGGCTCAGCCCTCACCACATCTGATAAGACAGGAACAGGTGTGGAGCCAGCAGAAGGTGAGGCAGGGGTGACTGGCCCTATAAAGGGTCAGAACTCCAGAGTGCCTGGAAAATTTCTTCAGAGGGAATATATGTGTATCTGAGATATTTGAGAGGAAGGATGGGCTATTAGAGATTCAAACTGTTGTCCGTAATCAATTGGGTGGTTTATTAGGGCCTATTTGAGCTTCAACATTAATTTCAACTGTGTCAAGGTAGAAAGCTCCAGATAAAAAAACTTTTTGGATTGAATTAGAATTTTTAAAGAATAACTGAATCACAATCAATTCCCCGTTTATGATAATGTATTTATAAACTTTCCCCTGAATGAACTAGGAGATATGTGAAAACTAGTATGCAGTTGTTTTCAAAAGCCTCGACCGACATTAAAAGAGTTCATTTAGAAATGTGTGTTTCTCATTCAGGTTCGAATCATACCTTTACAGTTACAGCGCCTGTTTGCTCAGCTTCTGCTCTTGGACCAGGAAGCTGCATCCACAGCAGACCTCACTGACAGCTTTGGGTGGACCAGCAATGAGGTACGAAGGTCAGCTTCTCTAAGGAAGAAATATTGCCAGCAATAGAGGAAAGAATAAATGCTGCTTTACTGTTATCTAACTTCCTTTAATTTTGTCTTAGGGTCTCAACGTATTGTTTGAATGTTTCCTTCTCACATTAAAAAATTGCAAACCAGAAATAATGTTTTGTAGGCACTTGCTATATACAGGATTTTATGAATGGCTGTGATTTGGGGTTGGGGAGAAGGTTGTGACTACAGGGAGACGTACAAGAGCGGATTTTTACAATTTCTACGCCAAGAATCTTTACATAGTCTAGTTGAGATACAACACCTATTACCTGGAAATTACTTACCATTTATAAAGCAAACCGCTGATCAGCTTTTTAGTCTTTGACTAACAATAATGGATAAAGTAAATGGTAACTAAATTTTAAATGTTCTGTCTGCCTGTGTGACAAGCTTCGTGTTTGAATCTGGGTAACGTTTGCTTTAGACAAAACCAGTGAAACCATTCTTTTCAGGTCTTTTCATTTTCCCTGTTCTGACTTTCTCCTGACTTGCTTCATTTTTTTTTCCTGTATCCTGTTGTGTGTGAGCTTTCTCTCACTTTCCTGTTTGAGTTCCTGAAAGGCATTCAACTATATACAAACACTACACACTTGTCAGCAATGAGTAAAGGTGCTTGTTGTCAATATTGATCAGCTGTTGGCTATACAAATTCAAGCGCATCCAGGTCTTCCATTTTTTATGGATTAGATGTATTCCTGCAAAGACAGGTATGGGCGACTGTCATAGAATTTAAAAAGGCAATGATAGGAATAATATTATATTGCCTTTAACAATAAAGTTTGAACAGTTGTCTTCTTCTAACCAGGAAGACTTTGTAAGTAGGCGATACTATGTGATTAAAGAGGTAGAGTGTGGACTTTAAAGTAAAATTGGGTAATAATACAGTCTTTAAACAGGTATGTTAAGTTTTGGATGTAGGGCTGGTACTTGGGGTTAATTCCTTTTTCCTTCCCTTTTAAAAAAATAACCACTTTTTTGAGATATAATTTACATGCCATAAAATTCATGCTTTGAAAGGGTACAGTGGGGTTTTTTTAGTATATTCACAGAGTTGTGCAACCATCACTCAATCACTTTTAGAACGTTTTCACCAGCCCAAAAAGAAACCCCATACCCATTAGCAGTCGCTCCCCATCCGCCTCCCCTCGGCCCCTGGCAACCACTGACCTCCTTTCTCTCACTATGGATCTGCCTATTCTAGACATTTCATAGGAGTGGAATCATACAACTTGTGATCTTTTGTAACTGACTTCATTCACTTAAGATAATGTTTTCAGGGCTCATTTATGTTATAGTATGTGTCAGTATTTCTTTCCTTTTTACTGACAAATAAGATTCTATTGGATGAATATGCCACATTGGTGTTTTTTTAAGCTAGTCATCAGTTGATGCATTTCCGTTTGTTTTTGATAATGAGTTTCCACTGACTTGCTGATTTCATACTTCTAAAAGCTGTGAAAACCTTTTTTATTTTATTTTTTATAAATAAAATCTTGCAGGAAACCCTGTAGGACTGGACCTGCAGTGGTGGGAGAAAATCTGTGAGGTACCTTTACCAAATGTAGGATTGTTGAGAACTTCCACAGGTTTTTTGTCCCATCAGAGCCAGTGATCCTGGAGAAATTTACATTCTTTAGTGTCTTACATTTTAAAAGACTAGACAGAGACCCCAAGTCCCACGTCTTGATCCAGCTTTCATCCACTTTATCTGCCACTCTTCACACTAAACTTATTTTTAAATAGTCTTTCCTCACTGCCTCTACTTCTATACCCTGCATTTGTTCCTCGGCCACCTTTCTGCTTCTCCTGTCCAAGTCAACAGTGACAACCATGTGCTGAGTCCAGAAGACATGTTCTGTCCTCAGCTGAAGGGGCTCTTGGTAGACCCACCACCCACCTTAAAGCCCAGGCTTCTCCTGGTTCTGGGGGGACCTCACTCTTCGGAATTTCCCCTCCTCTGCTTTTCCTCCTCTTCTCCACTCCTAAGTGTTGCTGTGCCCCCGGGCTTTGGGTTATAAATTGCTCTTAAGGAGAAGTTCACACGCAGGTCCATGACTCATGAATCAAAGCAAGTTCCATCAGGAGTTTTTCCTCAGTAGCGCTGTGTTAGTATTTGCCAGCTCTTAGACACCGCGCCTATTGTGTTCCTTCCTCCTCTCTCCTTTCTGTGGCGTGGCCACTTGTATGGTGTGGTTTTCCACAAGAATGAATACATTTTCTGGTAGTCAGGGGAGCTGAGTTCTATGTGCATGTTTTCATTTTCCAGTATCAATAAAAATAGGTGGCGAGCTCTTAACCTGCTCTTAGCTTATTTTGCATTAGTCATCCTTATCAAGGTTTATCTTTGGATTGCGTGATAAATCTTGTGTTTTGTTAACTAATATTTTTCTAAATGTTTTTGAAAATCTGAAGCAGAAGATCACATTTAAAAGTTATCTGTTTTATAGGAGATGAGGCAACATGATGTGCAGGAACTGAACCGAATTCTCTTCAGTGCTTTGGAAACTTCTTTAGTTGGAACCTCTGGCCATGACCTCATCAATCGTCTGTATCACGGAACTATCATTAACCAGATTGTTTGTAAAGAATGTAAGAACATCAGTGAGAAGCAGGTGAATATGCCAAAATATTTTAACAATAAATTATATCATAAATTATAATTCCTGTAATTAAACCTGTGAGCTGTAATACCACATGAGGATTAAAGTGTTTATTACTAGAAATAATTTATTGGGCCTTTTTCTTGTACCATACACCTAAATCACGAGTGTATAATACAAAGTTCTCCATGTAAGCCGACAGAAGCAAATATCTTGAAACTTCATCTTTTATTCTGTACTCTAGTATTTGGAAAACGGATTTGGGGGATGTTTACAAATAGAAGACTGTGGCCTTATGAGAGAAGCCAATGTCATTATGGTTAGAATATTGTCAAGAAAGTTAATTAGGGAGGTAATAAAAATAGAGAATACTGAGGAATGTTTAAATTGATAAACATCTGTAATTAAATATTGGATTTAGTTTATTACTTTCCTTTAGAAAGTTCATTTATATATGTGTACTTATGTTTATTCATTATATATAAACCATATATATTATATACAAAGCCATTATAAACCCATTTTAATTAATATATACTTCGTTCTTTGTAATGACATAGATTACCCTTTTAATCTAATTGGAAATTTGCTCACGCAAATATAAAAATCTCTGTTTACCCTACAAATCTCATACAGCCAGTGGTTTCATCAATGAGCAGTAATCCTTGAATAAAAAGGATATTGTGTCTATTTTTTAATTACTGTATGATTAACTTAGCTGTGATATAATAATGCACAAAGTAATTTTAAAACTATGTATATAAGGCATATTATAAATACATTAACTTTTCACATGTGTTACTTTTATTAAGCTTTCCACCATAAACTAATTAGTGCCCTGTTATTTTCCATTCCCCTTAATTCCTCAAAATAATGCTGTTGCACACACACAGAACTATAAATATGAGTTAAATTTTCTAAATTGTAATAGCATTTATTACTAGAAATATATTGTAATTTAAATGTAATTAGAGTAGAAAATTGATAGACTCCCTTTTTCCCTCCTCTTAATTTTCATAGAATACCTTCTTATCCTGGCTCAAAAGAATTCTTTTCTTATAACTTCTTCAATATATCTTAAACCAACTCTAGCAAAAGAATATGAAGATATGGAGTTTACATTAGAAAATTTAACCCTACCCATGCTATTATATTCTAGTGCAGAGACTAAAAACAGTACTATAAACCTTGTTTATACAGTTCTAAATTCAGATATGTGTTTTATTGTGGTTTATATGATTTTCTCATAAATAGGTTTTATTATATCTATAGTAAACTCCTAAATTTCTTCCTTTATACATTTTTTCCTAATATATTTTAGGCTAAATTATAGTTTGATTTAGAAGGAAGGATAATTTAATGACCACATTGCCTAATCAGGAGATCCACAACTTCATATGTACAGTGTTTTAGAAAAAATATATTTGATTATTCCCAATATATGTGTGAGCTGGTGATGTCATTGTAAACCTCTGTGAAATTGTTTGTTTTTTTCAACATTATATTCATGTATGTTTCAGGAAGACTTCTTAGATCTAACAGTAGCAGTCAAAAATGTATCTGGTTTGGAAGATGCACTCTGGAACATGTACGTAGAAGAGGAAGTTTTTGACTATGACAACTTGTACCACTGTGGAACTTGTGACAGGCTGGTTAAAGCAGCAAAGGTAAAAATAGATCCCTGACTTTTTCCAGGGTCCCCACTTAGTACACACTATGTACTTAGTGCTTATGAAAAAGGCTGGAGGAGATACTTGAAGCTCTTAACACTAAGATTGAAAAGACATTTACTTTATTATCTGTATGCATTTTTTACAATAAAGAATTTTTAAAAGCTTTCAACCCAACAGTTCTCTCAAATTCCTTCTCTCCCAGGAAAAATTATTTGTACCTCAATGTTTCATAAGTATACCTTTTTTGATAAACTCCCAATATGCTGCTTTTTGCAAATTACTGTTGTGTAAACGTATATTTTTTTATTCCTGCCAGCCGACAAGCTTGTTGAACTTTTCCTTCCTTTGTTTACTCCTGTGAAAATAGATGGCTCTCTTCATTTTCTTAATATGCAGTTATTTTATAGTCTTGACATATGTCCTTCCTCACTCTGGTATATCCAGTATTCCCTTTCCTCTTTCACCAGGTAGGAATACTTTACTTACTAAGTAAGCAACTTAACAGAGAATACTTATGGTTTTCTTTCTGTACAGCAAAGCAAAACACAAAATGAAAGGAAGGCAGGATTAAAGCAACTGATTTGTTTTACCATGTGAGAGCTAAGAGAATAGTAAAGCAAATCAATAAGCATAGAATTCTGATATTTCTCAAATTTATTCATCACATCTATCCATACGTGGCCATTCCTATAGATATAATTCATAGTTATTTTTGATTCCAGGAAAGAAGAGAAACTTCTCAAGAAGAGAAATAAGAGACAACTCCCATTTAGGTTAATGGAACACCTCCCCAATGTTACTTTCATGCTTGTAAATTTTGCACATTCCAGCTTCTTTATGATGTGGCATTGATTTATTATATCAGTACTTTGGCATTTCTGAAAATCTGCGACATATTAGTGTTTTATTCCAGTTTTGATGTAAGGTCTCCATGCTTTACTGGTTGAGCCCTTTGGATCCAGGATGTCTTTTGTTCTAAGAGAGTCTGGCATCTGAATAACTCTTTTTGGGGGACAGATTTTAGGAAAACATTTTGTAGAGTTTTCTTTTTTTACTTTATCTTCTAGCAACCACTCATTTATATTTCCTTTTCACCATTCTTTCACAATTCTATGTGATTTCTCACTATGAAATTGTTCTTTAATGTATTTTTCACATGGTTAATTTCCACCCAAAGCATTACCAATGCTAGTAAATTGCTAAATACTAGTAATCCATTAATATTAATGTAAAAATGATTATAATTTATAACTGTCTCTATGTCTATATATCTATAAATTATCAATGCTATTTCCCTTTCCTCTGGCTTGGATGCACTATCTCTAACCTCTCTGGCCTTCCTTCTCAGCTCCTTGTACCTATGGCCAATGTGGCATCAACCCTGATTCTGTCATTATCGTCTGCATCATTAGCTATCCCACTGCTGCTGGATAATATGCTATTCATAAACGTCATCAGCTTGAGCTCAGTTCAACCAGTGGTTACTGAGCATCATCTTAAACAGCTACCACAAAAGACATATTTATGCAGTTACTCCATTATGACGAAGAGTTAGCACTATTCCTATAGCTGGCAGTTACTGAGTTTTTCCAGCAAATAAAACAAGCATTGATTTAGCTAACACGTGATACTGATTTTGTATCCTGGAGATTATAGATGAAAATATAATGAAAACAGTAAACCCTATGTCTATAGTTTTCACAATAAGGTTTAAAGCCAGGGTGGAATTTTATACTGTTTAATATATATTTCCATCTAGCCTTTGCCTCTTTATGAAACCCAAAGAGAGATGTTTATCATTTGCTTATTTATTTTCTTTTTCAACTTTGTTGTTAAAACTACAGCCTAACAAATAAGTATAAACTTCAAAGTTTGGAAAAGTCTTAGATACTTATACATTCCTAGTTCTTGGTTAGACTTACTTTGCACATCAATGAAATAAAAACCTTTTACTAAACAAATGCAGTTCTTTATCTACCTTTTATTCCATTGTTTTAATTCTCTTTCAATGGAAGATTTTGATCTAGATACTTTTAAAATTGCATTCTATTCTAGTTGCATTGAATTTGTTGCATTCTAAGTTTAGTTTGGCTATGTTGCCTAAATAAATGCAGATTGTCTTGTCCTTAGCAGTCTCTTCTCAGCCACATGTAGTTGAGTTACTCAGTTTTTAAGATGAATTTTTAGAGCTTGTTTGAAAATCTACCATGTTGTTATTAATGTATTTCTTAGGGGTTCTTCGTTTACTTTTTTTTACTCACTAGATTTGTGTAACTATTATTTTAAATATATTTTTAGGGATGTTAGATATATATGATTATTGATAATTTTATACATAGGCGAAGGATTTTTTTTTCTCCTCACAGACCATTAATCCAAGAGGGTTGGGGACAACTGATGACTCTTAAACAAAAAATATCTTATGTGCTTTCGGATTAAAAACAGTGACTATAAAACCCCATTCAATAGATTTTAACCTTTGGGGAGTTAGAATCCTTTTGAAAGTCTAATGAAAGTTATGGATCTTCTCCCTAGAAAAATACATATGCACATAAAATTTTTTTATCATTTCGTGGGTTCAGGTCCTTTGAAATAGTTTCTTAGGTCCCAGGTTAAGAGCTCCAGTTCTTCACTAAATAAAAAGAACTGTGTATGGAGACATCAAGGAAAAGGCCAGGAATTTGGCAGGAAATGGACATGGTTAAAGAGGGAATATGCCCACGAAATAATATTTTAGGATATCAACACTAAAAACATAAAACAGGCTTGTTTTTTTTTTTTTTAGTTGTAAGCATAAATGAGCGATGCCACCTTCAGGCCCATAAAATAGATGAGTTTATATCAAGAGTTATGTTGAATCCATGGTAATGAGTTTATGTGATCTAAGGACCTATTTCTCTTAGAACTGTCATAGGTTGTTGGTTGTTTCTTCCTACCTCAAGGAACATTATGTATCCCTTTGTATAACTCTGTTTTTAAAAAAACTTTGTAAATTTTTCTTTTAACAGTCGGCCAAATTACGTAAGCTGCCTCCATTTCTTACTGTTTCATTGCTAAGATTTAATTTTGATTTCGTGAAATGTGAACGCTACAAAGAAACTAGCTGTTATACGTTCCCTCTCCGGATCAATCTCAAGCCTTTTTGTGAACAGGTTTGAACTATTTTATTTTTAAATTCTTTCTTTTCCCCTCCCAAGATTGAATCTTTTGTTTACCTAATTTTCAGTTGGGTTATTGCAGAATCTTTCAACCTTGGCACTATTAATATTTTAAGTTAAATTATTCTCTGTTGTGGGAGACTGCTCCAGGCATTGTAGTATATTAGTAGCATCCCGGGCCTCTGCCTACTAGATGACAGCAGCATCCACACTCCTCCTCCCCCAGGTGTGACAAACAAGAATGTCTTCAGACAAAGCCAAGGTCCATGTCCATGTCACCCAAAATCACCCCTGGTTGAGAACCACTGATTTATTTACAGTCCTTTTGACTTTCCAAAGTATGTATTTGTTCTCAGTTCTCTTTATTAAACTCTTCTTGAAAAATCTTTGAAATGAGAGTTTAAGAACAAAATTGGAAATGACCCTGCATTTAGAAAACTTGCCACACTAATTGGTACGTTGCTATTTGGATTTAGTTTATTTTAGATGAAATTATGAATTATGCATCTAGAAAGTGAAGAGGCAAATGGAACTATACTAGTCTAAAATTGTAATCCTTGAGACATAGGAAATAAAAAGTTTTGAAAACAAATTAATCACAAAATCAACTTGCTTTACAACCCATTTTTCAAATATTTTTTGTATCATTGCTATACATGCCACGATCAGAGTGATGAGAATGATTGTATTTCTTATCACAAATCATTTTTTGTATTAAGAACAGAATATTTATTAGCTAGGTATTGAATTTCTATGTAAAAAAGTAATATTTTTATAAATGTTCTTAAAATTCAAACTCTTCACACATGAGCCTTCTCTACTTCAAGCCTAACTACTGAGCTTTTTGGTTTTTGTTTTATTGTTTGAATTACCACTCAAAGGTTCTAATTTGTTGACGCTGAACCTGTTATTGGCATACCCAGAATAAATAATTTTCCCAGAGTTAGTTAATATACTTTCCCCTCCTTTTGTAAAAGATAGTTTGTCACATGATTTTAATATACTTTGATATAACAAAACTGAAATAAGTAAAGAAATAGAGCAGTTATCTAGGAAATCCACATTAATTTTACTTTTGGATTTCTGTGTTAATGGGATAAAATGTCACTTTGCATCTTTGTGTATACCTCTTCTGCCTGAACTAGACATGTTAAAATGTTTCACACTTTAGAAGTAT
>NW_012152008.1:948524-954285 GCF_000956105.1 Propithecus coquereli | reverse complement strand
GCCCATCCCCCTAATCCCTGGAGAGTATCACTGCCATGTGAGCACCCTAGTGTTCAACAGTTAGTACCAATTTGATGGTGAGTACAAGTGGAGCCCATTCTTCCGATCTTGTGTTACCTCAAGAAGTATAATATTTTAAGCAAATAAATTCTTCAAATAACTGGCACCCATATGTACATTTTAACATCACAGATGAACACTGAGTTTAGACATCAAAACTGGAAGGGAGCTTATACCATGTAGTTCAGACTCCTCAAATATGAAAATTAAGGATTGTTTTTTCTTCTGCATTGGGAATTTAAATAAACTTTTTTTTTTTTTTTAAGATAGGGTCTTACTCTGTTGCCCGGGCTGAAATGCAGTGGTGCAATCATAGCTCACTGCAACCTTGGACTCCTGGGTTCAAGCGCTCTTCCGCCTCAGCTTCCCAAGTAGCTGGCATTACAGGTGTGCACCACCATATCTGGCTAGGAAATTTAAATAAACAGCTTTAAAGTATCTCTTAATCTAAAGTAATTTTTTTTGTTGTTTTTAATTACTGGTGGAGAAGCTCATCAGTTGAGTCACTCATGATTATAGAACATAATAATTATAGAAAAGGATGATCATAGAATTAGTAAAGCAAGAAAGAATCTCTTCATTCCACTAAACTGCCTCTAAAAAGACCAGCTGGTATTCATAATTGCTAAGTTCCTGTTCTATGTAGAGGACTGAAGTGTCATGAGGGGTGATAGTCGATCTGGCTTTGACTTTGAGCCACACAATAGTTGAAATATAGGACAATTTAAATAGGTACAGAACACATGTATAAAGCAGTGTAATAGGTATGATACAAAGATGGGTTTCTCTTGCTAAAAATATCTACAACAGACTCACTGATGGGGTAAGATGTTTCATTGTCTCATTGTCTTACCTGATCTTAGCCAAAGTACATAAAAATAACATCTCTTTCCGGTACATGTGTTCATGTTTAACTAAGAGGCAGTATTTGATTGGTGTAGTATGATTGGTATTAGATCAGTGAACTAAGAGTTTTAAAATTTAAAGCCAGTTATTTAAATTCATCTTTATTTACCATTAAGTAACAGAATAAACAGTGAAGTTTCTTATTAATTTCAATAGTTGAGGCCAGGCGCGGTGGCTCACACCTATAATCCTAGCTCTCTGGCAGGCTGAGGCGGGTGGATTATTTGAGTTCAGGAGTTCGAGACCAGCCTGAGCAAGAGCGAGACCCCGTCTCTACTAAAAATAGAAAGAAATTGGCTAGACAACTAACAATATATAGAAAAAATTAGCCGGGCATGGTGGCACATGCCTGTAGTCCCATCTACCTGGGAGGCTGAGGCAGAAGGATCACTTGAGCCCAGGAGTTTGAGGTTGCTGTGAGCTAGACTGATGCCACGGCACTCTAGCCTGGGCAACACAGTGAGACTCTGTCTAGAAAAAAATTTCAATAGTTGAAATTTTTTTCCCTTTGATTACGTATCTTACCATTTTACATAAACTGTATCAATGTTTATGTTCCTTTTTCTTTTAGAGTGAATTGGATGACTTAGAATATATATATGACCTCTTCTCAGTTATTATACACAAGGGTGGCTGCTATGGAGGACATTATCATGTATATATTAAAGATGTTGATCATTTGGGAAACTGGCAATTTCAAGTAAGTATAGAAATTCATTTAGAAATATCTTTGTAATTTCTTTGCTTTTCTATTTCTATTATTTTGTTCAGGATAATCCTTTACCATTTATTATATATCCACTCTGTAGAATAAGCCATGAAAGTTAATACAGATGTAAGTTTTAAATTTTTATTTCTGAATAATTTCAGATTTACAGAGAAATTACTAGAATAGTAAAAACACCTCCTGTATATCCTTTACCTAGATTCTCCAGTTGACATTTTGCCACATTTGTACACATGCATACACAGACACACACGCATTATTAACATCATCGTTAGTGCTGACCCATTTGAAATTAAGTTGAAGACATCAGGCTCTTTTACTCCTAAATACTTCAGTGTTTATCTTCTAAAACCAAGGATATTATCTTATATAAGTATTAATCAAAATCAGGAACTTCTAACATTGACATAGTACTATTGTCTAATGTTCAGATTCCACTGGTTGTCCAGTTCACATCCCTTATGGCAGATCCCCCCCTCTCGTGGCAAGTCCAGTATCATGCCCTATGTTTAGTTAGATATCATTCAAGTCTTCTTTAATATGGAACCATTTCTCAGTTTACAGTTACTCCACTTTGACATAGAGATAGCACTGTTCCTATAGCTGACAGTTACTGAATTTTTGCTGACAAATAAAATGAGCATTGATTTGAATAGCACATGGTAACGATTTTGTATTCTGCAGATTATAGGTAAAAATGTAATAAAAACAATAAATCCCATGCCTGTAGCTTTCCCAGTAGGATTTAAAACCAAGGTCAATTTTGTCCATTTAATATACTATGACTTCAAAGTCATGTCTTTTATAGTAGCTCTTTAATATGGTGCTCAATAACCACTGCTTGAATTAGGTTTAAAACTTTAATCTTCCTAGAATGGTTTCCTGTGAATTGTGTAAGTTTTTTTGTTTTGTTCCATTTGGGAAAATCACCCGTTACCATTTATTGAATAATCCATTTTTCTCCACCTGTCTACTGTGCCGGTTCCGTTATGTCACTTGTCCATTTTGGTGTAAGTCCATTTTTCAGCTCCCTATTCTGTTGTTCTTTTTTCCTGTGCCTGGGCAAATACCACCTCATTCATTTCCATGGCTTTATATAAGAAGTCATAATGTCTGATAAGGCAAGTCTCTCTACATGTTGTTACTCTGCAGGAGTGTTGAGCCTGTCTTGGATTTTTATGCTTCAGTATATATTTCTAGAATCACCTTATTGGCATTCTCACACATGCATGTGTGCATGTGTACACACACATATATTGAGGTTTTGAGTCTTCATATGTGAACAAGATATCTTTCAATTTTTTAAAGCTCCTTTAATGTCTTATAAAAAAAGTTCTATAAGTTTCTTTAAAACAGATGTTCTGAGGGAAATCACTGAGTCTAGTTCCTATGAAATTATAATGTATTGTGTATCAACCCCAAACTTTCAACCAATTTCTTAAAATTAAACTAAAACACAATAAAACATCTTTATGTAAGTCACAAATCATCATGTTAGTCTGTAAAATGCTTAAAGCATAGCTTTCTGATTATCAAACACTTAATGTGGTTGTTGGTGAATAGTTGCTCCACATGTATTAATAGATGGTTTCTCTTGGTGCCAGTGATACCCAAGTTAAATATTCCCTTTGTTGACACTCAACTTGCTTTTCAAAACATCTGTCTGTATTTCTTTATTTTATTTTTTTACATATCCTGTGGCCAGAACCGTATGTATTTCTGAAGTTCTACCAATTGTATTTAGAATATATCGAGAGAGAGACATACTCTGTAAGTCTAGATTTGAAAAAAGTGAAACTATGTTCTACCAAGAAACTGTTTACCTGGAGGATGTTCTGTGTGCCTGTATTTGTGCTTTTTGGACTGTTTGTAACTAGTGTATTGAAATGAAATTATCTTTAGTATATTGATTTTGTATACTAAAATATATATCTTATGATGTAAATTAAACAATATATACACTAACAACCAGTAATCTTGCTAAATTCTTTTATGTTGTAAGCGTTTGTGAAAAAGGTAGTTTTCTTTCACTCTTTCTAATCCTTTACCTTCCATTTCTTTTACTTACCTTACTGCCGTGGCTAGAACTCCAGTTCTGGATTGAGAATGCCACACAGGCTTCGCTCTCAGATGCTTGTGCCCCATTTGCCAAGACACTAGCTTGCTGAGCACCTTCCCGGTCAGATGAAGTGAATCACTTCTTATCTTCCTCTGGTCTGTTTCAGCCCTCAGTGTCTCCATGTTTAGTTTGAGCTGATCCTTATCACATTACCTTCCCCGTCTTGCATCTTCTGTTTCCTGTGGTAGAGAATCCTTATTCTTTGGAGTGGCCATTATCCCCCCCTCCACACACACACACACACACACACACACACACACACACACACACTTACACATACTTTTCAAACAGTGATAATTAGCTTTATTTCATTCTCTCTCTAAGATGAAGTTGAAGCCTCGAGCATTCCCACTGCAGTTCCTGGCTTTTTTCTTCCAATTATGCCTCCTTCTGTTGTAACCTTTTTCCAGAACCACCATATCTCTCTGCAGACTTAGAAAGTGCTCCCAGCCTCTGGGAGTGTATCTCTGTGTTCCTTGATGCCTGCTGCAGCTTTTGCTCATCCAGTTTCAGATTTCAGACATTTTTCTAGTTTGTAGCATTTATCCTGTCTTTTGATGCTGTAATGCATCAAAGATAATGCATACATTATCTATCTGCAATTTCATCTTCAAGTTTATCATTGAAGTCATGCACAGAGGCAGCTTCGTACTCTGGTGAGGCAGTGTGTTTCAAGAGTAATGATTCCCTCTTTCATGTCTTACTTTTTGGGTTGTGGTTTCTTGGACATCTCTTTGCAACTCTGTGCTTGTTTCTTCAGAATTGATAAGCTCCTTTCTGGCAGTATCAGGGTCTTCTCCCAGTTCTATGATGTGGGTCAAGGGGCAGGCAGGCATTCCTTCATTTGGCTTCACTCTCTGCACTGCCTGTCTATTCTTGAAACTCTGTTACCATAGCAAGGTCTTCCTCATGGCTTAGACAACAATCAGAAAATTGATTTCCATTTGTGTTTGGTATACTGTCTTATTCATGGCTTCTACCAAGCATCCATTTGTTAATTTTTTTTCTCATTTTTCTGTTCTTTAACAATCACTAGCTTTTCATCCAGAGCTTTGTGGTATTCAAATAATGATTTAGTGCTTTAAGAATTTCACCTTCAGTAGATACATCTGCTGGACACTGTGCTTGTCTCTTTACTATTATCTTGAGAGATCTCCTGTGCCTAGAGACAATGGATTCCAAATATTCTAATCATAGCCAGATAGTGTTCTTTCTGCATATAGTTCAGCTATTACTTCTTCCCTTTCAAGGAGTGGTTCCCTACATACATGGAGTTTTTCAGTACATACTGTCTGTAAGAAATAACTTTCAGGACCAACCTCATGTAATTTTCCCTGGATAAAAGTCAACATTTTTGCTTTCTGAAGCGGGATTTGGGAACAAGAAAAAAAAAAAGTTAACATTCCAGTCTCCCTCAGTGTATCTAGAAGGTGATCCCTTTCGTCTAGCATGGAGGCCATCAACTACAAATGTGACTCTAGATCTGGCTGTAAAGGGGAACCTGATCCATGCCTCCCACTTCCTTGGAGGCCTTTTGCTTCACGGGTGGTTAGTATCACTTGGAATATCCTCTTGCACGTTTGAGGAAGTGGGGCAGAGAAGCCTTCACAAGAGCACTCACTTGGCAGCCCTCTGACCGGTGCCTGCTGGACCCTCCCAGCCCCACACATCCAGGGCTGGACACTGGCAGAGTGGAGAAGGATGGGCCCAGCCTATGTGTCATCTGCATCAACTTGTCAAATATTGGGGCTCAAGTGTCATCTCTGGAATGCCAGCTTGCCTTTCACCTCCTATCACTTTTAAATCTCTTTTTCCATAGTTGTAAATTTCTTTAAGCACTTTAAACATACTTTATAATTTTCTGTCTGATAATTGCACTATCTGAAGACTTTGTAGGTCTGATTTGGATACTTCTGATGCTGGTGATTCTATTTCCTTGTGATTTTGTT
>NW_012152008.1:939059-944214 GCF_000956105.1 Propithecus coquereli | reverse complement strand
CCTCAGGCTATTCTTTGGATATTTCTATTTAAATGGTTAAACTGTGGCACATGAAAAGTGGCAAAAATCCAAATTTTCTAAACTGAGGCTTAATCCACTTTTCAAAAAATCTTTTTTATAATGAAATAATTATGATTAATCCACTTATACGTTTGCTGTCCTAGGCATGTTTAATCAGATGTAATCCAGTTGGTCCCTTTGAATTTATAAGTGCGTAATTATTTCTCATCAGGTTTTCTTAAGTGACTTTGTATTTCTTTCATAAGGAGGAGAATAATCTAATTACTGTTGAGCAGCTGGGCCAGAAACTCTTGAAAAAGATGGGAATATCTTGGAATAAGAAATACAGAAAGCAGCATGGGCCACTGAGAAAGGTAATAATGGCATCAGAATAGAAGTCCTAGTCCCAGGAAATTTTATTATGACCCTAGCAACATGAATTTCTCTGCAGGAAGGTGTTTAAAATATGTGAAAATAAATTCAATAGTTTTGTTTAATGGTTAAAATTCCACTAAGTTACTTATTAAGTATTACTTTTAAAGTTATTGAGTACAGAACCAAGAAACAAGCAAAACAAGTGGGGGAGTGGCTCCTAATCACAACAGCGAAATAAAATGTCACAAAGTTCAAATTCTAAAGCTTATCATTTTACTTACAGAAATGCCTTCAGGTACTTGATCTTTCTTTTATACAGAATTCTGGTAAATTTGGTGTTTACTAGAACCTAAGTTATAAGAGTAGATGAAAAAGCTGATACTGCCAGAAATAAGAGGTAACAACTTGGCTGAAAACAAGCAAAGCAGCAGAACATTCAGTAAACGTTTTGAAGCTGTTTCCTATAGGAGCAAAACACCCTCATCAATAAGTGTTTAAGTGCATCTTTTAATCTTTTAAAAATCTATTTTTTTTGTTGCTTCTTACATTATCTTGGAAAATTGTGTTTTTTAGAGAATTTATCTTTTTATCTCTGGTGTCAAATTTATTGGCATAAAATTGTTCAAAATATCTTGTATTGTCCTTTTTGTGTCTGTAGAACCTGCAGCTATATCCCCCTTTTCATTTCTGATATTAAGAATTTGGGGCCGGGTGCAGTGGCTCATGCCTGTAATCCTAGCACTCTGGGAGGCTGAGGCCGGCGGATTGTTTGAGCTCAGGAGTTCAAGACCAGCCTGAGCAAGAGCGAGACCCCGTCTCTACTAAAAATAGAAAGAAATTGGCTGGACAACTAAAAATAGAAAAAAATTAGCTGAGCATGGTGGCGCATGCCTGTAGTCCCAGCTACTTGGGAGGCTGAGGCAGGAGGATTGCTTGAGCCTAGGAGTCTGAGGTTGCTGTGAGCTAGGCTGATGCCATGGCACTCTAACCCAGGCAACAGAGTGAGACTCTGTCTCAAAAAAAAAAAAAAAAAAAAAAAAGAATAATTTGATGCCTGTGTTGAAGTGCTGCTTCTAAGAAAGATTTGTTTGTCTCTAATGCAAGCCTGGGGTTACTACCAGCCCTTAACAACTTTAAAATCCGGACTTGATGGTTTTAGAGCTATACAGCTAGTATGAATCTGGGCCACAATCCCACATGAGGACCAATTTAGGATTATTAGAGGGCATGCTTTTTCCCCTTCATCCAGTATCAAGGCCAATGCAATTCTTTATTGTCCTGTATTGTGGGGTGAATTTTTTTAGCTCATGCTTATATGGAGGGTGTTGGGTTCCAGCTTTTTGCTGGATGTTGTCGTTATGATATAATAAAAAGTATATATTTGGTCTTTGTCCCCAGTGCCAGTTCCTAGCACAGAGCTCTTTGGAATTTCCTTACTGGTGGGAGTGTCTTTTGTTATTCATAATGAGCCATACCTGAGTTGATGCTAATGAGGTCACTTCTAGATGCCTCAGGATAGGGCTAGTGGCCAG
Organism: Propithecus coquereli; assembly: GCF_000956105.1. Lineage (NCBI taxonomy): Eukaryota > Metazoa > Chordata > Mammalia > Primates > Indriidae > Propithecus > Propithecus coquereli. The sequence continues at coordinate 942,307 of NW_012152008.1, read as the reverse complement.
AGGTGCCAGTCATGTTATTGGAGGGTTGAAACTTCCAGGCCTACTTCCTGACCTTGGGGAAGGAAGAGGGATGGGAGATAGAGTTCTCTCACCAATGACCTGTGATTCAATCAGTCATGCCTCTGTGATGAAACTTCAGTAAAAACTCTTGGAAAACAAGGTTTGAGGAGTTTATGGCTTGGTGAACCCATCCACACGCTGGGAGGGTGGTCACCCTAATTCCATGAGAACAGTCTGCTGAACTCCGCATCTTTCTGGACCTTGCCCCATGTATCTGTTCATCTGGCTGTTCATTTGTATCCTTTTTCATAAACTGTAGTGTAAATATAAGTTCTGGAGTTCTGTAAGTTGTTCCAGAAAAGTGTAAACCTGAATTAGGGATTGTGGGAACCCTAGAATTTGTCAGCCAGGCAGAAGTGCAGGTAGCCTAGGGACCCCATTTGTGGTTGGCGTTTGAAGTAGGGGACAGTTTTATGGGACTGAACCCTCAGCCTGTGGGATCTGAGCTATCACCAGGTAGTTAGTGTCAGAATTGAAGGGAATTATAGGCACCCAGTTAATGTCAGAGAAGTGGTTGCTATTTTAAAAACCAATCACTCAGCTCCCTACTTTGAGTATGCCTTGGGCTTCCTCTCTCAAACCGTGTCCTGTATGAGCATCAGAATGGAAGCTCAGTGTCAGCAAAGTTGGTGTCTTAGTCTGTTCAGGCTGCTATAACAAAACACCTTGGACTGGGTAATTTATTAACAACAGAAATTTATTGTTCACAGTTCTGGAAACCGGGAAGTCCAAGGTCAAGGCATCAGCAGATTTTGTGTCTGTAAGGACTAGCTCTGCTTCATAGATGACACTTTTTGCTGTGTCTTTACATGGTAGAAGGTGCAAATGCAAACAAGCTCCCTCAGGCCTCTTTTATAAGGGCACTAATCTCATTCATGAGGGCTCCACTCTCATGACCTAATCACCTCCGTAAGGCCCCACCAATTATTACTATTGGGGATTAGATTTGAACATGTGAATTCGGGGGGAACATAAACATTCAGACCATCACAGTTAGAGAGCTGGAGGCCTCATCTCTGGATTCCTTCTCTGGATTCCCATCTGAAAGATTTTCCTGATGTTCTTGCTAGCTCATCGTGTGTTTAAAAAGATGTTCTTTTGTTTTTACTTTATCCAGCATTTTTATTAATTTTGCAGCAGGATGGTTATATCTAGTTTGCCATATTCTAACATGTCTTGATTATTTTTGTCTTGTGTTGATTGTTTAGGTCTATTTGTATTTATGTTTTTAAGCTAACTTAAAATACTTTTACAAGATGACATGTATGAAAAAAAGTCAATAAAAATAGCTTACCAGGGTATTAATAATTTTGACGTATTCCCCAATACCTTCATAGGATGGGGTGAAAACTTGGATGATCCCGAAATAGAAGGGAGTGTTGAAGCTGAGCCTGCAAAGATGGGTAGGATTTCCTTAGGCCAACACAAGTGAGTGAGAACATACTGGATGAAGACCAGAAAATATTCTGAGCTGAATGATAATGAAAACCTCAAGTATCAAATTATGTAGGATGCAGCTAAAGTAGTGCTAAGCCAGAGAATGGTGGAACCCACCATATGTATCGTGCTAGAAACTTTACTTATCTCACAATATCAATTTACAGAGAAAGCCAGAGAGATTAAGTAACTTGTCTAGGATTGCTCAACCAAGAGCTGGAATTCAAAGCCAGTTTTGCCTGATTCCAAAACATCATATACAGATTATTATGATGTTTTTTATCGTTGTTTACCCATCCTGAAACTTCCATGGCATAGATATTCCAGTTTTGTTAAGTAATTTTTAAGGGAATAGTAAACAGAAACTCTTTTATTGTTTCTCTTCCTAGGAGGAAAAAAGTAAGCCAGATGTGAATCTGAAAGATCTTCAGGATAAAGGAGAGATTGATGATCCACTGATGATTCTAAAAGCAATCTTATTACAGGTAGTGTATGTATGTGTATGTGTTTGTGTATGTGTATGTATCATATATATATGAGATTCAGTTGGTAGATCTGATATTGTTACCATTCATAGTCTTTTTCCTTCGGGACATTCTCCGTGTCTATATTTTAAAATTTTTTGTTGGGAATTTTCTGGTTATAAAAGAAATACATTATCATGGCAGAAAGTTCAAGGGAAAAAACCCAGACAATATATAAAGAAAATGAAAAGCATAAATAGACCATATACCAACAGTCATTGTTAACACTTTGATTATATTTTTTGCATTCTGTTTTCTTTGTATATGTGTATTGGGGTTGGGTTATGAATTTTTTTGATTATTATTACTGTCATTTTAAACAGAATTTTACCTCAAGTATATGACTTTTAATGTTTGTTTATTATCCAGTTTTAAAGATGTTCGGTCTCCTTTCATTTATTCATTCATTCTTAATAAGTGATTTTTTTATACTTTCCATTAGGGACCTGGGCTGAGTACTTTATGTTGACCTATGGGCACTGCATTAGTTTTCTAGGCCTGCATACAAAATACCACAGACTGGGTGGCTTAGGCCAACAGTCCCCAAGCTTTTTGGCTCCAGGAACTGGTTTCATGGAAGACAATTTTTCCACGAACGAGGAGGAGGGGAGAGGTGGAGCTCAGGTGGTGATGTGTGGCCCTGTTTTCCTAACAGGCCACAGACTGGTACTGGGCTGTGACCGGGGTTCGGAGACCACAGGCAACAGAAATTTCTGACAGTTTTGAAGCCTGAAAGTCCAAGGTCAAAGTGTCAGAAGTTTTAATTTCTTCTAAGGCTCTTCTCCTTGGCTTGCAGATGGCTGCCTTCACGCTGTGTCCTCGCACGGTTTTTCCTCTGCGCATGTGCATCCCTGGTGTCTCTCTCTCTCTGTGTCCAGATTTTCTGTTCTTGGAAGAACACCACTCAGATTGGTTTAGGGCCTACCCTAAAATGAAAAACAGCCTCATTTTAACCTAATCGCCCTTTTGAAGGCCCTGTCTCCAAATACAGTCACATTCTGAAGTATTGTGGGTTAAGGGTTCAATATACGAATTTTGGGGAGATACAATTCAGCCTATAGCAGCCACAACTCACCCCCTTTTAGAACTTGTTTCTACTTTGAAACATTCAGATAAGACATTAATAATCTTTCTTTTTGGCACTTAAATATTTCTTCTTAAAAATACATATAATATCAGGAATTTGCCAAACCTCAGGCTATTCTTTGGATATTTCTATTTAAATGG
>NW_012152008.1:935183-936429 GCF_000956105.1 Propithecus coquereli | reverse complement strand
TCCTTGCCTGCCTTGTTTTGGATTAATTAATTTTTACTGTTCCATTGTTATCTCTTCTATTGACTTTTTAGATTTACGTATTTGTTTAATTTCATCTGGGGATTACATTATAAATTAATATTACACATTTTAAATTAAATTATGCTACTTTATGTACAATGTAAGATGCTTAGGATAGTGTAATTCTATTTCCCCATTCCCATCCTTTTTACTATTGTCTTTTTATATTTTACCATTGCATATGTTGTAAATTCCACCATATGTTATTATTTTTGCTTTAAACACATAAGTGACTTTTAAAGAAATTAAGGAAAAAATAGTTTTGTATTTTTCCATTCTGGTGTTCATTGCTCCTTGCTGTTTATCCAGGTTTGCATTTAATATCATTGCCCTTCAGCCTGAAGAACTTCCTTTAGCACTTCTTAGAGTCCGAACTGCTGGTGAAAAATGCTTTTAGTTTTTGTTTCTCTGAAAATCTTTATTTTGCCTTCATTTTTTAGTGGTATTTTCAGTGGATATAGAGTGCTAGGTTAATAGTTTTTTTGTTTGTTTCTTTTTCTTTCAGCACTTTAAAGATGTCATTCCATTGTGTTCTGACATCTAGTATTTTGAATGAGAAGTCAACTGTCACTTTTTTTTGTTCTCTTGAATGTAACGTTTCTTTTTCTCTGTTAAGATTTTCTTTTTATCTTTGGTTCTCAGCGTCTTGACAATAATGTGTCTAGGTATCATCATTCTTTTTGCTTGTTTGCATTGTATTTGCTAAGGTTTTTTTTTAGTATCTCTGGTCTCAAGTCTCTCTTTAATTTTGGAAAAATTTTGGCCATTATTTCTTCAGTTTGTTTTTCTACCTCATTGTCTCTCTCTTTTCCTTCTAGGATTCCAATTACATACAGTTGTCCCTCAGTATCTTTGGGGGATTGATTCCAAACCCCCCCACTGAGAATACCAAAACCTGCAGATGCTGAAGTGTCTTTTATAAAATGGTGTAGTATTCGCAGTAAACTGTACACCTCCTGTATACTTTATACCATCTCTAGATTACTTACAATACCTAATACAGTATAAATGCTATATAAGTAGTCGTTATACTATAGTTTTAAGTTTGTATTATTTTTTACGTTGTATTTTTTTAATATTTTCAATTTGTGGTCGGTTGAATCTGCAAATGTGGAACCTATGGATACTGAGGGCCGGCTGTGTATATTAGACTACTGGATATTTCCTCATAGGTCTTGGACGTTCT
>NW_012152008.1:930207-931233 GCF_000956105.1 Propithecus coquereli | reverse complement strand
CCCCCCCCAACAATCTGGTTTTATTAAATGTTTTATTATACCCAAATGGATTTCTTCCCACCTCAGCTGGCCAGGCCAAAATTAAAAATGAAGTTAAATGCTCTAATCACTGAAAGGAAGAAAACATTGTTTTTATCATGTCTGGTTTTTTAAAAATTTTTATTAACCTAGTATTTGTTTTTTTGTTTCTGTATAGTTCTTACAGCACCATTCTCAGATATTTCTACTCAGTTCAGATGAAAGTACAGTTAGTCTATTGAAGAACTGTTGTCTCCAGGCTGAGTCTGATTTCCAAAGCAATGATCAACAGATTTTCAAGACACTTGCTTCAGAATCCTTGGGATTAAACAATAGTAACTCCTGTCCTCACTGGTTTGATATAAATGATTCCAAAGTCCAACCAATCAAGGAAAAGGATATTGAACAGCAATTTCAGGGTAAAGAAAGTGCCTATATGTTGTTTTATCGGAAATCCCAGTTACAGAGACCCCCTGAAGGTATGAAAAGAAAAATCTACCTATTTGTTTAAGTTAATGACTTTAAAAGATAAACATCAAATGCTGTTTGAGTTTTTACCCTAACAATTTGTCATTTTATAAAGAGTATGTATTTCTACTTAATTTTCTCTCCTATAATGAGATCATAGTTAGATTTTCAAAACTGATTTTTCTTGGTCATGTAATATAATATCTTCTTACTGTGTTGGCAAACTTGAATATGATTGTCCCATGCTCAGACTTGGCTCTGTCATTGAGCCCTATATTGCCTTTGAGTTGTAAGTGGCCTTGGTCCTATTTTCATATCTTCTGCTTTGTTTTTCTCTTTCTTTTATCTTTTTCCTTGAGTTAATGTGTTCTTTGAGCAGTTGAAATATCTTTGAAGCACTCTTCGTTGAACTTACTAAGAGAGCCCAGACTGTGGGAGTTAACCATTGAGACCCATAATAATAAAGAGAATTTTTTAATTGAAGCTGATATTAATAACATGAATAAGTCAGTAAGACTTTTTGATCACTTCCCAAAGTCT
>NW_012152008.1:927195-930157 GCF_000956105.1 Propithecus coquereli | reverse complement strand
AGTTAAATATGGGGTACAAAGTAATGTTATGATTTATGAATACAATGTAGAAAAATTATTAATAAATCAAGCTAATTAACATATCCATTACCTCAAATACTTATCATTTTTTGTGGTAAGAACTTTTGAAATTTATTCTCAGTGATTTTGAAATGTACATTACTAGGTTATTAAGTATGAAATGTCTGATTTCCTTAAGTACTAAGTTTGACAGTTATTATCTCTGACATGTCACTTTGACACTTCTAGTTTTATGTTTATTGTGAAGGTATGTCCTCACTCTTTCAAACACATGTTTTGGCTTGTGATTATCTTTCAAATTTTTTTTAGAGCAATTTTTGTGAAACCATGGATAAGTCAAAAATTCATGTTATTTTCGAATATGAGTTCCGTTCTGGAACCAAAGCAGTGCAAACAGCTCGAAATATCAACAAAGTGTTTGGGAAGGATGTGGCTAATGAGCACACAGTACATCAGTGGTTTGAGAAGTTCCATTCTGGTGTTTTTATTCTTGAAAATTAGCCACTTGGGCGACCTGAGACCAAGGTGGATAATGATGAGCTGAAAGCTATAGTGGAAGCGAATCCTTCTCAACGTACGAGTGAATTAGCAGCAAGGTTTGACATCACTATTCCAACAGTTTTAGACCATTTGAAACAAACCATCAAGGTAAAGAAGCTGGATAGATGGGTTTCGCATGAATTAAACGAGCATCAGAAGAGAAATCGTCTCGAATCTTGCCTTTCTTTGCTGTCACGACATAAAGGTGAACCATTTCTACACCATATTGTTATGTGTGATGAAACATGGATTCTATTTGACAATTGCAAGCATTCAGCACAATGGTTGGATAAAGACAAAGTGCCAAAGCACAGTCCAAAACCGAATATTCATCAAAAATAGCTAATGGTGTCTGTTTGGTGGTCTAGCACTGGTATGATCCACTACAGCTTCGTGAAACCTGGTCAGTGGTTTACAGCAGATGTCTACTGCAACCAGTTGGACGAAATAATGAGGATACTTACGATTAAGCGGCTGAGATTGGTGACTAGAGACAGGCCAATCCTCTTGCAAGACAACGCTCATTTCGCACAAAGAACACTGCTCAAACTACAGAGGCTGGACTTGGAAACTCTCTGTCATCCACTGTATTCTATTCACCAGACCTCACACAGGCTGACTACCACTTCCTCCAGGCTTTGGACCACTTGTTGCAAAGACAAATATTCAGTTGTTAACAAGCTGTGGAAAAAAGCCTTTTGCAATTTCATTGCCACTCACTTTCTAGGCTACTTTGCTGCTGGCGTAAACAAGCTACCATTAAGATGGCAAAAGTGTATCAATAGTTTAGGCACATGCTTTGATTAATTGTACTGCTTCTTGTTAGAAATAAAATAAACTATTGATTCACAATTGAACATTTCATATTTAATGACCTAATATTTACTGTGCTCACCACACTGTGCAATATATCCAAAAAAAAAGAAAAACTCAAAATGTATTCTCCCTGTCTAATTGTGGCTTTGTGTCCTTTGACCGTCATCCCGCCAGTCCCCCCTCTTTTAATCTTATGTTACCTACTGGACATTGTGGATGATGTGTTGTAGAGACTCTGGATGATGTTATTTTTCTCTAAAGAGTTTTGCATTGCATTCTCTATCAAGCCCATAAATTACTTTTGAATCTTTTTGATCTTCTGGAAGCTTCATTTTGGGCTTTGGTAGGGTGAGTCTGTTGCAATTTTGTCTTTAGTCCTGGGAAATAGCTCTTAGTCCTGGGTCATGGTCCTTCCTCTTAAGGTAGGACTAGCAAACTATGGCCCGTGGGCAAAATGTGGCCTGTTGCCTGTTTTTGTACAGTCTTTAGCTGAGAACAAGCTTTATATTATTAAATGGTTACTTTTTAAAAGACTCTACAAGCACCTACATAATGTTTTCAATTTTACCTCTAAAGTATTTACCATGTGGCTCTTTAAGAAAAAGATTGCCATCCTCTTCTAATTTGCCAGGACTTGAATCGCCATGTTCTTTCTACTTGGCAGCAGGCAGCTCTGCTCAGATACTAAACCTAGCTGTTGCTTTCTACTGGGTGCTTTGGGGTCCACCATTTAGGAATTAGCCAAGGATTTAGGGGGATTTGATACAGATTTCGACTCCTTTATGGCACGTTTTCTTTTACTTTCTTGCATTTCTGGTATTCTCAACTTCTGTGTCCTCAGCCCGATAAGACTCCTGCCTTCTTAAACTCGATTCTACCATGCACTGCTACAAACTGAGAGTTTGAAATATTAAGTCCTCTCCACTTTATGTCTACTTTTGGTTGCTTTTCCAACAGTCGTTTTCATTGTTTTGTCTAGAGTTTATCATTTGTATCAGGACGGTTAATCTAATAAAAGCTCTCTGCCATTACTGGTACTAGACTGCACTGAAATTTGAAGCTTAAAAGAGTGAATTTTTAACTATCAAACAAAGAAAAACTTGGGTATACAGAAAGTTCATCACTTAAAAAAAAAAAAGGAATTTAGAGCTTTCAAATTGTCTATATTGTATCTAAAACAAATCAGCTGCAAAACTATTTTACCCTCTGTTCTCATACACAGTGTTAACAGTATTGTCTTTGGGTCATATGCCCTATGGCATAGGCCTATGCTCTTCTGTTTGTGATAAAATAATAGTTTTGATTAGAGAGTTGACATTACCACAAACTACTTTCTTTCCAAGAGAAAAATGAGAAAATCACTTTTCCATGGTGATTGATGATGAGGTAAGCAAGTGATTTTCTATATAAAGTAAGGGTTTTTTTGTTTTTTTGTTTTTTTGAGACAGAGTCTTACTCTGTTGCCTGGGCTAGAGTGCCATGGTGTCAGCCTAGCTCATAGCAACCTCAAACTCCTGGGCTCAAGTGATCCTCCTGCCTCAGCCTCCCAGGTAGCTGGGACTACAGGCATGTGCCACCATGCCCG
>NW_012152008.1:923329-925380 GCF_000956105.1 Propithecus coquereli | reverse complement strand
GATAAAGCAGTTACTAATTTTCATGTGAATCAAAGGAAATTAACTTTCTAGATCTGAAGCAGTTATATAACTTATGCTGTTAATCAGAAAGGCGTTGCATTTTCCTGGGAGAAAAAAAAGATACAGTAATAAGCCTGATAAAAATATTGTGTATCAGAATTCACAATTACGGAAAGATATATTAACAGAAAAAGAAAGTCTTCAGATGGAATATTAGTCTTTGTCATGGAATTTAATTTTAGTATGAGCATAACTAGAGCATATACTGAATGACCAGTTTTCCAGTTAGCTTAGGAATTGAATAAAGGTCCAGCCAAAATCTTGATGCACTTTTCTGGGGGTGAAAGGACAGAACTTTATAAAATGATTCTAAAATTCACTTAGATAAAGTAATGAAAATTGAAGAAGGGACTACTGAGGGGAAATTTACTGTACCAGTAAAAACATATTTATAAAGTTATAGCAACAAAGGCAGTGTAGTGATAATGCAAAGAGATGAACAGATCATTGAAAGAGAGCAGTAAGCTCAGGAATTGATCTAAGCATATTTGAGATTTTAATCTGTGGTAAGGTAGTTCTTCAGATAAATGGGGGGATAGTGAATTACTCAATAAATACAACTGGGAAGTTGGTTCGGTTGCTAGGGAAATAACTAAGGCATTTTCCCTATTATACCAAACACTTAAATGATAGCTCTTTTAATTTTTACGTAAAAAAGGAAACTTAAAATGTATAAAACTTAAATATGTATCTGATGTTAAGGTAAAAATGACTTTTCTAAGCTTAAAAGCAAAGAAAAAAAATAAGGGAAAGTGATATAAACCTTAAATAGAATTAAAAGGCAAATGACAAACTAGTGGAAAACAGTAAAATATGTGACTAGTTCCCCTATCTGTAGAGTGCCTTTATATCTATTCCATTGTGCTCAGTAGTACATGGGGAAAAGGATATAAATAAGCGATTTAGAAAAGAAGGAATTCCTATTTCTTCAAAAAATATTTCAACTTAACGCATAATGAAAAAAATGTGAATCACAATGAGATGAACAACAATGAGGTGCCACTTTTTTCCTACCAAGTCAAATACAGTTGATGCTGCCTCCACAGCTAGTAGCTATGTAAACTAATATGATTAGTTTGGGTGTACGTATTTAAAGAGCCTTAAAACAAGCATGCCTTTTAAAGCAGTATTTCTACTTCCACAAGTTTGTCTTGAAATAATCAGAGCTGTGTATGGATATTTATTTTCAAAGATGCTTGTTGCTCCCATTAATTTATAATAGTGACTAACTGGAAATCACCTTAATGTCCAACAGAAAAAGATTGGATAGATTAATTATGCTGCTTACACAATGGACTACTACGTAATCGTTTATTCAAGGCTTTGGAATTGGATAGATTAATTATGCTACTTATGCAATGGACTACTATGTAATCATTTATTCAAGGCTTTGGAAAAATACAACATATGAAATGAAAAAGCAAATTATAGATTTGGTAAATATGATCCTGGTTGTAAAAAAAAGTGTGTATGTGTGTTTGTATATGTCTCTTGGGAGTGAAATTACAGGTAGTATCTTTTACACTTTTAAAAATAATTGTCAGATTTTTTACAGTAAGTAGTTATTATATTTGCAATCAGGATGAAAATGTGGATACTCTTTTTTAAAAGTATACTTAAAGAGAGTTGAAGAAATGGAATTCTTCTAGCTTGGCTTAAAGAACTATTGACCTTTCATTTGTTCTAACCTTTTCATTTTTCAGATGGAAAAACTGAGATCCAGGAAAAATTAGTATTCACACAGCTAGTTAGTAGCACTTTTCCAAGCTCCCAGCACAGTCCTTTCTGGTTTTCATGCTTCCTTTTCAGCACCCAGATTTCATTTAGCCAACACAAATTAATGAAAAGTTTTGTTCACAGCTCGAGCTAATCCACGGTATGGAGTTCCATATCATTTGCTGAATGAAATGGATGCAGCTAACATTGAACTGAAAACAAAAAGGTAGTTTTAAATTACTTTTAGAGTTTAAGTAGTATTTCTGGAGAATGAA
>NW_012152008.1:919348-921899 GCF_000956105.1 Propithecus coquereli | reverse complement strand
TTACCTTGGAATTCATGGTGACAGAGCTGAATTTTTGGTATTTATTGAAAAACTAAAGTGAATCATTTTGGCACATAGAAGAAAAGGATGTTATTTAGGTGAAATGAAGACCTTATTTGTATTATAAATCAAATATTTTTGGTATGAGATGAAATAGTATCATATAAAAACATAGTATTTATGTATTTTTTATGCCTCTTTAAAGGGCAGAATGTGATTCTGCAGACAATAATTTCGAATTGCATCTCCACCTGGGCCCTCAATATCATTTCTTCAATGGGGCTCTGCACCCAGTAGTCTCTCAAACAGAAAGCGTGTGGGAGTTGACTTTTGATAAAAGAAAAACTTTAGGAGATCTCCGACAATCAATATTTCAGGTAATTTAGCCTTACTTCCTCTTAATTTAGACATGAAGGTCCATCTTGAGCATTTCATCCTGTTTAGGATATAACTTTGTTTTCCAAAGCTGCTTAGGAAAATTTTACATCTGCCACTTCAGAGAGGGCTGACCTGAACGCTCTCCCCTACTTGTACATCTTTTAGAGAGGCTCTCCTGCACAGCTCCTAACAGCAGCTTTTCAGGTCGAGAAACAGACCTGGTACATTTTATTTGGGGGAAAAAAGAGTATAAATATGGTTGTCTTTTCTTATGGAAAATAAAGAGAATTACTTTTCAAAGGGAGTGAGAAGATAAAGATGAGCATGTTGCTTAAAACGGAACTAAGCAAGTAAAAGCAACTAATTTAGTACCCTCTGATATAAGACAGCATTTATTAATAGGATTCTTAAGTGAAGAAAAGTATGTACTAGACTATAGTAAAAACAAACATTGTGATCATTGTCTCCAAATAATTTATCCAGCTGTGTTGTAATGATGGTAATAGAAACAGTGGTGCTCTTTATTTTCCTCACACTGCTTTCGTGTAAACTGTGTAATGTGGTTCTTTGACCTCAGGAGGGCAGGCTAGGCCCATTTTGAAGATGAGATCACTGAGATTTAAAGAGACCCAATGTCTTGCCCATGGTCAGAAATCTAGGCATAGTGGAACTGGGACTCCAGCCATGATCTCCCCACTCTCCATCTAGGGTCCTTTCCTCATAATCACATTACTTCCTGACCAAGGAAAGGGAGATAGAATATGTAAGCTTTTTCGTTTTTTTTCCCAGAAAGAATTTAAACGAATTTTCTGAAAAATGGTATCACTCACCAAAATTATTAGCTTCCTTTTGATTTTTTTCTTCTAAGAAAAGCAAACCAATTTCTTTTTTAACTTTAGCTAATTTGAATGTTATTTAATTTGAATGTTGGATCAGTGTCAAGATTTCTAAAATTGCCTAATACTTCTGAACTTTTTCATTAAAAGTTTATTTCTGAGCCAATTCTGACACTTTTGCTATATAGGTGGACATGGGGATCTGAACCCGCCTAGGGTGACATTTCAAATGGAAAATATCTTATTTACTTCATAAGTTATAGATACACCCCAGCCTGTGCTTTTTGTTTGTTTTAAGTTTACGTCTCTACTGTTATCTTCACAGCAAACTAATCACTTATAAATATGAAATTTCTTTTTAAGAGAAATGTCTCTGGTATTGTGGAGAAAGAGTGGGTAGGCATAACCTTTATGGGTGATATTTTGGTGAGATTACCACAGTGCCCAGAGTCTCAGATCTAGAAACTTAAAGAACAAATCCCTGGTAATCTATTAAGTAAACTAGTAATGCCACTTATTAAATTTACAGATTTACATTCCTTTCGGGGAACTAGAATAATAGTGTGTGCTAGAGTTAGTGCTGCTTTTCCCTAAAGTGGGCTGATTCAACAAATAAGTTCTTTTGGGAAAAGTTCCTAAGCTGGCATGCTGTTCGGTTTGCTTTCTGATAAACGTGGTCTTCACATAAATTCAGTAGAACTGTTCAGACAGTTGTGCTCCTTGTGTATGTATGCCAGAGTTCTTCAGTTAGGAATGGTTGAGATTAGCCATTTTGGGATTTGACTAATTTAACGAGCGATGTCTTATTTCCAAATTTTTGCTGTTAGGTAGGCGTGGGAGTGTTCATTTGCTTGCTCCCTGTTTCATCTACATATGTGAATTGGCACAGTGCTCTTCTCACCTACCCTGCAAAGGTGCAATCTACCTATCTTTGTAGACTTATGTATGTGTATTACTATTCATTATTCTCTTTTCTTTCATTAATGTTTTTTAGCTGTTAGAATTTTGGGAAGGAGATATGGTTCTTAGTGTTGCAAAGCTTGTACCTGCAGGACTTCACATTTACCAGACACTCAAAGGTAGGATAAAGATGAAAACACAGCAGTTTACTTTACACATTTATGTTTTTGTGGGGCTTGCCTGTGATTTTCTACCTTTTGTCAGTGATTCCCCCACCTACTGCTTCCTGAACTATGTAGATTGTCTTCACACTGTCAATTTTCAAAAAGAAATAATTTATCCAATTTATGTAATTGAAATTCTTCTGACATGGAAACCTTTTATATTTGCTGAAATTAAAGCAACTTCTCTACCAAAAATTTCTTTAAAGTCTTTAG
>NW_012152008.1:893869-918481 GCF_000956105.1 Propithecus coquereli | reverse complement strand
GTGTCAGATGCTAGGTACAAAGGCAAGTCAGTCTGTGTCCTTCAGGCATTCCTAGTGTGAAAAATTAGTGTGAACAATTGCACTCTATGTGCTAGATTGGGGGTCTGTGTGCAGTGCCTGTGGGAATTCAGAAGGGAGTGAGCTGAGTAGCTGTACTGAGTTAGGGAATGGAGGTGGTTTGGAGGTAAAGAATGAATTTCTATCTTAAGAGGGCAGCGAAGAGCATCTCAGCCACTCTGGACTGACCATGGTCCATCTGGCTTCATCACTACCACTGATATCTCATAAAATTTCTGCCGTCAGTCCAGATTTCTGTCCTAAAAACTAAAAAGTGGATAAGAGAAGGTTTTGAAAGATAAATCTAAAGTTGTTCCTCTGATACTTAAAAGACATTTGTGAGGATTTTATTTACTTGAAAGAAAATGAGGATTGTTCTACAATAGTAATCTTTTTCTATGTTATTACGTTGACTTAATTTGGCAAATATAAACTATACTAATGGTTGTCTTGATATGATTGCAGGTTGGTGGAGTCCAGATTCAAACTGGTATTGACTGCGAACCTCTGCTTTTAAATGTTCTTCATCTAGACACAAGCAGTGAAGGAGAAAAGTGTCAGCAGGTGATAGAATCTCCACACGTCTTTCCGTCTAATGCAGAAGTGGGCACTGTCCTCACAGCCTTAACAATCCCAGCAGGTGTTGTCTTCATAAACAGTGGTGAGTGTGCGGGTGAGGAGAGCTGGACTGCCATTCCCAAGGAAGACATGAAGAAAACGTTCAGAGAACAAGGTCTCAGAAACGGAAGCTCGGTTTTAATTCAGGATTCTAATAATGAAGATAACAGGTAACTCACGAAAGAGAGAAAAAGAGAAAATTTTTTTAAGTCATTTTAATTATAGTATCTTCCAGTAGAACTCTAAATCATTATTTTAATGGTGACTTAAATGTCTTTTATTTCTAGACATTGTGTTCTAAATATTATATATAGGAATGTTTTAGGTTATGCAACTTAGAGAAAAAAATGTTGTAAAGTCATTTTTTGGTAAACGTGGTGACAAAATAATATAGGTATCCTTGGTTTTATAGACTAGATATAGTCTAAATTAGTTGGCAAGAAAGCAAAATCCTATCAGGTGAATTCTGATTAGCACCAATTATATAACCAAAGGCACATTCTCACGAAGAAAATTCCTGAAATTTTTCTTGAGGGGAGGGTATTAAAATCATGGATAAATTGTGTCTGGGTATTTTGTTACCGGAGACCCACAAGACAATTTAGTTTTTCCGTATAATCCTTTCTGTGACTCTTGAGAGACTCAGCTGCCCAAATACGGCAGTTACCGGGGGCCCCCTTGAATCCTGTATTCACATTCGAAGCTCAGAAGGGCTACATCGCTCTGCTTTTGTCATCTACGTCTGTGACAGGACATTTCTGTAATCAGCGTGTCATAAACTATAATCCTCACGTTTCCATAAATTGAAGACTTGAAGTTTCCTGCTATATCAGTGCTGCGAATCCTCTTAGATTGCAGGACCTCTGTATTGCTGGTGACAGCGTTTGTGACACAAAGGAGCAGAGCACTTGTGCACTGTGCTTATTTTGTATTACGTTTATCAGTTGTTACCCTTTTGGACAGAGGTTTCCCAGACATGTATTTCCTTACCTTGTTTATAAGAAAGTTTGTTATATATTCCTCTATAAAAGGTGATATACATTTATTAAGACTTGGGAAATAGCTTCCCTTTATCAACCACACAGGGTCAATCACTGTTGGCATCTGGGTGGCTTTCCTTTTATTCTGAACTCAAGTAACTGGTTTTTTGTTTTGAGGTTTTTTCTTTTAAAACATGATAATGATTATTTTGTAGATAATCATTGTAGATATTTTGTGACCCTGGGCAAGTTATTCCATCTTTCTCTGCTCGGTTTCTTCTTCTGTAAAATGGAGATAATAATTAGTACCAACTTCATCAAGTTGAAAGGATCAAAAGAGGTGCTTACAGTGTGTTGGCACATAGTAATTGCTAAATGTTTTAACTGACATGATCATTGTCATTATCATGATCCAGTTTTTCACTAACATCTTGCGCTTCAAACTTTGTTATATTTAGGATTGCTAACTTAAGGTGGTCTCCAAGTGTAATAAACTGATATAAAGAGTAGAATTGTGTTTTAGGGCTCTGGTATCCACTTCCAAAGAGGACTTCTGCTAGCCCATTCAGTGCTTCTGTGCAAATTAGAAGAAAGGCACCCTTTCCTCAAGACCCTTTACTACTATCTGCAGGAAAATTTTGTTAGAACAAGATACTCTACTCCTAGCTGCTATCATAAAACAAAACTCTATAAGAAATACAAATATACAATGTATATGATGCATATGGCACTCCTTAGTTGTGGCACTTTTGTGCAGTGTTAATCTGCAAACTAAACACAGCTACCCTGTTGTTAAACTAAATCCAAATCCTATGGGGTGGGCTTCTGGCATAGGTACTCTTTTAAAGCTCCCTGCATGATTCCAGTGTGCAGGCAGAAGTCAACCACTGATTGTTCAATTACAGCAGTTCTCTGTGACAAATGTGGCAACAAATTATTCTTATAAATCAAGGAATATTTGGAGTCATGAATATAGAATCCATCTACTGCCTAACATTGCCCTAAAAAGATAGCCAACTTTCGTGGAGACAACTCAGTAGAACTTGATCACCTGTAATTAGTCGCATTAAGGGTCACCTGCAGAGTTTTGTAAGTGGTGCCTGAGGAAAACTGTTACTTTTCTGATCTTTTCTTTTTACCTACAGTTTGTTCACCAAACACGGGAAATGGACTAGTATAAATAAGGTCGACTGGCTCCAAGTTAAAAATTTATGCCAATTAGAATCTGAAAAGAAGCAAGTTAAAGTATCAGCAACTAGTAACACAGTGAGTTGATTATAATTAAAGTTTGGCTGACAGTTTTTCAGTTAACAGAATTTTATTTAGAAAGCAATACCTTAATATTTCAGAACAGTTTCAATAGACTTCTAAATCTCTTAAGAGATCAACTTTTTATTTTTAGCATTTGATTATTGCTTATTTATCTATATTAGTCTTTGGCATATTTCAGAAAAATATGTGCCTTTTTTTTTCCCCTCCAAAGCCTAGAATTAGAATGTGGGAATTACCTGTTTTGTTAGTTCATGGAATCCTCTGGCTCCCAGAAAATGAAATTGTCTGGTTTCCTTGAAAATGCCATTATCAAGGCTATTTTCTGTATTTTTTAAAGCAGGTATACAAGTATATGTTTTGGTTTTGTGCTGTGGGTTTTTAAGTTGCTCTACCTTATAGTCTGTGCTCTGTATAGAGCCAGCTGCTCTCTTTCAAAGCTGGTTACCTTAAATATCATCTCAGGAAACATCTTTTTATATTTATGCAGTTCCAATTTATTAAGTTTTTTTTCTGTAACAAGTTAAAAGAAAGTTACTAGAATGTTGTTTTATGTAAATATTATAATTTTTTAAGGTATGTTAATATTTATTGATACAGTCAAGGAGGCAGTATAAGATCAGTGCACTAAAGCTCAGGAGACCTAGTACCCTGGCCCCAAGTGGGAGACTCTGGTGAAGTCCTTTATTGAATCTGTTTTTTCTTGGTACAGTGTGTGGGATACTGATAGAATAAATTATCTCTGACATCAGTTAACCCCCTAAATTTCCAAGATTTTATGCCCTAGAGGAAATTAGCTTAAACTAAAAAAAAAAAAGAAAATTTAAAATAAAATAATTTAAATAATGCTCTTGGACTATTATGCATTTTTATATTATTTATGCTTATTGGCCCCAAATTCATCATTCCTAACATAGAAAAATGTGTTTGCCCGAAGTTTATTTTATTTGCTCTCATCAGAAGGGTTAGTGGTTTATCAGCTTATTGCCTTTCCAGCTAGAATTGCTTCTTTAGTTTTCTGTAGGTGCCCTTTATGTCCCAACTAACATCAATTTGATAAAACTTAAGTATGAGGATTTATTCTAAGTTTTTGCTTTTGGTCTTGAAAAAATTTTTTCCATCCCTGAAATTCTTTTATAAGTAGACAAAAACTATGAAATTTCAAGTAATTAATGTCTCTGATAATCTTTATTTTCATCTCCTCTCATTGTTTTCAACTTATACACAGTCATTAGTTTATTTCTCTATTTTAGGTGGTGTTTGATATTCGAATTAAAGCCATAAAGGAATTAAAATTAATGAAGGAACTAGGTAATCATTTACATTTGCTTTTTGGTCCTTGGTTTAATCTGGTTTTGGTTTTTAATTGAAAAAATATGGAAGAGTACAAAAAATAATTTAGGGAAAAACTCAGGTACCTACCACCAAAAATGGACAAATGTTAACATTTTGCCATGTGTTTGTTTTTGTTTGAAATACTGCAAATAAAGTCCTACATGTCTTCCTCCTCAGACCTATTCTCTCTTCCTCCCCAGATGCAACCAGTGTGTCTGATTGGGGTGTGGTGTGTATCTAGTCCAAGTATTCATATTGTACTATATATATTATACTTACATATATGTGTATATGTGTATATTATATTTTTATATTTACATAAATTCTAAAATACTGAATATAACTGCCAACTCGCTATTCACTCAGCATTAGGTTTTCTTTGACTGCTTTATCAAGGTATTAATTTACATACCATAAAATGCCCTTGTTTTAAGTGTATAATTCAGTGATTATCAGTGTATAGAATTGTATAACCATCACCACAATCCAGTGTTAGAACACTTCTATCACTCTAGAAAGATCCCTAGACCTATTTGTATTCTGAGCTCCTGACAACCGCTAATCTACTTACTTTCTGTCTCTATAAACTTGATTTTCTGAACATTTCATATAAATGGAACCATGCAATATGTAGTCTTTATGTCAAGCTTCTTTCACTTAACATACTATTTTTGAGGTTCAATGATTTAGCCTGTATCAATAGCTTGTTCCTTTTTATTGTTGGCTAGTATTCCAAACATGAGTGATGGACATTTGAAGTGTTTCCACTTTTGGACTTTTATGAGTAATGCTGCCATAAACATTTGCTTATAAGATTTGGTGTGGACATATGTCTTCAATTCTCTTGGGTAGATATATAAGATTGGAATTGCTAGGTCAAATATTGGCAAATTTATGTTTAACTTTATAAGATACTGCCATACTATTTTCTAAAGTGGCTGAACCATTTGTGTTCCCACTAGCAATGTATCCGGGTTGCAGTTTCTATAAGTCTTTGCCAATCTTTGTGATTGTCTTTTTGACTACAGCCATTCTACTGAACGTGAATTGGTATCTCGTGTGTAAATTTAACAAGAACTCAAAATCAGTTTACAGAAATCCATTGTATTTTTATCTACTAGCAATAATAAAAGGATATCAAAATTAAGAAAACATTTTAATAGCATAAATTATCATGAAATACTTAGGGAAATAAATTTAACAAAAGACCTGTGCACTGAAAACTAGAAAACATTGCTATGAGATATTGAAGAAGACTTGAATAAATGGAGCCATGTACCATGTTCATGGATCAGAAGACACAATATTGTTAAGAGGGTGATTCTCCCCAAATTGATTTGTAGATTCATTGCATTCTTACTCAAAATCCTAGCAATTTTTTAAGAAATTAAGAAGCTGATTCTAAAATGTATATGGAAATGCAAAGAACCTAAAGTAGCTATAACAATTTTGAAAAAAATAAAAAACAAAGTTGGAAGAATTACACTATCTGATTTCAAAACTTACTGTAGACACTGTGTTTTGGCATACAGGTAAACATATGGAGCAGGGGGCAGCAAACTGTGGCCTACAACCTGTTTTTATACAGCCGGTGAACAAAGAATAGTTTTTGCACTTTAAAAAAGCTGGTTAAAGAAGAATGTGCAGCAGAGATCATATGTGGCCCTTGAAGCCTAAAATATTTACAGTGAAACTAAATAGAGAATCCAGAAATAGGTGCACACATAGTCATTTGACTTTCAGCAAAGGTGCCAAGGTATTTCCATGGGGAAAGATAGTGTATTTTCAACAGATAGTGCCGGATCATTTGGATATCTATATGTGCAAAATGAACCCCAAGTTTTGCTTCATGTGATGTAAAAAATTAACTCAAAATGGATCATAGAACTAAATGTTAAAACCTAAAACTAAAATTTCTGGGAGAAAATGTGTAAGAAAATCTTTGTTACTTTACCATAAGGAAAGGTTTGTATTTTTAAAGATAATATTCAAAAAGCACAAACAATGGAAAAACTAATAAATCAGACTACATCAAAATTTAAATAAAATTAAATTTAAATAGAAAAAACTAATAAACGACATCAAAATTTAAAACTTCTGCTCTTCAAAAAACATTTGAAAAGGCAAGCCACAGACTGGGAGAAAATAGTTATAAAACACATATTTGACAGTGGACTTAAATACAGAATATATACAATACTTGTAACCTAATCAGAAGGCAAGCAACCAAACCTAAATTGGGAAGATCGAACAGACACTTTACAAACTAAGACCTACCCGTGAATGACCAGTAAGTTTACGGAAAGAAAAGATGCTCAGTATCATTAGCCGTCAAATTAAAAGTATAATGACACACTGCTGTGCACCCAGTGGAACAGTTAAAATTTAAAATACTGAGAAAACCAAGTATTAGTGAAGATGTGGAACAACTGGAACTCCCATATATTGCTGATGAGATTATAAAATAGTACAGTCACCTCGGAAAAGTTAGATTGTTTCTTACAAATTTAAACATTTACTTACCAGTTCTACTTCTAAATATTTACTAAATGTCCCGACCCGCGGGGTAGTCAACGCGGACCCTGGAGGGGGGAGTGGGAATTGGGAGAGGCAGGAGACACAAGAAATGGAGACAAGACAGGAGTCTGATCAAGTCTCGTTTATTGGCAGGAAGGCAGAGGCTTAAGTAAGGCAGAAAGAGTAACAATAAAGGGGCGGTGCTTTCCGAGGCTCTGGCTTTCCGGCCAGAGGATTTCTATATAAGGAAACCTTCAGGGGCTTTCAAGGGCTACATAGTTATAATGGGTAAATAGAAACTTACAAGCTCTTCCTAAGGCTTTTGCAAATGCGTGGGCTTGGTAAGCAGCTGCCGGGCCTCATGGCTCTGGACAACTAAAGAAAAGTTAAAACATATGCCCTTATAAAGACATAAATGTTCATAACCCAAAACTGGAAACAATCCAAACGTCCATGAGCAGGTAAAATGGGTGAGAAAATTGTGTTGTATCGAAACAATAGATACTATTCATTACTGAAAAACAATGAACTAGTCCCACCATAAGCAAAACATGGATGACTCTCAGAGTCATTATGCCAAGTGAAAGAAGGTAGATGCAAAGAGAGCAAATACTGTGGGATGCCATACATACAAAATTTCAGAAAAAGGAAATCTCAGCTATAGTTACAGGAGGCAGATCAAGATTGAAAAGTAAGGGAGTAACTACAAAGTAGCACAGGAGTTTAGTGGGTGATGCAAATTATATCTCAGTTTGCTGTTGTTTGCCAGGTGTTTATATTTGTCAAACTCTATGACCTGGATGACTTTTATTACAAGTAAATTATAACTCAATAAAATTCATTAAAAGCCTATGGTTTATTAATAACAAGTGGTTCACTGTCTTCCCCTGTAGCTGGTCTCCTTTCTGCCACTCTTGCTCTCCTCCAAACCATTCTTCACATAGCAAGTGATCTTCAGTGCATGTGGTCCTGTCACTCCTCTGCTCAAAGCCATTTAGTGCTTTTCCATTGCATTTAGGCTGATTCCTTAAACTAGCCTACTAGAACCTGCATAATCTGACCCCTCTATACCTGTAACCTCATTGCAATCCGCTTTTCTGCTTGTTCACAACACACTTTCCATGCTAACCTCTGTGAGTTTCTCAGTGCACAAGCTCTGAGACTTCTTAGTGCTGTGAACTCTCTCCTTTCACTTT
The DNA here is from genome assembly GCF_000956105.1 of Propithecus coquereli. Lineage (NCBI taxonomy): Eukaryota > Metazoa > Chordata > Mammalia > Primates > Indriidae > Propithecus > Propithecus coquereli. The sequence goes on along the minus strand of NW_012152008.1, from coordinate 910,509 downwards.
TTTTTTTTGAGACAGGATTCCACTCTTGCCCAGACTAGAGTACAGTGGCATCATCATAGCTTACTGCAACCTCAAACTCCTGGGCTCAAGCGATCCTCCTGCCTCAGCCTCCTACAAAGCTGGGACTACAGGTGTGTACCACCATGCCTGGCTAATTTTTTTAATTTTTGGAGAAATGGAGTCTTGCTATGTTGCCCAGGCTGGTCTCAAACTCCTGGCTTCAAGCAATCCTTCTGCCTTGGCCTCCCAAAGTGCTAGGATTACAGGTGTGAGCCACCGTACCCAACCTCTCTTCACTCTTTATCTGTTAACTTCAGTTCATTTGGTCTCAGCTGAAATGTCACTTCTCCTTTCACCCATGACCACACAATCCCAGTTAATCTCTATGTCGTAGTCTCTTTACACCCTGTACTTTTCCTTCATAGCACTTAGCACTGTAACTGCCTTTTTATTTGTGTCATTAACATCTGCCTCCCCATGAGACAAGGTTCTGTGAGGGCCAAGTCCATACTGCTTTGCTTACTGCTGTATTGCCAGTCTCCAGACAGTGCCTGGCATGGAAGATACACAGTAAATGCCTGTTGAATGAAGGTGAAAAATTAAGGAGACAGTGTTTAAAAACCACCTTTTAAATTGGGGAACTCTTTTCATAAACTCTTCCAGTTGACAAGAAATTTATATTAGAATTATATGCTAGCTTCATATTACCGTAGTATAAGATATTGAACTCAGAAATCACAGAAAGAGATTCTTCTATGATCTAATAAAATTAGAATTTCTAAGACCCATGACATTCTTGCCAGTTCAGAAAGCTCAACCCTCCTTCCCCCTCTACCCTGTAATTTATGTCCTTCTTTGTAAGAATTCTGTTTAGACTGAAAACCTGGTGTGCTCCTTCCCACAAAGCAGGAATCTACATACTCAAAAATAGTGCATGCTGGCCCTAATCCATTTAATAAGCATAAGATCACCCAACATACTTTAAACACAGGCATTCTGATATGCACAAGGTTTAGTTACCACTGTTTGATTATATAACATCAGTCCCCCAGCAACATGGTTCAAATTTCAGCAACCATGGTATGCTAACTGTGAGTAACTGAATAAACTACACACTTGGCTGCTAGCTGCAGTGCACAGATGACCGCATAGATAACAGATGTGCACCGTGAGCAGCGACCAGGCACTTCACTTCTTTCAAGTCTGCTGGTGGTTGGTCACTGCATATGCAGCTCACTGCACAGACAGCAAAGCGTGTAGTTGTGTTGCCTCCTTTTCTCCAAGCGATGAACCCACGTGCCATTTTACCAGAATGGATAATTGAAACAGGGAATTGACCACCCAAGAAGAAAGTGCACAGAGAAACAATGAATGGAATTATACTTACCAACGTAAGTGAGGAAAGTGGTGATGAAAAGGATGAAGACATCCCAGCAGAAGTGATGCCGGTAGAAACTTTACATTAAAGGAGCTCTCAAAGATACTTCATGACATTGAACGCACAAAATTTAAATTAATGGAAGCCGATCCAAACTTAGAAAGGAGTATGATAGCTTGCCAGGGGATAGGAAAGCTATACAATGAGAAGGCAAGCCCTGTTTAAACCACTCCTCATGTGTGTTTTACAAAGAAAGCATTTTAATTCTCAAAGTTTCTAGTGTTTTAAATTACAATGTAAATATCAGCTTTACTATTTTTTTCTTTTCCGAATACATGTATAACAGTTTTAAATGTTTTGACAAAAATTTTTAAAACTCATGGAACAACTGTAATTTTTTCCATTGATTAAGATTGCTTTGCAGTTTCAGCCTGTATTTTTACAGTCTTGCACTGCTGTGCAAAGCAAAGAGTGCCTGTGCTTGGTTTTTGGGTTTTTTGGTTGTTGGGGGTTTTTTGGTTTTGGTTTTGTTTTTGTTTTTTTCAGCTTACTGTAGCTTTCTGCTAATTAACACAATAGAGTAGCTCTCTTTCATTTTCTTTGGTGCCCTGACCAGCTTCCTTTTATTCATAGCTGAGAACAGCTGTTTGAGACCTATTGATAGAAACGGGAAGCTGCTTTGCCCAGGTAAGTCTTTCTGGGAGCTTTCAGAAGCTGGCTACACTCATACCCATCTGTCTTCCTTCAGACTTCTACTTTAAACAATGGCTTCCAACACCTAACATTCTTGAAATAACTTTTAAGAAACTGATTTATAGGCATATTTCCATCTAGGTATCTTACTCATGTGTTACAGAAAACCTTAACCAGACACAAACACTTTGGTTTTCTAAATAAACACCTATCTTTCTGATTATCTGTTCCTCATCTTATGGTTTTGATCTTGTTATATTTTTCTAGCTTTATTTTCAAAGCTTTTCTGTTTGTTTTGCTAATTTTATTGTGATACCAGTTATGGAATAAAGTCTTTGATTCTCACCTCTGTAACACCTCTTATCATTAGACTTCATTTAGTTATGTACAAGCCTAATTACTGATGGTAATCACAATCTCAACTTGGAAGAAGCTAGTCCACCATTCACGGGTCGATTCGGAATGTCTGCCTTTTAGTCCATATTAACAGCAGCTCTTTGAAGAAGTCGTTTTTATTGAGTAGGAAACTAGAATTTTCATAGCTGCTTCTTAGCATTATACAGAGAACAAGAATAAATATGAGAGTATAGAAATAGAAAATCAAGCATAACCATAGTGCTTTCTTGATATTCTCTATTTTCAAAGAATGACTGATTTTAGCTTATTATTTTGCTTAGAGAGGTAAGAATTAACAGCGTTCATCATGTTATCAAAATTCTTTATAGTACCAGACTGTTATACTTTGAAGGAAGCAGAATTGAAGATGGGGAGTTCATTGGGCCTGTGTCTTGGAAAAGCACCAACTTCCTCTCAGGTAAAATAAGTTTACCTGTCAGAATAAAATTAACTTTCCATAACCAGAACATCTTCATATTATAATTAGTACCCTAACCACTCCAGTAATAGTATTTTTCTCTAAAAATTTTTTTCGTTTAATGATACATTTTATTTTAGGAATACATCTTTATAGTTCTCTGTGTTTAAATATAAAATATTCTGCCAAACCATATTTATAAGGTTATTTTTCTGTGAAAATTTTGTTAAGAGGGATCTTTAAGGTTGGGTGCCACCACTTTCAACCACTATATTTCATAAATTCTGAGATGTACCTTCTTTGCTTCACATTTTAATATCTGTGAGATTAGGTTGCATCTTACAGTCATGGCATTCTGCAGTTATAGCTACACTGGTTTTTTTTTTTTCTTTTTTGAGTGGTACAGAAAATAATGAATCTAACATTAACATTTTAGATTTAATGAAATACAGTATATTGATTTTGGACTTAATGACTCTGCAATAATAGTCTCACTGCAGCCTCTCTTTCCCTTTGACTTTATCAGTGTTCATTTTCGATATCGTCAGGTTACCTTGCCAGAAGCCCTGCCTAGTTAATCAACTTATTTCAGTCCAGAAGTCATAATGATACTCTTATTGTTAATACCCTGTATCAGAGTAATCTGTACTCATATCAGGTTTCCCATGATTTGTGGATTCACTTAATTAGTTTTCCAACTACTTCCCTTTTAATTTGCTTTCCCCTGAACTCTAGCAAATAATAGTGCAAGAAGCTGATAGGAGGGAAAACATGACAGATGATGTTGAGTTAGAAAACGTAGGGCTATAAGGAACTGAACTGACAAGAGACCAGATTTACATTTTTCCTTTGGGGTCTTGGGAATTATAACATACGGAATCCCCAGGCAGAAAATAAAATCATAATCAAGTGGCTCAGAGAAAAAACACAATTAATTTTAATCGTGTATATTAATTGAAAATTGGTTTGGGGAGTGATTAAGACAGAGATGGAGATCATAGAAGAAATAGCATATGTGTGAAATATTTATTAGTAAAAAACAATAATGAGGCATTTTACATTTGGAGGAAAGAGAAATTATTGTTTAAACTGTAACATTAAGTTACTCAACATAGTCTTGTTTGTACATATTTTGAAATTTTTATTAAAGTTTCATGGACCCTTGGCTTTACTTTTACTTTCTTGAAAGTAAATAATACATTTATTGAATTTTTTAATTCAGATTAAATTGCATTCATACTTATGTCTTGATCTTAGCTATTCCTGTTTTTCGCAATGGGGAGTGATGTTCAACCTGGTACAGAGATGGAGATCATAGTAGAAGAAACAGTATCTGTGAGAGATGTAAGTAATTTTACTTTTTATTTTCGGGAGCTGTGGGTATTTGGTATGGGGAGCAATGGTATCCTATGGTAGGATTTGGAGATCCTAAGGCTAGGGTTTATATAATAGACTTCAAAGAATTATGTGTACCCACTAAAGGAATAGTTTTGGGAGCTTGAAGATTGGTGAACCAACTGGAATTTTTAAGTAAGATTACTATTTTTTAATTTTATGATTATCAGTATTTATTATACAAATGTGGAATATGCAGAAGTGGATTAAAAGAAAAAAATGAAATCATCCCTTATCCCACCGATATTAACATTTTGGCGTATTTTTGTAGTATTTACTTTATATATAAACACAGGTATGAATGTTTATATATATAAGTGCATATGATAAAATAAATGTATAATTATGTTGCCATTATTGAAAACTGGGAGTTTCAGTATTGGAAAACGGAGAGACAGGTAAAATCAGTGTGGTTAAATAAAAACCTATACTCAAGAATTAGAACGGTCTGAATGAGCTTCATGTATTTTTTCTTTAAAAAATTTTTTTTTCTACCTTGGTCCCCTGACATAGCTTAGAAACAGTGACCAACCTGGTAGCAGCAAGCACCTCTAGCGCCCAAATTATGGTTGCTTAATACCTTTTTTTGCTAAAAGGAACCAGGGCATCTTAGAATAGTGGCTGGTTTTATATCTAGGTCAGGAAATATGTAAGATAAGCCCAGAACATTTTGTCATCACAGAAAGCAGTGAAGCTACTAACAAAGACTATTGGAATCATCAAAGAAACTGAGGAGCCCACTAGTCAACTGAGATAATTTGAACATCGGTGAGAATAATAATTAAAATTAATTAAAACACATACATAAAATCCATGAGTTCATAATGATCCTAAAAGAAAATATTTATTGGTTACCTATAGCTGATGCTAAGGAACCATAAATGGAAAAAATCAAGCATTTATTTTCTTTTTCCTTTGCAATGAGAAGTTTTTCTTTATAGACATATTCCAGCTAATAAATGAATAAGGAATTCTAGAATATCATAATTTTCAACTCCTAATAAATTAATGGACCTAGGCAATGATCCTCAAAAGACTACTAACAACCCAAAAAAAGAACAACACTCAGACATGATAGAAGCTTAGAACAATACGCATGCCATTCTTGCAAAAAGCGAAAAATTAGACCTGAGTCTGATCAAGCCTCTAGGTCTAACTACCAATTTATAAGAAATTCAGGAGACATAAGAACGTGTAAAATGCACCACAGGTCTGCAGTCTGCAAAATCCAGATTGGAAAACTCTTCTTCAACAGATAAATTACAGGGGCCAGAGGCAACCTATAGGTCAAAAGAGTCTTGAGAGAAATATTAATAGCAACAAATTGCAATGTATGGACTTTATTTGGACCTTAATTCAAGCCAAAAGAATTTTAGTAATAATTTAAGAGAACGTACAGAAATTTGAACATTAATTAGATATTTGTTGATATTAAGGAATTCTTAATTTTTTTAGATGTCGATCATTATAGGTTTTTTTTTTAAAAAAAGAATCCTTCTTTTAGAGATGCATACTAAATATTTACAAATGAAATGATATATCTGCCATTTGCTTCAAAAGCCTCTGGGGCAAGGACAGGGGAGTGGGTGGGACTATTGACAAATAAGACTGGCCTTGGCAATACAGGTTGAGCTTCCCTAATCCGAAAATCCAAAATCCAGAATTTGTCTCTTTATTTTTATTTTAAAAAATTTTTTTAATGGAGACATTGTAATTGTATACATTTATGAGGTACAATTTGATATTTTGGTACATATATATTTTCTATAATGATCAAATCAGGGTATTTGGCATACCCATTACCTCATGCATTTAACATTCCTTTTTGGTGAGAACATTCAAAAGCCTTTCTTCCAGCTAGGTTGTAACAGTTAACCATCATCACCCTACCAATGCAATAGAACACCAGAACTAGTCCTCCTATCTAATTGTAACTTTATACCCATTGACTAACCTCCTCTCCTCATCCAACCCTCCTGGCTCCCTTCCGCGGTCTCCAATAACCACTATCCTAAATATCAACTCTTTTTTTTTTGGTTGAAGATTCTACATCTGAGTGAGATCATGTGGTGTTTCTGTAGTCTTTCTGTGTCTGGCTTACTTCACTTACCTTGATGTCCTCCAGGTTCATACATTCATGTTGTTGCAGGATTTTATTCTTTTTTATGGCTGAATACTACTCTGTTGTGTATATATACCACATTTACTTTACCCACTCTTTCGTTGTTTGACACTTAGGTTGATCGCATATCTTGGCTATTGTAAATAATGCCTCAGTAAACATGGAAGTGCAGACATCTCTTAGACATACTGATTTCATTTCCTTTGGAAATATACTCAGTAGTGGGAGTGCTGGACCATATGGTAGTTCTAGTTTTAATTTTTTGAGGAACCTCCATACTGCTTTCCATCATGGCTGTACTAATTTATGATCCCACCGACAGTGTGTGGTAAGTGTTCCCGTTTCACCACAACCTTGCCAACACTTGTTTTCTTTTGTCTTTTTGATAATGCCATTCTAACTGGAGGTTAGAATGAGTGAGGTGGTATGTCATTGAGTTTTTGATTTGCATTTCCCTGATGATTAGTGATGTCGAGCATTTTTTTCATGTACCTGTTAGCCGTTTGTATGTCTTCTTTTGAGAAATGTCTATTAAGGTTTTTTGGCCCATGTTTTAATTGTTATTTATTTTTTTGCTGTTAAGTTCCTTATATATTCTGGATATTAACCCTTTGTCAGATGTATAGTTTGCAAGTATTTTTTCCCATTTTGTAGGTTGTGTCTTCACTCTGTTAGTTGTTTCCTTTGCTGTGCAAGAGTTTTTTAGTCTGAGGTAATCTCATTTGTCTATTATTTGCTTTTGTTGTCTGTGTTTTTGAGGTCTTATTTTAAAAATCCTTGCCCAGCCCAATGTCATAAAGCACTTCCCCTATGTTTTCTTCTAGTAGTTTCATTGTTTCAGGTCTTACATGTAAGTCTTCAATCCATTTTGAGTTGATTTTTGTATATAGTGGAAGTTAGGGTGAAACCACCCTTCAATAACGGGGCACAAGGCAAGAACTGTGGTAAGGGCCTAGCTAAAAATAATGCACAGATCTAGCTAAAAATAATGATAATAGTTAGTAACTGTCCCTGTCATTGCCACTCCGGAGCCATGTAGCTGGTGGCCATAAAGATTCTTAACTTTCTCCGTGGTTAGCATCACCTTTTTGAAACCTAAAGGTAGTTTTTAAGATTATTCCAGACCCCACATTCCAGTGGATTGATTGGTCCACTCAGACCAGCAGCCCATACCAAGAAACTGACTCAACTGGAATTGCAACCCCAGAAACTAGAGCAATACAAGAAGATGATTTCTACATCCCTATAATTTTGCCCCAATTAACAAACCTAACTGCCTAATCCCTTGCCTGTCAAACTACTCTTAAAAACCCTGTCTTCCGAATTCTCAGGGAGGCAGATTTGAGAAATTTCTCCCGTCTCCCCGCTTAGCACTATGCAGAATAAAGACTCTCTGCCGTAAAACCTGCTGATTTAGCATATTGGCTTCTTAGGCAGTGGTCAAATGAACCTGGTTAGGCAGTAACAAGGGGGTCTAGTCTCATTCTTCTGCATGTGGATATCTAATTTTCCTAGCACCATTTGTTGAAGAGACTTACCTTTTCTCCAATGTGTATTCTTGGTACATTCCTTGAAAATCAGTTGATTGTAAGTGCCTGAATTTATTTCTGGGCTCTCTATTCTGTTCCATTGGTCTATGTGTCTGTTTTTATGCCAGGGCCTTGCTGTTTTGGTTACCACAGCTTTGTAGTATATTTTGAAGTCAGGTAGCATGAAGCCTCCAGCTTTATTCTTTTTGCTCAGGATTGCTTTGGCTGTCTGGAATCTTGTGGTTCCATATGAATTTTAAACTGTTTTTTCTACTTCTGTGAAAAATGTCTCTGGTATTTTGATAAGGATTGCATTAAATTTGTAGATCACTTTGGGTAGTATAGCTGTTTTAACAATATTAATTTTTTCAATCCATGAACACAGGATGTATCTTTCCATTATTTGTGCCCTCTTCAATTTCTTTCATCAGTGTATAGTTTTCTGTGTAGATCCTTCACCTCTTTGGTTAAGTTTATTCGTAGGTATCTTATGTCTTTGGTAGCTATTTTAAATGGAATTGTTTTCTTGATTTCTTTTTCAGATAGTTTGCTGTTAGCATATAGAAATGCTACTGATTTTTGTATGTTGATTTTTTGTCCTGCAACTTTACTGAGTTTTATTAGTTCTAATAGGTTTTTGGTGGTATCTTTAGAGTTTTCTATATATAATATCATATAATCTGCAAACCAGGACAATTTGACTTCTTCCTTTCCAGTATGGATACCTTTTAATTCGTTCTCTTGCTAATTGCTCTAGCTAACACTTCCAGTACTATTAATATGTTGAATAGGAACAGCAAAAGTGGTGAACTTGTCTTGTTCCTGATCTTAGAGGAAAAACTTTCAGCTGTTGACCTGTAGTTTTCTGTTTTTGTTGTATTCATGTGTGGTTTTAGAACCAAGATAATGCTGCCTTCACAAAATGAGTTTGGGGCTGGGTGTGGTGGCTCACACCTGTAATCCTAACACTCTGGGAGGCCGTGATGGGAGGATTGCTTGAGCTCAGGAGTTCGAGACCAGCCTCAGCAAGAGGGAGACCCTGACTCTACTAAAAAAGAAATTGGCTGGACAACTAAAAATATATAGAAAAAATTAGCCGGGCATGGTGGCATATGCCTGTAGCCCCAGCTACTCGGGAGGCTGAGGCAGAAGGATTGCTTGAGCCCAGGAGTTTGAGGTTGCTGTGAGCTAGGCTGACACCATGGCACTCTAGCCTGGGCAACAGAGTGAGACTCTGTCTCAAAAAAAGAAAAAAAAAATGAGTTTGGAAGTATTCCTTCTTCTTCAGTTTTCTGGAATAGTTTGAGGAGAATTGGTATTACAACTTCTTTAAATGTTTGGTAGAATCCAGCATTGAAGCTTCAGGTCCTGAACTTTTCTTTGATGGAAGAATTTTTATCGCTGATTCAATTTTCTTACTCATTATTGTTATGTTCAGATTTTCTGTTTCTTCATAATCTTGGTAGGTTGTATGTATCCAGGAATTTATCTGTTTCTTCTGTGTTTTTTAATGTGTAGGCATATAGTTCATAATAACTTCCTATGATCCTTTATATTTCTTTGGTATGAGTTGTAATGTCTGCTTTTTCATCTCTGATTTTATTTACTTGAGTCTTCTCTCTTTTTTTCTACTCTAGCTAAAGGTTTGTCGATTTTGTTCATCTTTTAAAAAAACTAACTTTGTTGATGTTATGAATTGCTCTTTTAGTCCCTGTTTTGTTTATTTCTGTTCTGAGCTTTATTATTTCCTTGCTTCCACCACTTTTGGATTTGATTTGTTCTTGTTTTTCTAGTTCCATGAGGCATATGGTTAGGTTGTTTATTGGAAATCTTTCTTCATTTTCGATGTGGCATTTACTGTTGTGAACTTCCCTCTTAGAACTGCTCTTTCTATGTCCCAGAGGTTTTGGTATGATATGTTTCCATTCTTCTTTGTCCCAAGAAATTTTTAAATTTCCCTTTTAATTTCTTCATTGACCCCACTGGTTATTTAGGATTAGGTTGTTTAATTTCCATATATTTGTATGATTTTTGAAGTTTTTCTCATTGTTGATTTCTAGTTTTATACCAATGTGGTCAGAGAATATATTGGATATGATCTCTGTCTTAAATTTATTAAGACTTGTGTTGTGGCCTAACATATGATCTATCCTGGAGGATGTTCCTTGTGCAGTTGGTAAGAATGTGCAGTTAAATCCAATGTTTCTTTGTTGATTTCCTGTCTCAGTGATCTGTCCATTATTGAAAGTGGGGTGTTAAAGTACCCTACCGTTATTGTATTGCAGTCTTTCTCTCCCTTTAGATCTAATAATATTTGCTCTTATATATTTGGGTGCTCTGGTGTTGGTTACATATATATTTACAATTGTTTTATACTCTTGTTTATTCGATCCCTTTATCATTATATAATGACCTTCTTTGTCTCTTTTTATAGTTTTTAACTTAAAGTCTATTTTATCTCATATAAATATGGCTACTCCTGCTTAGTTTTGGTTTCCATTTGCATGAAATATTTTTTTCATCCTTTCAGTCTGTCTGTCTTTAATGGTGAGATGAGTCTCTTTTAGGCAACATATAGTTGGGTCTTCTTTTTTTATCCATTCAGCCACTCTATATCTTTTTATTGGCAAATTTAATCCATTTACATTCAAGGTTATTATTGATAGGAAAGGACTTACTCCTACCATTTTGTTGTTTTCTGGTTGTTTTGTAGATCCTTTGTTTATTTCTTCCTCTCTTGTTGTTTACTTCTGTGGTTTGGTGGTCTTCTGTGGTGGTAAGCTTTGTTTCCTTTCTCTTTCTTGTTTGTGTATCTGTTGTAATTTCTTTCTCTGTGGTTGCCATCGGAATAACATAAAGAGTTTTGTGGTTATAATAGACTATTTTAAGCTGATAATAGCTTAACTTTTGTCACATAAAAACATTCTAGACTTTTTCCCCCTCCCCCACAATTTACATTTGTTGCCTTAATTTACATCTTTATCTGTTGTGTGTTACTTAGCTACTAATTGTAGCTACTGTTGTTTTTGACTGTTTTGATTTTGAACCTTCCTACTAGAGGATTGATAGATTTACATAGCACCATTACAGCACTGGAGTATTCTGAGTATGATTATGAATTTATCTATACTGGTGAGTTTTATACTTTTACGCGTTTTTATGATAGTAATTATCATCCTTTTGTTTCCAGTTGTAGCACTGCCTTAAACATTTCTTGTAACACTGGCCTAGTGGTGATATACTCCTTTAGCTTTTGCTTGTCTGGGAAGGTCTTCCTTTCTCCTTCATTTCTGAAGGACAGCTTTGCTGGCTATAGTATTCTTGGCCAACAGTTTTTTTTGTTTGTTTGTTTGTTTGTTTGTTTTTCTTTCAGCACTTTGACTATATCATCCCATTCTCTCCTGGCCTACAAAATTGCTGGTAAGAAATCTGCTAATAGTCTATCGGAGATTCCCTTCTATGTGACTTGACATTTTTCTCTTGGAGCTTTTGGAATTCTCTCTTTGTCTTTTGATTATAGAGTGCCTCAAAGAAGATCTTTTTGAGTTGAATCTAGTTGAGGACCTTTGAGCTTCCTAGATCTGGATGTCCATATCATTCCCAAGACTTGGGAAATTTTCAGCTATTATTTCAATAAATAAGTTTTCTTTGTCCATTTATTCTGCCTCCCCCACTATTATAATGTGAAAATTTGTTAGTTTAATGGTGTCCCATAGGTTCTGTAGGCTTTCTTGATTTCTTCTTATTGTTATTTCTTTTTATTCCTCTGACTGGGTTATTTCAAAAGACCTTTCTTCAAGTTCAGAAAGTCTTTCTTCTCCTTGATCTAGTCTATTGTCTAAGTTCTCAGTTTTATTTTTTATCTCATGCATTGAATTATTCAGTTCCAAAATTTGTTTGGTTCTTTTTTATGGTATCTATCTCTTTGTTGATGTTCTCATTCAGATCATGAATTGTTTTTCTGATTTTGTTGAATTATTTGTATTTTTTTTCTTGTATCTCACTGAGTTTCCTTAAGATCATTATTTCATTTTCAATCCCTTTTCAGGCATTTCATAAATATCCTTTTCTTTGAGGTCTGTTACTGGAGACTTATTTTGTTACTTTGAGGGTGTCACGTTTCCTTGTTTTTTCATGTTTCCTGTGTCCCTACATTGATACCTGCACATCTAGTGGAACAGTTACTTTTTCTAATTTTATGGAATAGCTTTCATAGGGAAAGGCTTTTTCCTGTGGATGGGTCCTAGGCTGTTAGCTGGGAATGGTACGTTGGCTTTGTTTCTGGATGTACTCAGTAGCATGGGCTCCATACAGTCTTCAGCTATAATCTTCATCACTTACGTTTGCAGTTACCTCAGTGGCCTAGTCTGGGTGATGAAGGTGGTATGGTTTTGCTGGAGGCGGAGGTGCCAGGTCGTTTCTTGGGCAAGGAACACATGAGCACGACTATGTGTTGGTCTCTCTGGGGGTAGAGGGGTGCTGCCGCACTGGCTGTCAACCTAGGCATGGGCACATGTGGGCCAGACAACTATAGTGCTCTCTCTGGGGAAGCAGAGCTGCCACTAGGTTATAAAACTTTTTTAGCACTTTTTGACTTTTTGACATGACACTCAAAATGTTCATTGGAGCATTACACATTTTGGATTTTCAGATTAGGGATGTTCAGCTGGTAAGTATAATACAAATATTCCAAAATCCAAAAAAAATCCAAAATCCAAATCACTTCTGGTCTTAAGCATTTCAGGTAAGGGATACTCAACCCATAATTGAGACTGGGTGATAAGTACTTGAGGATCAATTTACTTTTCTCTGTATGTGTTTGAAATTTTCCATGATAAAACATTTTTTTACCCTTTCTTATTACATGCTATAAATATTTTCCAATTTTTCATTGGCCTTTTAACTTTAATATTTTTAATTTCAAAGAAAGAAAGCACAAAACTTTTCAAAACAGTGATCTATATATCCCCTTGTCTGTACTCTCTCAAACCCCTTATAGGCAAACTTGTACCTTGCTATGCCACTACAACAGCTCATATCAAGGTCATCAGTGGCCTCCATGTTGCTGTGTCCTGTGGGCAGTTTTTCCTGTTCATCTTACCTGCTCTATCAGCAGCATTCAAGATAGTTAATGACTCTATTTTGTGAAATACTTTTGTCACTTGGCTCCAGAAGACTACAACTCTTCAGGTTTTCCTTCCACCCCACTAGTGTACCCCTTCTCAGTTTGCCATTGCCACCTTTTCTCTCTACCTTTTGAGCATTCATTCTGCTTCCCAGTTCTGACACTGGACCTAGTTTTAGAACTCCATACTTAAACTGGACCTCACCCCAGAACTTCCACCTGTCATTTGATTGTCTAATTAGTTGTTCCAACTGAGAACACATCTACCGCAGAACTCCTGTTCTTCCTGAAACACACTCCACTCACATTTTTCTCTTCTTCAGTTAATGGCAGCTCCATTTTTCTACTTGCCAAATACCTTGAAGTCATCCTTGATTTTTCTTTCTTTACTCCATGTCCAGTTTTGCAGGAAATTGTTTTGGTTCTATCATTAAAATGTATCTAGGATCTCACCATATCTCATTTCCTCCACCACTACCATCCTGTCAAACCCATCGTCATCTCTCATCTGGAGTATTTCAGCGTCTTCCTTCCTGATCTCCCTCCTTACAGCCTTTCATTTCCCAGAGTCTGTTCTTACAAAGAAGCTGAGTGATTCTTAAAAATGTAAGTGAGATTAGTCACTCCTATACTCAACAGTCCTCCTGTGGTTTCCCAGAGTAAGAGCTGAAGCCTTGAATGACTTCACAAGGGCCTATGTAATCTGGCCCTCTGGTGCTGTTTTCGTTTTGTTTTCACACCTCCAACTGTTTCCCTCTCTCAGTCACTCTATTCCAGTCACTGGCCTCCTTGCTGCTTTTGATCTGATAAATGCATCCCCCATCCTTGCTGTTTTTGAAACAAAGCCTTTAAGCTGGCTGTTTCCCCTACTTAGAACACAGTTAAGTTGAATACTCCATGTTTGTTTTTCTTATGTAATGAAAGCCTTTAAGACTGCAGTTTTCTTTGAATACGGCTTTGGTCCCATTCCCCATATTTTATTAATAATGCATTGTGTTCTCCTCTCAATCATTTTCCAAACAATCTATAATTGTACTTTATAGCCTTCTTTAATTTTATTTTTAATCATATAAGTGAGCATAGATTTATTCTCACTTTTTAAACTCCCCTCTTGGTTACACCCTGTTCTAGACCATTCTCCAGAAGTCACTGTTGCAGTCAGGTGATATATTCTCGTCCACCTGAGTAGCCCACGTGTCCTTTCAGACCTTTGCTGTGCTCCTACCAGAATGTGCCTGAGAGTATACATATAGAAATGAAAAGCTTGATTTGTTTGTGTGGTTTCTTTTAAATCATAAATGAGATCAGGCTACGTGTATTGTACTAGAACTTTACATTTCACTTGAAATAGTTTAAAGATCTTTTAAGACCAGTACATTTAAATCTGTTTTATTCTTTGAACTGCTTTAAGAGATTTCCTGGTTTTTTAAAACATTCCCCCATTAATGGCTATTTTGTTTGCCATTTTTCTCTTTTTACAAACAGTGCGGCAGTGACTATCCTTATTTTTGCTCCTTTTTGCTCTAGTGTAGTAGAAATTAATTTTTTTTTTTTTTTTAAGACATTGTCCCATTCTGTCACCCCAGCTAGAGGGCAGTGGCCTGCCTCATAGCTCACTGCAACCTCAAACTCCTGGGCTCAAGCAATCCTCCTGCCTCAGCCTCCCAAGTAACTGGGACTACAGGTATGCACCACCATGTCCGGCCAATTTTTTTCTATTTTTAGTAGAGACAGGCTCTTGCTCTTGCTCTTGCTCTTGCTCAGGCTGGTCTCAAAGTCCTGAGCTCAAGTGATCCTCCTGCCTTGGCCTCCCAGAGTGCTAGGATTGCAGGCGTGAGCCACTGCACCCAGAGAAATTAAATTTTATTTACTTTTTGCCCAAGATTTATTTAAGAATGTTTTTCCCTCAAAAAGGTGGTTGTTTTAATTACTATTTTTGTTTCATTTAAATTTTTGTTAATATTGTCTCATTTTTGCATTGTGACATGAGATCACAGCTTGCACAGATCTTTGGTGTGAGTTCTTCTATGATCAGTTGTGTTTGATGAATGCTAAATAAAGGCTAATTTCCTTTTATAGGATTCAGAGTTTAATGCATGTGTATGAAATCAGCCTGATTAATCATATTTGGTTAAATACACACCATTAATCCTCATAGGAAGGAAGTCATGGTTCAGACCCGAAAGTCAGTGAATGAAACTTTGAACTAAGTCCTGGCTGCAAACACTACAAACTGTTGTGTTTTTTTTTCCCCTCCTGAATTGGCCCTACTCAGCTTTTACAAAGGAAAGCTGACTTGCGTATCATTTTCTTAACTGTATATCTTTATTCAACAATTATTAAATATAGTCAGACTTAAATAAGTCCAGAGTCCAAAAAGAGTATTTCTTCTAGAACTGTAACTCAGAAATGGAAAACTAACATTGGACATAATTTCTTTACAGTGTTTAAAGATAATGCTGGAGAAATCTGGCCTGCCAGGTAAGCTATTTACCACAAAGATATAATCTTATCTGCAGCTTTTACTTAAAATTAATTATCTATAAGTCTAATGAAAACTTTTCAAATTGTTTCCCCTCCAGGAATGTGGGGAAAACTTTTTACAGGATTGTGGAGGGAAAAAAGTAATGAATATTTCTGTATATACATAGTATACATAATGAATTCTCCTGGTTCTCATTTCAAGCTCTGAGTGAAGAGAACCTAGATAGGGTGCAGCAAAGGTACAAAATAAATAAAGCGAAGATTTATACCACTTGGAATCACTCAGGTCTTTCACTCATTTATTTTTTGAATCTCACTATTCAGAATTTCATTGCATTAGGAATGTAATATGAATGAAAAAAATAAATCCAAGATAACTTGAAGTTGCTGTCTGGGTGGGATCAGGTCAGTGAGCTGGATGAGGCACCATTCTGCTTTCAGTAGAATACTGTGCTGTTCTCAGACTTCATGACAGTAGAAGCCCATGGCTTTGTTCTCTGGAAAGGAAGTTAACATGCTCTGGGTACAAGGCGTTCTTCTAGAAGTGTACATGCAGTGTCTCATTTAATCTTGACAGCAGTCCCACCATGCAGGGGTTACCACCCATTCCCATCTTACAGACAAAGAAGCAAGGGCTGAGAAAGGTTAAATGGCTTCCCCAGAGTTACATGGCAAGTAGCTAGGTCTCTCTGCTTTCAGAACCTGAGTTCTTTCCACCCTGCTATGCTATCCATGTAATAGTGTTCACTTTTAACTTCTTGGTGATTTTTTTAAGGTACTTAAATTAAATTTAAAAATTGATATAAATATTGCTGTACTTAAAACTAGAACTAATGACAAAGCGGGTCTGCAAAAAAGCGTAGTTGCATTCACAAACTGTGGCCTGTGAACATAAATATAAGACCTATGTTTATTCCTATCAGATGTTTTTGGTAGGTGGGGGAAGTTTTTGGTAGGTGGGGGAAGTTTTTGGTTTATAAACATTGCTATTATTTTTAATAACTAAGATTTCTAACTTTTGCTAGGGTTTGATATTCATTTATCTAGAAGAGCCATCCCTGACAAACTCTTCAAACATATTCTGATTTTATTTTCATCTT